>NC_143015.1:6649648-6949648 GCF_055824585.1 Amblyomma mixtum | reverse complement strand
AGCGGTCCTTCAACTTCTGTGGGCCGTCCGGAAATAACTTTCGATGTGCATCAAACAACTCGCTTCCAGCAGATATCACGTTTGGCGGCCAACAAAATATGTGCCCTTCAAATATTTCTTCACATTAGGGGACAGGTGGTAGCCGACGCTAGTGAGGAGGAGCAAGAAAGGTCTGCGCCGGAGAGCCAGGATGACTGGTTGCAAGCCGTGCCGTGGCGGCGAGTCCGGGCTTGCTTTGCGCGTCGGCGGGCGCACAGCTCTGGTTTCCAGACAGGCCAGCGGAATGAGGGTTCAGGCACAACACCACCGATCCAAGCGCTCTGATTGCCGCCCAGCGGGGGTGGCAATGTAGGAGATGATCGGAATTAAAGCACGGCGTCATGAAAATTGGTCGATTTATTCGTTGGAGGCCTTCCTTTGTGAGGTATGTGCCACTTCTTTCTGGGTTGTATCCGGCTATGAGTAAGCTGCATTTGTCCAGGAAGAAGCAGGATTACCTTCATGCTCATTGATTCAGGAATGAAAAGCGAAGTTTATTCGAGCCCTCACAAAGCATCAGTATCTCCCAACTCTATTTAGCTTGTCAGACGAAAGAGCGTTGGTTATCAGGCAACACGCAGTACCGCGGCATAAAACGGGGCTAAAGCGAAATACCCGATTATTAAGGCGAAGGCCTTTAATGTCTCATCGTTGTAAGCAGCAGTTGTCGACAGAAATGTCACGCTTTTCAATTGGTCGAAACGGTCGTGACGTCACTGTGCGCGAATTTCAAACGGGGCCAATTGTAAGTTGGCTAGTAACCATGCAACCAATTGAAGGGATCATGTAGTGATGCTCCAAGTAAGTGGGACTGAGCTTAGTTAATTGCTTAATTACCCAATTAGCCTAATTAACTTTTCTAGTCAGGCCATATAAATAAATAAAACCGAGTAGCAAATTGGCCGACCTCGGGATCGAACCCCGGCCTTCGGCGTGCGAGACGAGCATGCTATCCACTCCGCCATGCCAGCTTTTTTTTCTTCAACATGGTATTTATTACAGTGATGTAATGTTCTATGTACATGAACTATATACAAGCCATTATGAAAAGTGTTAAACAATACATATTGAAAAGACATGGTTTGGAATGAACAAAGGCGCGTCTAGTGAATACGCTGTCTTCGCTCACCCTCATCCTCCTCCCTTCCCTTCCGGCGAGGTTTAGGTGTCCACCGAGATAAGAGAGACAGATATACATTTCCTCAAAAACCAATTTACCGACGACCGAGGCGCAGAACCGAATGGGCGATGGCGTTCTATGAACTCCCTGGAAGCGTTGCAAGAGGCTGTCGCGTTCCACTTAGAGGCGAAGCTTAACATCTTAACTACACATCAATGACCGCACTTTAGGTAAAAAAAGTGCCCCCCTGAACTTTGACGGGTGTCCACCGAGATATGTGAGACCGTTACTGCGTAATTTCCTTTCCTCAAATACAATTTTCATTTTCGTCACTACGGCCCATTTTTTTTCTTTCTTCTTTCACTCCTACTTCCTCCCTTCCTCTACGGTGCGGTTCAGGTGTACACCGAGATGAGATGATAGAGAATTACTGCGCCATTTTCTTTCCTCAAAAAGCATTGCGTTCAAAGGGAAACGCATCGCGCCGAACGGGTGGTGGCGTTCCGTGGACTGCCTGGCAGCGCTACAACACGCTGTCGCGTTCCACTCCTAAAGGCGAAGCTTAATCGTCATTATTTAGCAGATAATTAGTATTCAGGCATTAATCAGTAATTACCCAATAATTGGTGATTTGTCATCACTTAGTAATTAGTACTCAATTACATGTGATGCCGCCAGTACCACAGAAGCAGTCAAAGTGGTGCGGAAAACGCTTTCGCCTCTACGCACTTTAGACAGTCAAAGTGCCCCTCAATTTTTTATGTCACGCGCTCAGAAATTGAGACAGAGACTTCGTACAGCCATACCTCAGCCTGGACAGCTGGTTTCCAGCTTTTTAATGGATAGTGCAAAAGGGAGGCGTGTTTAAGCGCTGGCACTCTCTGTACAGCAGCCCGGGAAGCTTCCAGTCGGATTTTACCTACATTCTGCTTAAACCTCGCAGCGAAACAACTGATGTGAAGGCTATTCCTCAGACTTGCAGGATGTATCTTGACATTGACTTTTTTGCACATTTCGAGGAAACAGCTGCAATCTGTGAAGGAGGTTCTTCCCATTACTTGTAGTGCCATGGTTACATTGGTGTCGACGAGGAAACAAGCTGTCTGCGGCCCACGAAACACAGAAAGAGCTAATAGACGTCTTAAAAAAGTCTTGGAAAAAAAGTTTGACATCCAAACAGTTTTTTAGACTGAGACGTTTACTAGCCCACTATTAGCATTGCTAACGCTACGCTTTTATATGTCTAGAAAACGTCTTAGGTTGAACTTTTTCTGAATATTTTTAGACGTTCCTTTTTTTATTCGAAAATGGGTGCTTGGATTATTTTACGCATTTGAGGACTGATTTTAGTGCTACCTTTAAACACTCTAAAGCTTTAGAAATGTTAAAGAGTTCATGTTTCTGATATAACCCACCAAAAGAAAACTCTAAGCTGATTTGCAATGACCCGAACAATGAGCCCACATTATAAGGGATGTGTGGCTGTAATAATGAGGCATAAATGCGTGTGCTAGCACACTTTTCAGTTACTGTGTTAACTCTTCATTGAATCCAGTTCATACACCCACATAAAAAAGAAAACGACCAGGAAATTAATGTTAGAAGTCACGGATGAGGTAGGTTCACTGGTTTGGCTGACATTAAAACGGTAAGCAGTTGGATGGCGGGAAAGTGCCGAGCAGACACCAATTGTTAAATCAAAAATTGGTTCGGCCCCGGGCCTTGTTCACAATGGGTGCTTTGATGAGCAACTTGCTGTGATGTGGATGACAGTGAAGAGCTCCCTAGGTGTTTCCAAAATTATTTTTCTTGTAAGGAGCTCGAGGATGCCCACTAGACGGTAACATGAGGAAATCAAATCCAGCTCTGTTCAGCAGCCTGCAGAAGTGAAAAATATTAGGTCAACCAAAAGTGCAGTCAGTTAGGTGCGCGTAGAATGGCCAACGAGGAGTCAGAAGCAAGACCAGGCAATGGGAAGGAGTGGCAGCAAAGGCAAGAAAGTAAGCTAACTAAAAACATAGGTGCATACGATGTCATTGTAAGCGGCATTTGAAAAGAGAGCTGCCGCTCACCATAAACTCAAGAAGTCATTCACTGTGGAGGTCTTTAACAGAAGCAAAATTCAAACAGCGTGCATGGACACAGAAAGCCAAGCAGACAATATAACAAGTGCACTGCCTTACTGTGATGCAGACTGCATTCACAGAACCTCCTCAGCTGTATCTTACAAACAGGCTTTCTCTTACCTGCAAGATGTGGCTGAATCAAAAGTGGTTGATGGCTGACACCGTGCATCATCGCACGAAAACAGCAGAGATGCTCCTGTCTTGGCAATACCTGCATCACTTTAGTATACCCCAGAAATGGGTTAAATATTGATCCTTACCTCGATAGCCGCAAAGGGCACACCTGAAAGATAAGACAAATGCAAGTGCGAGTGTAGAAGGTTCCTGACACTGCAATACCAAACAAATCCTTTCTGATCTTTACGATGAAGCTCAAATGATGGCACGGCGGGCAAGAGATTACTTACACCACTGCACAAGAAACATTAGTCCAGGTGCTCACATCAGAAGTGGAACAATCTCCAGGCCAAGTCATCTGAACGACCAAGTACAAAGTGCTGCAATTAATTTGCGTGAAACTAGACCAGGTCCTTGCTCCTCCGGCCAACAGTTGGAGTTCTAAAGGTCAACCAAATAATGGGGCTTTTGGAATGAACATTAGCAAACAGCCTAGACCTATACAAGAAATCATGAAGTGAAAGAAAAGGTGTCAGCTGCAAAGCGTGCTTACCAAAACTTGAGAGGAGCAGGCAAAGAGGTCCTCTGAAAACCACTGTTGAACAGCCTGTAACCAAAACGAAATGAACACAGTGAAGCAGGGACAACGCCAGCTGTGCACGGTGCAATGGTTTGCCAAAAAACAAAAGCAGCGATGCCTCCAAAGAGCCGTAGTACTTCACTGCGCTGTCAAACAGCCTGCACACATACAGAGCAGCACCACTGAGTAAACTAACTCAGTGCCGGGGCTCTCAATCTTGATGAAACAAAAGCTTGAAAGTCAATGCCGTAACACACCCGGATTTACACGATTCTCTCATTTCCTTCTGAAACTATGCAGCACAACACGTTTGTAGTCATTTAGAGCTGTTCCGAGACGTTTGTAAGACGTTTTGGGTTTCGTGGGGGGTGTTGCCGTTGATTGAGCACACGCATTAGAGCTAACCTGGGGAAAATCTTCCTCCCTCACCAGGTTTCGTGGCTTTGGGATGACCAACACCCCCTGCTCCAACGCCTGAGTCGACGCATAGCCACGGCGACGCAGCTGTCCCTGGAGTCGGCCGAGGCCTACCAGGTGGCCAACTACGGCCTCGGGGGACACTACACGCCGCACCTGGACGCGCACCAGTTTGACAAAGTTGCTGACCAGATAGACATCGCCGACGGCAACCGGCTGGGCACCATGCTCATGTACCTCGCGGACGTGGCTGCAGGTGGCGCCACCGCCTTTACCAAACTAGGTATAGCAATTAAGCCGCACGTAGGTGACGCCCTCTTCTGGTACGACGTGGAACCGTACGAGGGAAGCGAAGCCCCCAAGCACTTCACTTTCTGGCACCAGAAAAGGAAGGCGGACGACCTCACGGAGCACGTGGGATGCCCCGTACTCTGGGGCTGCAAGTGGATCGTCACTAAGTGGATTCACGAAAGGACCAACGTGGTCGTACGCTACAACACACCCGGCTGATGATTGGTCGGTGCTGAAGGACACAGCTGCTTGTAAGCTCTCAAACTAATGTACTCTGAAAGAGAAAAAGCCAAACCACTGCACGAAAAAACTTGAGACGCAGTTGACTGATTGCAATGGAACGTAGTTTACAACATTCCGATCAGTTCCGGTCTTCACTGGACACACATGTACGATATTTCTGTGAGAAGCAAGGGGGGGGGGGGGCACAGATTATACATGAGGAACAAGTTAGGAAGGCAACGGGCTAATAACACCAAAAAGGCCAAGAAAAATTGGTATCCACTGGTACAGAACACCAAATTCATCAACTTGCCGAGATGTAAAACACTGGTCGAAGTCAGTGAGGCATATTCTTCTGGAAAAGCTGGGCAGAAGTGCATTAGCGCGCCATGCATTTTGCTACATGACACTGAATTTCATTTTCTTGTCGGTTTGCATGGTCAGGTCACGTTTATTTCCCGAATATAATTTTCACGCGGTTATGGCTTTCGTCCGACAACTAAGTCGTCAGCCTCGATACACAAACGCTATCACACACCCCGCACACCGGACACGTCCGCTTCCCTCCAACTCCCGCGCACTGGATGGATGGATGGATGGGTGGATGGATGGATGGATGGATGGATGGATGGATGGATGGATGGATGGATGGATGGATGGATGGATGGATGGATGGATGGATGGATGGATGGATGGATGGATGGACGGACGGACGGACGGACGGACGGACGGACGGACGGACGGACGGACGGACGGACGGACGGACGGACGGACGGACGGACGGACGGATGGATGGATAGATGGGAGCGCCCACTTTGAAACGGGGTGGTGGCAGTTGCCACCATACTCAGCTTTTTTATTTTTGTTCAGCTCTGTCGTTAATTCTCATTACGATTCGCCATCTTCTTTAACTACTGTTTCCTACACTTCTAACCTTATATCACATCTCTTCTTTTCAGTCGCTTTTTGCTAACTTCCACTGCAAATTTGTTCACATGACCATTGTTATCTTAAGCCTCAGGAGGAGTGACTGTTCCTGCATTGACGTCCGAATGGATACCATCACATTTGAGAATGAGGTGTTCAATTGTTTCCACAGATCTACCATACACTGCACATGTGTCATCATCTTCGTTGAATTTTTTTTTTCTACCTGCGTGTTCTAAGACACCCTTACCTAGGGCACTGCCTCTTGAGTTATCATAGAAAAATTCTTTCCTGATCTGCCTTTTTCCAGTGTGGATATAGTTCTACGCTATGCTTCTTTTCCATTGAATTAATCGAATTTTTAACTTCCGCGTTTTTAACCTGTCGTTTAATGTTCTTTATTTCTCCATCCTCATAACTGGCATACTTACTGGTTAATTTCCCAATTCTTTTCCGCCACTGTGAGTCAACGCTCTTTCTGTGTAAGTATTTAAATAACTTAGCTGCCCACCTGTTATCGTCCAATTTCCTCAGGCGTTCTTCGTGTAGGAGTTTACTCTTAGCTTCTCGTGCTTCGACCGATGCCCAGCCCATATCCCCTTTTACTGCCTCGTTTGTGGTTTTGCCGTGGGCACCTGGTGCTAATCTTCCAACAGCTGCCTGATTTACGTCTAATCTCCACTGGACTTCTGCCTTTAAGCACAGAACTGCATTTCTGAAAGTAAGCCCAGGCACCATTATTCCTTTCCAAATACCTCATATTACTTCATATTTGTTGTACCCCCATAATGCCCTAAGTTTCATTATCCCGGCGTCTCTTCTTCCTTTTGTCCTAAGAGACTGTTCATGCTTTTCCGTGTATATCTGCTCTTTGTTTAGCCATATCCCGAGGTATTTGTATGCGGCCACTTTGGGTATTTCGTGGCCTTGTATTGTAAGCATCTGATAAGTTGTATCGTTGAAAATCACCTCACCTGACTTAGTTGCGTTAAAACTGAAACCTAGGGCGTCTCCATCGTCTGACTTGACTTAAAGGGACACTGAGGAGAAATTGAAGTTCGCTTTTATCGACAGAATACCAGCTCCTGATTACAAAAACGCCACTTATACTGACAACAAGGCTCTCGTAACAGAAAAGAAGCAAGAACCAAAATACAGGTATCGCCGCCACAGGCCAAACTCGCAAGTACAAGCGTGATGACGTCATAGGACAAAACAGTGTTCCTAGAACATGGGCGTCCGGAGGGGGGGGCAAGGGGGGGCGGCTGCACCCCCCTGGAAAATCACTCACTCGAACCGTGAGTGATGGCCGCACGTCAGGGGCGGCGGTGCGCTCAGCCAAAAGAGTAAAAGCGGCCCTGCTTCCACGCTTTGGGTCACATCTGCAAAGTGCCGCGTCCGGGGACGCGTCGTTGCAGACATACAGCGGCACCGGCGAGCATGTGTTTCGAGCCGTCTTGAGATGTGTGCCTGTTTCTTTGATCGCTAGAGAGATAGCGACACGGAGGCAGACAGTGCACACCCCGGCCACCGATGAATTCTTCAGGAGGGAGGGACAAATCAGCCGTGTCCATCCCCGCTTTGTCGGACTGCTCAGGGGCAAGCGGGCGATGAGTTGGCGCCGCCGCCGCTCGCTGTCTCCTCCGATCCACGGGAGAGCGCAGTTCGGTACAAGCGCCGCTTTCAGAATTTTCGGCAAAGGGGATTAGCTGCTTTTGTTCACGGCGACGCAGTCTCCAGAGGCGCCCCCACACCAGCGTTCCTTGCGTCTTCTCCGGAAACCAGCGCCTTTGGTCAAGGCAGCCCGATGGCGCCTGCCTGGCTCGCCTGTCACCTCTGGCTGGGCCTCAAATCCCAACAGCGCCCATGTACTGTGCGATGTCAGTGCATGGTAAAGAGACCGTCCGTCCCTCATAGCCTGAGTCGTTTTGGGGCTCTGAACCTCATAAAAACACACAAAACAAATTTTCCGACCGGAGTGGCGAGTGTCCCTTCCCCTCGGAAGTCGCGCGGCGTTCCTTGCGTGTGCGCGCCTCTTTGTTTGTGCTTCGGTGTTTTTAGTGGCCGGTTGTCAACGAAGCTGAGAACAACCAAGACAGCGGACGAGAAAACGACGAGCGGCGAGTAGTGTGTGTGCAAATACTCGACTGTGCGGTTGCGCGAGCAAGATGGAGCGAGGTGTATGAAGCTGCGAGCGTGCATTTATCTTGTAAATAAGTTTTCGCTGCATACATAGTCATTTTTTGTTTTCAACGTACGCATTCAACCGTTTTTCCAATCAATGTGTATATATTTTTAACACTACCAACCCCGAGGAACTCCATAGCCAGCTTTGTCTCGCGCGGTCCCGAATGATGGATATTCGACGCTTCTTCAAGCGTCAGCGGTTGTCTGACGAAGCATTATCCAAATGCGCCCCTGCAGATTCTGGTGTGACATGTGACAACGGTGTAGCATTTGAACAAAGTGATGCAAGCTTTTATCACCGGACAGTAGCTGATGTCGTCGACTCCATGGAAGGGACTCTGTCAACAGTGAGTTCAGGTGATGCAGCAGGCCGAGATGATTCCATTTCTCCTTTCTTGGGATTCAAGTCCGGATTTGACCAGAGCGATGCAACCTTTCATCACCGGACAGTAGCCGGCGTCGTCGTCTCCATGGAAGGAACTCCACCAGCGAGCTCCGGTCACGCAGTAAGCCGAAACGATTCCCTTTCTCCTTGCTTGGGATCGAAGTCCGGAGACAACATCAAGAAAACAAATAACTTGCCTCAAGAATATGACTTAGGAGAGTTTCTAGGCAAAGCTAAACTCACTGGCATACCGGACTTTTTGAAGTTACGTCTTCTTACTAAGCCATGGTCGCCAAATGTCACATATGATTTTAAGAAGGATGTAACACCTGGAAAGAGGCCTTTTCGACATCAGTGGCTGGGAGATTACGCCCCCTGGCTTGCGTACTCAGCGACAGCGAAAGGCGCCTTTTGTCGTTTTTGCGTCATTTTTCCTCCGCGTGTTCACCGGGGTACTCAAGGTAGTTTTATCGTGCGCGCTTTCAGTAACTACAGAAAAATGCACGAGGCGTGCAGGGATCACGTAAAATCCCAATGGCACCAGGAGGCAATGACGGCCTCACAGAACTTTATGGATGTGATGAAAGGCAAGCAGCTACCCGTTGTACAGCAGCTGAACAGAGCACTGCACGCGCAAGTTGAAAGGAACCGTGAGAAACTATTTCCAATAGTTTCCACCATTGTCTTTTGCGCGACGCATGACTTGCCGATTCGCGGCAAGCAGTCCGATAGTGGAGTCTTCAATGATCTGCTTGACTTTCGTGTAGGAGCTGGAGATACTCTACTTCAGGAGCACTTCGCTTCTTCTGCTGGCAATGCCAAGTACACTTCTGTCCGCGTCCAGAACGAGATCATCACAATCTGTGGCGTCATCCTGAGAGAGCAGATAGTTACCGAAACTAACAAAGCGTTTGCTTTTTCCGTTCTTGCTGACGAAACTGCAGATATTTCAGGAAAAGAGTAGATGTCTATAGGCGTTCGCTTTATTGACAAGGCGGAAGTCGAAGTGTGCGTTCGAGAGCAGTTTTTGGGATTTATAGAGCTGGAGCAATTAAACTCCGCTTGCATCGCCGCGGCAATCTTGAAGCTTTTGACGAATGTCGGACTGATTCTTTCGAACCTCGTTGGACAGGGGTACGATGGATGCTCTACAATGGCTGGAAAAGAAGCTGGAGTGAACAAAATTATACAAAAACAGTTCCCGAAGGCACTATTTTTCCACTGTGCAAGTCACAAACTAAATCTCGTCATCAACGATTTGAACGACGTCTCTGAAATTCGAAACACAATTGGGATAATCAAACAAACCATAAACTTCTTCCGCGAGAGCGTGCTCCGGAGAAAATTGGTGCCCAACATTCCGATGCTGTGTGAGACAAGATGGTCTGCAAAGTACAAGTCTATTAGGATCTTCTCTCAGCATTACGTGGCCATAGTCGAAGCACTCGAGCAGCTCGCGTCCACGGAATCATGCTCGAACGCTGCAACTAGACAACGAGCTCACATCCTCTACTGCGCAACAACAAGCTCATCTTTCATCGTCTGCTTGCATATTGTAGCGAAGTACAGCGCTCGGCTCGAACCAGCTACGAACATTCTGCAAGGTGTATCCATGGACTTCCATTCTGTGCATGGCCACATCACTGAGCTATAACGTATTTTTCGCGGCCACCGGACAAACGCTGTAGAGGAGTTCTCTAACATCATGAATGCAGCAAGGGAGGCAGCCAATCACTTAAATGTGGTGATATCTGTACCAAGACAAGTCTCTCGTCAGGCCCACCGAGACAACTACGGGATTCAGTCGCCAGAGGAATACTACCGTGTGGCAATATATGTGCCGTACTTGGACTCCCTCACTGCTTCTTTAGCTCGGCGCTTTTCTGAAAGCAATGAGAGGAGCTTCAAACTTCTCCAGCTGCATCCATCAAAAATGAAGCACTTGAGCCGTGTTGAGTTCGCTGTTCTCGCCGAAGAACTCCAGTGCTTTTACGGCATCGACAACTTCAAGGAAGAGGCCATCTCTTGGTACGAGATGTGGTGCAACAAAACTGGGGACCCATCAGAAATAACTTACTGCGAGCTTCTACATCAGGCCAAGACATTCTTCCCTGGTGTTGCAAAAGCCATTGAGGTGGCTCTGGCTTTGCCAGTTACTACCTGTACGGTCGAACGCTCCTTCAGTACAATGAGGAGAGTGAAAACGTGGCTACGCTCAACGATGACAAACGACAGACTGGACGGCCTTTGTATGATGAGTGTGCACCGAGAGCGTGTAATGAAGCACAGAAATGAATTTATCACCTGTGTCATCACGCAATTCGCCCAGAAAAATCCGAGGCGTCTACAGTTTCTGTTCAAGGAAGACTGACTGAGTGACTGTCGTTGCGTGTTTGTGAACATATTGTGCTGTGTGCTGGTCATCAATCCGGGTGTGTCGAGAACCCGTATGCAGCAAGACTGAGCACTCTTCTCCACGAAGTGATAGTATCTTTTTGCATTTTTATTAATTTTAATTGTTTCTTCGTTGATAAACTCCAATGTATCTCTCCTAGCCTCGCTTTAATTTGCTGTTTGTAATTTTTCTTTCATGTGTGTATTTTACTTATTTATTTTATTTGTATATAAATAAATAAATTTACTCCGCAAATAGTGCCTTTTTGCTACGAACATACCCCCCCCCCTCCGGCGCCAACAACCAATGGGGCCCCCCCCCCTGCAAAAAATTCTGCGGACGCCCTTGTTCTAGCAACACTAAGACACGAGAGCCGCGAATCACTGAGCCGCAGCCAATGCATGCGCAATTCTCCTTGACGTCGCCAGATGCCTCCACGTACCCGGCAGCTACGCGCACGCCTGCAGCATCGGTACCAATCACCGCCTGCTCACCAGCGGTAGGTGGACTCCCAGTATTCCGCTAACGGTAACAAGGTACACGGTATGCTAAAGGTGTCTATTTGCGAGAACTGTTGCGAATGCTGTTTAGCTCCCTCGTCACGGCCTGTTGAACCACCTCTACCGATCCATGATGTTTCCCCTTGAGCGTCGATTTTATTCTCTGGAATAGAAAAAAGTCCGGTGGGGCCAAGTCGAGACTGTAGGGGGGCTGAGACAGCGTTGCCGCCTTGTGCTGGGCAAAAAATCGGGGTCCTCATTCACAAGATAAAGAAGATCCTACCGGTTGGCCTTTTACTCCTCTGACAACAGTCCCGGCACCAACTTCGCGCACGCTTTCTTCATGGATAAGTTTTCTGTCACGATCTCAAAAACTTGGGTTTGAGGAAGGCTCAAGTCATCAGCAATCATTCTGATACTCATTCTACTATCATTGTTAAGTAAATGTTTCACTCGCTACACATTTTCGTTGGTCTTGCTGGTCGAAGGGCGTCTGGAGCGGTCGTCTTCCTCCACTCTTTCCTTACCTTCTCGGAACAGGTTGTGCCACTCAAAAAACACCTGATCTACCCATGGAAGCGTCACCGTAGGCCTCCTTAATCATGTTGTGAGTCTCTTTGCCCGTTTTACCAAGATTTACTCAAAATTTGATCGCGTATCGCTGATCCAGTAAACGCTCGATGATCCTGCGTGACGAGACGTTTCGATAGGGGTTCACAGTACAAGCGACCTCCTCTCTTCAACGGCCGAGAGCCGACTGCCGATTTTCCCCAGCATTCCCAATATTCCCCTTCAACGATCGTGCACGCGTAGACCACCTCTCGTACGCCCGTTCGCCCAGGAAAAAACCAGTCCTACTACTCTCAGAACAGACCCTGTAAATGCATCTTTCACTGCCGGCCAAGTGGCGACAAAGCCATGAAATGCCGAACTATCGGATTTTGCTTTTTAAAAAATATCAATAGATCTCTCCTCACTGTCCCTTTAAATCTTACTTAATTGTCCTGCCATAACGCAGCACGTCTGATACAAATGGCTTAGTAGTTTTATAAATTAATACTGCTCTTGCTGCCGATAATGGCAAGCATCAGATTGATACAGGGTTGTGGTACGATTTTCATATAAAATTATAAAGTATTCTGACGTGCTTACCAAACAATGTGAAACATGTAGACTCTTTTGTAAGCATAGCATTCATATTGTGTTTAGAGTACACTCATAATTGTGCTTGATATATTTGTGGTCTTAAAGGACGCACCCCGTTTTGAGGATTCCACACTACTCAAGGATTTAAATCTATACAAGCAGTAGGTAAAGCATGCCAACAGTTTTGGCATCAGCATTTCAAATATTGACATAATCAAAGATTAAGTTTTAGACTTTTCCTCACAACACCGGAGGAGTGCAGAGAAGGTGGTGTGATGTCATGTGAGGCAATATTTGAAATTTTTGCTCTCGTCGATCACACCTTACCGTGCCTCGTTGGATGCTTCCGAACAATCGTAGGCGACCTTGTCTTTGATGATGTTGGATTTTTTCCCCTTGAAAACAAGCGTTTATGCATTGAAAATGTACCAGTACCTTCGATGACGTCATGATGCGCCCCGCCTGCTTGGCGCTATGCGCTGCGGAGAAGCTTGAAGGCCACTGGAATTTCAGACAGCATTTACATCACCATTTCGAATTCTAGCCCGAAAGAACTTGGCATGCTTTGCCTTCAAGATTCACACATTCGACGCCTTTAAGGTCGTCGATTCCTGAAACCTATACACTTGCCCTTTCAATGTCAAATTTGGCTTCAGTTATGAAACATGTTATATTTGTGCCAATAAAATGCTGATCTTGCAATCATCTGCTTCCCAGAGCCTCCATTGCTAAAGAGTAAAGCTAGCTCAAGGAAGCATGCCTTTCCTACCCAGTAAACCATAAAACGTACCATAGACATCAGCAAGATATTTACGCTGGACATTAGACACCTCCATTAGACATCCATATTAGTACCGTTTACGAAAAATCTACGTACCTACAACATGAAAATTGGGGTCCAGTTCACGTTGTAGGTACGTACTGCAGACATCACGCTCTACATTTATCAGATATTTGTGAACATGTAAGTACGCCCAGTCTACGTAGCCTAGACGTCTATATAAAGAGAATATGACTATACATAGATCAATATCCAGGTGAAAATTTCTAACTGGTTCCAGTCCTACTGTTTTAAGAGACACATTTCCAGACTGGAACCAGCTGCAATACGAGATGCAGCTGACACCTGTTACAATTCCAGATGGAATGGAGACCTACTGCAGCCCAGCCACAGACTTCCCTATGGAGTCGTCGGGACGTCCAAGCACTCCAGCTAGCTCAAATACAGTTGAGTAAGCGAGTACATGGCCATCATGGGAGCCCAAAACACTGCAGATGACTTCCTAGTGCGTCAGTATTTTATTGCGCTCGGCGCTTTCACTGAATCTTCTCGTTGAGCATAATCGTCAGGTTAACAGCTGCGGTGGCATCAATACTCTTCAGCCGAGCCCAATAGGCCAGGGTTGCTGCAAAAGAAAGCATAATTGTTCACTTTTACAGGTGACAAGAGAATGGCACAGCAACCACAACAAACAAACCCAGTAATTTACGCCACTTTTACCGACGCAAGTCTATGAAGCGTGAAAGGTTGCCCTTGCAGCACTAAAAGGCAGTCGTGCTGAGCGGAGTGTGCTTGCACACGCACTTCGGCACACCATCCGAACGCATGCCCACATTTCGGTAGTAGAGGCCAGTTGCATACATCACCAGCCTTTGTTTCAATACACAGCGAGTTTGGCAAAACAGCCAAACGAGTGAGCGTAAAAATATAACGTGCCTATAAATGCGTTAGAATTTCTTCATTACGAACGCAAAAATAGCATAAAATACACTTCAATGAGTAAACTGAGACTGAGTACGCACCAAGAAAGGTCACGATCCCAGCCGGTGAAAACGACTTGTAGTCCTAATTCGTACTGACGGGTCCACTTCGCCGAGTAGTAAAAGCAAGCAAACTGTCTTCCTTCAGCTCCATCAAGGAAAGAACGGTTGAACAATCTCGCCAGCAATAATAAGGGAATAATTAATTCTGTGTCAAGGTTCTTCAAACACAATGTTCCCACGGAACACGATTGAAATCGCACGTACACGCGCTGCGCTCTACCACTGCCGCCATGGCTGAACCTAGCCTCGTGCGGATGTGCGAAACTGTCACATATTTTGTATCGTCTCTTTTTTGTACTTAGTAGCAGGCTTGGTGTGGCATGAAAAATAAGTTAATTATTTTTAAATTGTAGCATATTACTTTTTTTCACAGCTGCAATCGCCATGCGCAGTTTGCGCTATGATTGATAAAATACGATACGAACTACAACGCGATGGCGGCTTAGACAATTCACCGCACTTTCCCCGCCGCCGCCTGTCCGCAGCATAGAACAGGCATATGGGCAGCGCATGTAGCATGAAGGCAAGATGACCAATTATCATTAGGGTAACGGGCTGGATTCAGAGAGAATGCAAGCACAGCAGAGAGGATCAGGGCAGGTGGGTAGATGAGGTTCGGAAGTTTGCTGGGATAAGGGGGCCGCCGCTGGCACAGGGTTAACGGAGAAATTTTTGGCCGGCAGTGGACATGATTACAGTGTTGACATGATGATAAAAAGCGGGACTCAAGAAGTTTATTCTCAAGAAATATGAGGTCGCACATTCAGCTACACAAATGCCTAAGCTTTCCTCAGTTCAACATTCCAATAGTTATCATTGCTAGCGCGATTAGCACATTTAAGACATTTTTGAAAAAAAAATAACTCCCAAAAATTGAACTGAACCAATTCTTGTATTTTAAATAGTTGGATAAGTTGAATAAAACATGCTTAATCAGAAAAAATGGTTATTATATAGTCCTGGCTGCTAAATAACAAACAAGTTTTTTAGTGTGTCCTCACTTTTCAGTGTGGTTGAGATAGCTTGCAGGCTGTAGCACAAGGTATAAATTGAATGTAAGAATAGTAATGAAATAACAATGCGAATCCTGACCAAAGTGACTGGCATTTCAAACCAACTGCGTACAGTTGAGTCAGAAACCTGATGCGTGTGCATTCAGATTTGTCTTTACTACTTCCCATATTTTTCTTCTTTCTAGGCAGGATAATGTTGCCGTGAATCGAGCACGAAAAAACACAAAAACACAGGCAGCGCTGATCATGCCTCCAATTTGTAGTCAACAGCGATTTCAAACTTTAAATGCAGTAAGGCAACACGAAATATCGAACGATTGAAAAATATGGAATTCTTAAATTATATATCTCGCTTACATACCCAGGACGTGACAAGTAATATCTACGAGAAGTCTAGGTTAAGGCAGATATGATGTCGTGGGTACGTCTGCAGCTTTTCCACGAAAAAAGGTTGGTAGATAAGACGTCTGAGAGATTTTGGTTTGGTACATAGACGTTCAGACTTAATCTGGACATCTATGGGAGGTTTGTGGTTTGCTGGGTAGGCACATAACTTTAATCCTTAGAAGCATCTGATGTCATTTCGCTTGGCGAGAGTTCCATCCATTGGAAGATGAAGTCCTCTCCAATATCCCTCCTATTAACCATGTCCTCCTCCTCTAGATGTGGCCACCTTATCCTTGCAATCTCCCTTATCTTATCTGCCCACCTCACTCTCTGCTATGCCTGCCTTGCCTCGGAATCCGTTCCTTTATCATAGTGGAACATCAGTTATCCGTACCCAGTGAACCATAAAACGTCACATAGACAACCGCGAGATATTTACGCTGGACATTAGACACCTCAATTAGACATCCATTTTAGTACCATTTACGAAAAATCTACGTACCTACAACATGAAAATTGGGGTCCAGTTCACGTTGTAAGTACGTACTGCAGACATCACGCTCGACATTTATCAGATATTTGTGAACATGTAAGTACGCCCAGTCTACATAGTCTAGACATCTATATAAAGAGAATATGACTTACATAGATCAATACCCAGGTGAAAATTTCTAACTGGTTCCAGTCTAACTGTTTTAAGGGACAAAGTTCCAGTTGTTGCAACTGGAAATTTGTTCCTTAACCAGTTGCGACTGGAACCAGCTGCAATACGAGATGCAGCTGACACCTGTTACAATTCCAGATGGAACGGAGACCTACTGCATCCCAGCCACAGACTTCCCTATGGAGTCGTCGGGACGTCCAAGCACTCCAGCTAGCTCAAATACAGCTGAGTAAGCGAGTACATGGCCATCACGGGAGCCCAAAACACTGCAGATGACTTCCGAGTGTGTCAGTGTTTTATTGCGCTCGGCGCTTTCACTGAATCTTCTCGTTGAGCATAATCGTCAGGTTTACAGCTGCGGTGGCATCAATACTCTTCTGCCGAGCCCAATAAGTCAGGGTTGCTGCAAAGGAAAGCATAATTGTTCACTTTTATAGGTGACAAGTGAATAGCACAGCAACCACAACAAACAAACCCAGTAATTTACGCCACTTTTACCGACGCAAGTCTATGAAGCGTCAAAGGTTGCCCTTGCAGCACTAAAAGGCAGCCGTGCCGAGCAGAGTGTGCTTGCACACGCACTTCGGCACACCATCCGAACGCATGCCCACATTTCGGTAGTAGAGGCCAGTTGCATACATCACCAGCCTTTGTTTCAATACACAGCGAGTTTGGCAGAACAGCCAAACGAGTGAGCGTAAAAATATAACGTGCCGATAAATGCGTTAGAATTTTTTCATTACGAACGCAAAAATAGCATAAAATACACTTCGATGAGTAAACTGAGACTGAGTGCGCACCAGGAAAGGTCACGATTCCAGCCGGTGAAAACGACTTATAGTCCTAATTCGTACTGACGGGTCCACTTCACCGAGTAGTAAAAGCAAGCAAACTGTCTTCCTTCAGCTTCATCAAGGAAAAACGGTTGAAAAATCTCGCCAGCAATAATAAGGGAATAATTAATTCTGTGTCGAGGTTCTTCAAACACAACGTTCCCACGGAACACGATGAGAAATCGCACACGCCGTGCGCTCTACCACTGCCGCCATGGCTGAACCTAGCCTCGTGCGGAGTGTGCGAAACTGACACATATTTTGTATCGTCTCTTTTTTGTACTTATTAGCAGGCTTGCTGTGGCACGAAAAATAAGTTAATAATTTTTAAATTGTAGCATATTACTTTTTTTCACAGCTGCAATCGCCATGCGCAGTTTGCGCTATTATTGATAAAATACGATACGAACTACAACGCGATGGCGGCGTAGACAATTCACCGCGCTTTCCCCGCCGCCGCCTGTCAGCGGCACAGAACAGGCATATGGGCAGCGTATGTAGCATGAAGGCAAGATAACCAATTATCATTAGGGTAACGGGCTGGATTCAGAGAGAATGCAAGCACAGCAGAGAGGATCAGGGCAGGTGGGCAGATGAGGTTCGGCAGTTTGCTGGGATAAGGGGGCCGCCGCTGGCACAGGGTTAACTGAAAAAATTTTTGGCCTGCAGTGGACATGATTACAGTGTTGACATGATGATAAAAAGCGGGACGCAAGAAGTTTATTCTTAAGAAATATGAGGTCACACATTCAGCTACACAAATGCCTAAGCTTTCCTCAGTTCAACATTCCAATAGTTAGTAATCATTGCTAGCGCGATTAGCAGATTTAACACATTTTTGAGAAAAAATAACTCCCAAAAATTGAACTGAACCAATTTTTGTACTTTAAATAGTTGGATAAGTTGAATAAAACATGCTTAATCAGAAAAAATGGTTATTCGTCCTGGCTGCTAAATAACAAGAAAAGTTTTTTAGTGTGTCCATACTTTTCAGTGTGGTTGAGACAGCTTGCAGGCTGTAGCACAAGGTATAAATTGAATGTAAGAATAGTAATGAAATAACAATGCGAATCCTGACCAAAGTGACTGGCATTTCAAACCAACTGCGTACAGTTGAGTCAGAAACCTGATGCGTGTGCATTCAGATTTGTCTTTACTACTTCCCGTATTTTTCTTCTTTCTAGGCAGGATAATGTTGCCGTGAAGCGAGCACGAAAAAACACAAAAACACAGGCAGCGCTGGTCACGCCTCCAATTTGTAGTCAACGGCGATTTCCAACTTTAAATGCTGTAAGGCAACACGAAATATCGAACGATTGAAAAATATGGAATTCTTAAATTATATATCTCACTTACATACCCCGGACGTGACAAGTAATATCTACGAGGAGTCTAGGTTAAGGCAGATATAATGTCGTGGGTACGTCTCCAGCTTTTCCACGAAAAATGGTTGGTAGATAATACGTCTGAGAGATTTTGCTTTGGTACATAGACGTTCAGACTTAATATGGATATCTATGGGAGGTTTGTGGTTTGCTGGGTAGTCCACATTACTCGCTGTGCTCATTTCCTTGATTTCAGCTAGCATTTCCTTAACTCCTACTTCCTCATTAAGCGATTAGGATCTCCTCATACCCATTACCGTTACCCTGTAGATTTACTGTCCATGCTTCACTGCACTGACCTTAATTCAAATTCCACCCACTAGATAAAAGGCTCAGTTCAGTATATTTGCCAACTGCACTTCACTACTCATCTCAATTAAAGTGCGACTCCCTGGCCCACTTTATTCGAAGGCACGTTTTGAACATTGTCTCATATGCATGTGCATGCTTAAGAAAATTAAACATTTTCTCTGACTTTCAGCCGTATGGTATTGTCTTCCTTTTTCCACACTAAACATGGACAAGAATAAGCTGGATGGTCCCCGCCACAGTTAACACAATATGTTAGAAGGTGGAAGTGACCTGAGCTAAAGGGTGCTGCTGATGCCCAAAATTGTCAAACTGTCATAACTGCCTCTGTTCACATAAACTCGGCTCCAGGGGCGGATGTATGCCTGGATGGAGAGGAAACTCTTTCCCAAGCAAGAAATTTTACATAGGCAAACCAAACTGAACTCCATTTTTTAGACAAAAAAAAAACACCATAAATAGATTGTCCAAACGGGATTGCCCAAACCACCTCCTCCAAGAGTGACCCATAAGTCTGCCTCTGCTTGGCCCATGTCCATATATGTAACAACTTTTCATGCCAAATGTGATTTTTGTTTTAGGAAGGGGCGTCGAACTAAATTTAAAAAAAAACAGCGTTTTATTTTTGTCACATCACATGATTATTTTTTACACAGCAATTGAAAAATGGTATTGTGCACTTAGACATTTTCGTTTTATAGACATCAACACTTCTTCAACATAAAAATTTGCTGCGTGTTCATAGGCTGGTAGGTTGTTGATGTTTCCCTGAAGGCACCGAGTTTAAGTAAATTTGGGCTGAACCCGACAACAAAAGATCGCTTTTGCAGCCAAATTGTTGCTGCTTTAAATTTGCCAGCACGCTGTATTGGGCGAGTTGGACATAGTTCATCTTGAAGACCAGCCCAAAACAAAGGACCAATGAAAGAGAAGGTGACACGGACGCTGTCTACCAACTGAAGGTTTAAAGGAATACTCGGGAAATAAATAAGGTGAAAACGCGCGAAGCTTAAAAAAAATACAGAAAAACATCAAGGATTACACTGCAGAGGAAAGGCGCTTAACAAGGAACGCTATCTCGTTTCCCTGCAAAGCAGGGATGGTTTTGCCATACGTGTCAGAGTTCTTAGCGATGCAATATGCTTCGAAAATTTCCCTGCCTATGTGGTTACTGCTCTTGCATGCTATCAACGTATTATGCAAGTCCGGCAGGCAAGGAATGATCTTCATGTTCTTTGCATTCACGGCAGTGCAGCGCAAGGTTTAAAAAAGGGGATTTTTTCCTTGCCAAGGGAATTTTTGCACTCTTTCAATCTGACTTTTCTGCACCTAGCCGTTTGACTATAATATATCTTTCCGCATGACAAAGGAACCCTACACACTACCCCTTTTTTGCAACTAATGAACTTGTCTGCATGTAATTGAACGTCCTTTCCGGAAGAGGTCGGTTCCAGCTTCTCATTCACTGCAGCACACACTTTCCCAACTTTACGATTGGCGGAGAACACCACCTGCACATTGTGCCGCGCTGCGATCTTTTTTAGATGATGAGAGACACCGCGCAGATACCGAGATGGACACGACCTTCTTTTGTGTCTCTTCCTGGTACCCCTGAGGGGAAGGTGTAGCCTTTTTCTCCAGCTTTCCCAACAATCTTTCCGCCAACCGAGCAAGGTTCTTCTCTTAAATTTGGCACTGCAGGCATATTGAAGTGACTATAAGAACAGCGAAATAAGTTATACCAGCACAGTATTTTTGGCTCCTGGACTCAGCTAAAGTGCCTTAGAGCTCAGATGTTCCAGGAGCTTTCTTTGGTCTGCTCTATCCTTTCAAAGGATAATGAGGATGAGGAAATTAAGTGTTCCCATGCAGTTTTGTGCTCTAGCAATGGTCACCTACCGTACATAACAATTAAACGCAAATGTGTGTAAAAATGTCCCTGCTCTCCTAGGAACCTCATCAGACAAACTTGAGCTTCCTAGAAACTGGGAAAAAAAATTAAACTGTAAACTATGTGACTTAACATCCCTCAGCGACACGTTAGCTATTAGGAACACCATAGCGGTGGACACCAGTTTAATTTTGACCAGCTGCCCTAGCGAAAAATCTCATATGAATTCATATGTGTCTCGTATCATTCCATATGTGTTACATACGAGCTATATGTGTCAGATATGTGTCTCGTATGAACTCGTATGCAGCCCATATGAGTTATATGTGTCAGTATATGTGCCTCATATGAACTCGTATGCAACCCATATTAGTTATATGTGTCAGTATATGTGCCTCATATAAACACATATAGGCTTCATACGAGTTCATATGTGCCACATATGAGCCTCGTATGGACTCATATGGGCATCATATGAGCCATCCCACGAAACACAAAACGTCTTACGAACGTCTCGGAACAGCTTCAAATGACTACAAACGTCTTGCGCTGTGTTCAAACGTCTCATAGATGTCGACAAGGAGAAGTTTCCTCTGCGACGTCTCTTAAACATCTGCAGTCAGACGTTTGCTGTGAAACTTCTGTGAAACTTCTGTAGTCAGATGTTTTCTAGACTTAATTGTTTCTAACACGTGGAACTTGAGACCACGTCAAGGAGATGCGCCAGTAATCAGCAGAGTTGCCACCGTGGATTAAACATGCTGTAAATCACGGCACATAAATTAGATGGCTCTCCTGCTTGACGTTTCGAAGAGCAGGCGCGCCGGTGCAAAGACCGCTCTTTGTATTCGAACACAGAAAGCGCGTTTTATCCTACGGAGCCCGAATCACGTTCCACATCGAGTGCAGCTAACCCGCCACTCGTAAGGCTGGATTTAGGTAACATATAATGGCCCTGAAAGCCGATGGTAGTTACGCGAGTGAAAAAATTTGTTTCATGTTGCGAACGCCTCTGTTACGCCTCGGCTAGCTGGCGGCAGCATGAGGATTGACAGGCGCAGCGCAGCGCACGCTGCCTTCGCCGAGCTCGCTCGCGCGGTTTATCGCGCAGATCACCCGCGCGCTATCTTTTCGTGGCGGCGTATCTTGGAGGCAATCTTTCTTGAGTCACGCTACACTGTAGTCACGCCGCAGCTTGCTGCTTGGTGTCGCTCCGCACGGTGGCGATGCAGGATAGTTTGCCAAAGTGGTTTTAACCGTTTAAAGCAGAAAAAAATCTTAGTGGAAGCTGCAAGTGCTTAGTTTTACATGAAAGTATTAGATTCAATTTGCTTTTTGGTCCTTTAATGATTTGTTTATTTTTTACGTTTAGAAATTTAGTACTTCATTAAGTCATTTGGCGTTGCAGAGGCTAGCGATAGCTACGCGCGAGAAGCGGGTGCTGCGCACGTTGTAGTACGTTTCGGTGCGCACTTTTTTCCGCGCTGGTTGGCACTTCACGCCGCTGCAGTTCGCATTTTCCCTTTTTTCTGCGGTATCGTTTACTACCAGTGTTGCACTGAGGTGTGAGCCTCGTTTTCTGCAAAAGTAAGTAACCTTCCATTTCTCTTCTGTGGTGAAAGTGTCGGCTTTGCCACTAACGCGCCTGATTGAACCTTTGGTTTACAAATCACAAAACAGTATCAGCCAGTGTTTTACATACCAAAGTGCAGCGTTGAATGTTTTAAAACAGGGCATTTGCATGTATTTGAGCTCTTGTTAAGTGGATACAGCTAGGCTGCTATCGCATGCGAGTTGCTTTCTTTACCAAGGCGATGACAAGGTGAACGTGACAAAGCTTCAAACCAACCAGCTTTGTTTAAGCGTACGTTGATAAGGCGCGAATTTTTTCCTACACATTGATTAAAGTCTGTGCTCTATTGCATTCTGGCAGGGTTTTATTCTTGCCAAGGACTCTCATCTGGCCACCTGTGTGCTCCAATTCTCCTTGCTGTGATTGCCGTCAGTGAAACTCGCGTTAAAAAGGCTTTGGTTATCTTAACTGCGTCAAGCTTTTATTTCATTGCGATTGAGAGCCCCGGCACAAAGGTAGTTTACTCAGTGGTGCTGCTCTGCATGTGTGCAGGCTGTGTGACAGTGCAGTGAAGTACTACGGCTCTTTGCAGGCATGGCAGCTTTTATTTTTTGGAAAACCGTTGCACTGTGCACAGCTGGCGTTGTCCCTGCTTCAGTGTGTGCATTTCGTTTTGGGTACAGGCTGTTCAACAGTGGTTTTCAGAGGACCTCCTTGCCTGCTCAACTCAAGTTTTGATAAGCACGCTTTGCAGCTGACACCTTTTCTTTCACTTCATGATTTCTTGTATAGGTCTAGGCTCTTTGCTAATGTTCATTCCACAAGCCCCATTATTTGTTTGTCCTTTAGAACTCCAACTGTTGGCCGGAGGAGCAAGGACCTGGTCTAGTTTCACGCAAATTAATAGCAGCACCTTGTACTTGGTTGTTCAGATGACTTGGCCTGGAGATTGTTTCAGTTCTGAGGTGGGAATCTGGACTAATGCTTCTTGCAGTGGTGTAAGTAATCTCTTGCAGTGGTGTAAGTAATCTCTTGCCCACTGTTTGAGCTTCATCGTACAGATTAGAAAGGGCTTCTTTGGCAATGCAGTGTTAGGAACCTTATACACACGCACTTTTATTTGTCTTATCTTTCAGATGTGCCCTGTGTGGCTGTCAAGTTAAGGTCCAATATTTAACACATCTATGGTGTATACTGAAGTGATGCAGGCATTACCAGGACAGCAGCATCTCTGCTATGTTTTCATGCGACGGTGCAGGATGTAAAACATCAACCACTTTTGATTCAGCCACATCTTGCAGGTAAGAGAAAGCCTGTTTGCAAGATGCAGCTTAGGAGGTTCTATGAGTACAGTGTGCATCACAGTAAGGCAGTGCACTTGCTATTGACTGCTTGGCTTTCAGTGTCCATGCACGCTGTTTGGATTTTGCTTCTGTTAAAGGCCTCCACAGTGATTGACTTCTGGAGTTTATGGTGAGCCGTAGCACTCTGCTGAAATGCCACTTGCAGTGACACCATATGCATCTATGTTTTTAATTAGCTTATTTTATTGTCTGTGCTGTCACTCCTTGCCATTTCCTGGTCTTATTTGCTTCCGACTCCTCATTGGCCATTCTACATGCACCTGACTGACTGTGCTTTTGGTTACTCTAATATTTTTCCCTTCTGCAGGCTGCTGAACAGAGCTGGATTTGACTTCCCCTTGTTACCGTCTAGTTGGCATCCTCCTTGCAAGAAAAGTGATTTTTGGAACACCTAGCGAGCTCTTCAGTGCCATCCACATCACAGCAACTTGCTCATCAACGCATCCGTTGTGAACAAGGCCCGGGGCCGAATGAATTTTTGATTTAACAATTGGTTGCTGCTCGACACTTTCCCGCCATCCAAGTGCTTACCGTTGTAAAGTCAGCCAAACCAGTGAAGCTACCTCCTCCGTGGCTTCTAACATTAATTTCCTGATCCTTTTCTTTTTTGTGTGTGGGTGTATATGCACTGGATTCAATAAAGAGTAACACAGTGACTGAAAAGTGTGCTAGCACATGCATTTATGGCTCATTACTACAGCCATACATCCCTTGTAATGTGGGCTCATTGTTCGGGTCATTGCAAATCAGTTTTGAGTTCATTTTTTAGTGGTGTATACCAGAAAAATGAACTATAACATTTTTAAAGCTTTAGAGGGTTTAAAGGCAGCACTAAAATGAGTCTTGAAATGCGTAAAATAATACAGGCACCCATTTCGGAAAAAAAAAAAACGTCTAAAAAAATTCTAGAAAAGTTCTACCTCAGAAGTTTTCTAGCCGTATACAAGCGTAGCGTTAGCAGAGCTAATAGAAGGCTAGTAAACGTCTAAGTCTAAAAAACTGCTTAGGTGAAACTTCTTCTAGATGTCAAGCTTTTTTTCCGAGACATTTTTTAGACGTCTATTAGCGCTTTTTGTGTTTCGTGGGATGTGTCGACAAATGCGCCTCGTATCAGCACATATGCTTCATACGAGTTCATATCTGTCACGTACGAACTCATACGCGTCACAAATGTCACAGATGAACACATGTACTGCATATATAGTAGCTCACGCGCTACGGAAATGTGACTTGTATGCACTTATTACATGTGTGGCATACCTCAACTGACACGCGACACTCGTGCGTACACAAGAGCTCCGATATGCGTCGTATCAGCTTATATCAATCTCGTGCGAAACAGATAGCCGCTGATGAGTGCATCTTATAGAGTGGGCCTTGCTGTTTGAAACACACGGAAAAGAAGGGATGGACAAGCGATTAACAAGTGCCCAACCAACGCATAAAAAAAACTCCTGGCCTGTTTCAAATATTTTTCTCCCTGATTCTCTGCTTGTGCCCTCTTGTTGTAAACAGCGCCTATCCAAACAGTTTGACGTTAGGCGTTTCCAATGTGTTTGGACAAACGTTCAGCTAGAAGGCAAATATTGCCTTCTGGGCTTAGTTGAGCTGTTGAGCGAATAACGCCAGGTATTTTCATGCAAGAGCTCCGACTGTAGTTAACAATAGGTGCGCAATGAGAGTACTACGATGAATGGTGCAGGCGCTGTGAAAATTAAAATACATACAAATATCAGATCTTTCAGTGCTTATCACAGAGCACATCAAGATTCATAATATCAGTGGAAGTGCCATCGGCTGTAGTTCAGCTCCTTAAACCTTACAAATAAACATTTGACCTCGCACCTAACTGTCGAATTCTAAAGTAGTGGGAAGCATAGCGTAAGTCTTGTCATCCAAATATAACGATGTAGTTTTCCGTGTCAACCGGCGGCAACAGTGGCGTCTAGCTGCGCGCTAGACGTGGAAGGTAAGCACCATGCTGTTGGTTCCTTCCTCTTGCGTAAAAATGGCTCCCGCCTCCGCCTTTAGAGTCGCTACAATGAATGTAAGGGGCCTGGCGGCAAGGAAAAAACAAGGTCAGGTGTACCGACTTATTACGGAGCGCGAGATAGATGTATTGGCCGTGCAGGAGACGAAAGTGGACGGCAACGAAGGAACGGACAGCATGGTGCGACGTTTCACGACTAGATTTTATGCTGTCGTCAGTCAAGCAGTGGGAACATCGGCCGGCTGCGTGCTTTTTGTAAAGAAGATGCCGGGGCTAGAGGTGCAGGCTTATTTTTCGTGTGTGTATGGCCGGTGTATTGCGCTTGATTTTTGTCTGAACGGCAATGAGTGGCGCATTGTTACCGTGTACGCGCCGAATGTGGTTGAGGAAAGGGTTGCCTTTTTCCAAAGCCTCCAAGAGCGCCTTTGCACGGAGAGGCGGCTCATTGTATTAGGCGACTTCAATTGTGTTCTTAATGCGCGCGATAGGTCAAGCATCCGGGGGTTTCGAGACAGGAGCACTGAAGTGTTGATGCGAATGATCGAGAACGGAAACCTTGAGGATGTGGCTGAACTTATTGAGGGTGCGCGGACAGTGCAGTTCACTCATTTCCAGGGCTCAAGCCATGCACGGCTGGACCGCATTTACGCATCAGTCGACCTTGCCCCTGATTGCAACCATTATGAAGTTGTGGGAGTCTCCTTCTCAGACCACTGTTTAGTTGAGTGCTGCCTGGGAAGTGTGAACCGAAGCAAGGCATCTTCATGGGAAATGCGGAAGCTAAACAACACGCTTCTTCACGACGAAATCTACTGCAGAGCAGTAAAGGATGAAATAGGGAAAATAAACCCGCGCAAGAATCTGAAGATTTGGCAACAGTGGGAGCTAAGTAAAGAATCTTTAAAAATCAAAGCAATAGAAAGGGCGACATGTATTCGTTATAAGGAAAAACAAGACGAAGCTGAGCTAAGGGCACTGCTTCAAACGCTGATGAAGCAGGAATGCAAAGAGCCTGGGAAATGGATAGAAGATGTCAGGAAAACAAAACAAAAGATGGAGCTTATGGAAGAACGGCGTTATCGCGGAGCACTAGTGAGGGCAAGGGCGGAAGACACAGCTGCTGGCGAAGCGCCATCGAAACGTGCTCTTGGTCTAGAAAAAGCGCGCGCTGAAAGAAATCACATCGATAAAATAGAATGGGGGGGGTATCTTATCGGCAGACACTGACCACATCAAAGAAGCCTTTAATGAATACTACCAGAGGCTTTTTTCATCGACTCCTGTAGACGCAGTAGCCTTTACGCATCAGTTTCTTGGTGCAATGCCACGGCTTGACGAAGAAAGCAAAAAGAAAATGGAACTAACAATAACTCACAGCGAGGTAGAGCACGCGATAGATCAGTTAAACCTAGGAAAATCACCAGGACCAGATGGATTCAGTGCGGCATTTTATAAAGAATTTAAGCACGAAATTGCCCCAGTGCTGTGTACAATGTTCAATGAAGCCTATGAAATAAACGTATTGCCTCCGTCTTTTGGGATCTCCCATACAGTGCTCATACCTAAAACGGATGATATAGAGAAATTACAATTGGTTACAGCGTATCGACCCATAGCACTCACTAATGTGGACTACAAAATTTTTATGAAGGTATTGGCGCGAAGACTGCAGACAGTGATATCGGATATTGTTGGACCCCACCAGACATGTGGAATCAAAGGGCGCTCAATTTTTTCCAACATTCACAAAGCGCGCAGTGTGCTTGAAAGCTGTGACGACATCAATGGGCGAGTAGCGATGCTTCAGATTGATCTCGAAAAGGCATTTGATTGTGTCTCCCATGAAATTTTGTTTACCGTTTTAGACCATGTGAACGTCGGTTCAGTTATCCGTAAGGGTGTAGCCCTGGCGTATCGAAACTGCACGACAAGACTGATAGTTAACAAGAGTCTGGGAGCCCCCATTAGCGTGCAGCGTTCGGTGCGTCAGGGCTGCCCCCTCAGCCCTCTCTTGTTTTGTATTTACATCGAAACGCTGTGCATGAAAATCATAGAAAACAATAGTATTAATGGCTTTAGGTTACAAGCAGCTGAAGTTAAGCTGCTGGCCTATGCAGATGGCGTTGCAGTATTTACGGTTGATCAGGGGAGCATAAGTGAAGCTGTCGGGTGTGTACGCGCGTTCAGCGAAGTCACAGGTAGCGGGGTTAACTGGTCCAAGTGCCTTGGGCTCTGGCATGGATGGTGGCCATCCCACCCGGACCATTTCGCCAACGTACCGTGGGCGACGACCCCGGGCAAGTATATGGGCGTTCCGCTCGATGCTTATCGCGATAGCGAGGAGTATTGGAAAGAGCAAACTAAAGACGCACGTGACCGAGCTGGGAAATGGAAATGCACCAGCCTTTCAATTTTCGCCGGAGCTACAGTCTGCAATCTTTTTTTATTAGCAAACTCTGGTATGTGATGCAGGTTTTGCATTGCTCGCGTGTGAACGTTCAGAAGCTACACAGGATTTTTGCAGTTTTCATATGGGCGTCCGAATGGGAACGTTGTAGCAGAACGAACCTGTTCCGGCGGGTAAAAGACGGGGGGCTAGGGCTAGGGCACCTCTTTTTAAGGCAGCTGGTGAACCGTTTTTTTGTTTTTTTCGCGACGTCACAGACCCGTTCTTGCGCACCGTGTGCCAAGTGCAGCTGCGGCGATTGCTGCCGGAGTTTGTGATATCCACAGAAGAGCTCTCTGGTGGAACTTTTGGTTACTACTGTAATAAAGAGAGTTGGGGTTTCCTGCCCCAGCGGCTAGCGCCGACGAAGGAGACGAAGAAGATAGAAGACGAAGCTGACGAAGCTCTGGAGCGCGCTTACGAACGCTGGCCTGCTGAACAGCACCGCTTGAACAAAGACCGGCCGCTCACACTAATTGTTCGAGTCGCAGCATTACACTACAAAGAGATTGTGGCAAGCGTTCGGTTTCTGTCGGCACGTTTTTCCACCGATTATTTGTGGAAAAGTAAAAGGAAAAAGTTGTACAATGATCTTTGTGATATTGTTTTCCCAGAGCCCATGTACAGGGCCTAGTACAGTGGAGGCCCGGGAGGGGATGTTTTAAAAAGGGTGAAGAAAATGCAGGTGCCACCAGGAGTAAAGACTTTCTTTTTTAAGTTACACACCGGGACGTTACCAGTTAAAAAGTTTCTAGAGGGAAAGGATTTATTTTTACCGTGGGGATCGAACTGCTTAATTTGTAAACAGCCTGAAACAATAGACCATGTTTTTTTGCATTGCTGGGAATTAGGGGTTTATTTTTGGGACGTGTTACAAAGGACCATAAAGAAAGCTACCACTTGACGCGCACGGAATTCGCTATTTAAGCACTGATAATGAGGATGGGGCACCTTTTGATCTCATAATGCACTTGGGCCTCCACTGTATATGGCGCTCCAGAATGGCAGGCTACCATTGTGACAAAGACGCACGGCCGGCCCGAATTTATTTTCGGGAAAGCATGGACTGGTTTCTTGCAATCCAAAAAGCAGCTGCGGAGCCTCCCGAGTGGCTCTCAAGACTAGAGCCGTTGTGTATGTTGCGGGAATTTTAAGCTGACGAAGCCGGTCTCGTGCTGGCTGACCACGACAGTGTCGTATGTATATAGCGTTATATGTATTTTTGTTGTGCAATGTCATGCGCCAAAGCCAGGCAATAAAGGAAAAAAAATTAAGCCGTGGTGTTGAAGAAGCCGTTCTGTGCGGCTGTGCTTCAACATGCTTCTTGCTGGAAGCAGTGCATCGGCCGTTGGCCGAGGTCTACCGACGTCTCAGGACACTACGGACTCGTACAAAGTTGTACTTCCCCGATTGCCTACCGGTAATGTTGTCCTTAATACCGTTTTCCTGCATGCTGACCTTAAGGGTCGCCCGTACCGAGCACCTGACTTCCGTGACGCACTCGCACAGATATTGGATCTCCGGGAAATTTTGTGCATTGGTCAATACCAAATGAGCCACGTGTGGATGGTTACCTGCGAGAGTAGTTCCTCCAAACAGAAGCTTGTTAACAAAGCGGAGTTTCCTGTCAAAGGACTGCGGTGCATGGTGTTTGACCCGGATACTAAGAACGTCAAGGTTAAGCTCCTTTGGCTTCCCCGCTATATGGAGCACCGGAGGATTGTGGAAGCATTAGAGCCTTATGGCATGATTCAGTCTGTGCAGCGTGAAAAGTGTCGGTGCCCAGGGATGGAGCATATGGAAACGTCGAACCGTGAAATCTCTCTCACACTCAAGGATGGAGTGTCAGCAAGCACAATCCCACACACACTTACTGTTTATGGAGTGCAGGCATTAGTCCTTATCCCAGGGAGACCTCCACTGTGCCTCCGATGCAGCCGGGTTGGGCATGTACGGCGCCAGTGTCGCACGCCTCGGTGCACCCAGTGCCGACGCTTTGGCCATAATGCGGAGAACTGTGTCTTGAGTTACGCTGACAGGCTGCGTCAAGGCCAGTGGTCACGGGAAGATGACGTGGCATTAGAACACATCATGGATGTGTCTGAGGTTGTCGACGCGACCGGAGAACTAAGTCGTGAGCATCGAATAGATGGGGAACAGAAGACTTCAACACCTCAAATCAACACGGAATCTGAAGCGACTGGCCATCTAGCATCCGCGCCTCCAGAACGAAAACCGCCGGACCCGGGCCCCCCTGTGAGTGCTACAGAGACTGCTGTGCTTGCTGCACAGGAACACCTCGTCGCCACAGGTCAACGTCCGGATATGCCTCCTGTGGAGTCAGACGAGGCAATACAGCCAGTGAATGCTCGCCGATCCTCCTCTGTTGCTGATTCTGCTTCGTCGTTGGAGGGTAACGGTGAGCCGTGTGTGGCGTCGGTCTCTGGCGTGTCTGGTTCTCTGTCGGCTGTCAGTGTGGCAGCGAGTGATGTGCTCCCCTCGGGTTCGTGGGCCGAGGCCTTGGCTGTCTCAGAGGAAGACATGGACAGCACCGCACCTTTGAAACGTCCAGCAGCTGAGGAGGTGTGTATCGATGGCGCTGATCACAAGGCACAATGTGTAGAGGCCACGGGAAGGGTGGCGTTAAAGAGGAGGGCGATGTCTGCCCGAGAGGCCGCCAATTTGGAGGCGGGCCACCCCATTCCAGGGGATTTCGTTTGTTAAGACTGGCACCAAAAATGGCGAGCGTCGCAGCATATCAAGTCGCTGCCCTTAACGTTAGGGGTATGCGTAATCGTAGGAGGCAACAGCAGGTACGGCATCTCTTAAAGAAATGGAGTGTGTGTGTGGCCGCTATCCAGGAAACAAAGTTGTCCTCTGATGAAGAGACAGCAGCTGCTCTCGAGCCTTTTTTGTCGGAATACAACATTATTGTTAGCCACGCGAGAGGCTTATCAGGAGGTTGTATGCTATTCCTGGCGAACACGCTAGAGATGACAGCCTTGTCTTATTGCATAGATGACGAGGGGCGACTTATATGTTGTGATCTCACAATTTCAGGTGTACAGTGGCGGATTATTTGTGTTTATGCCCCCACAAAGCAGCGCGAGAGAAGGCTCTTCTTTCTGTCATTAGTTGAACATTTGTGCACGGACCGCAAAATTAAATTGTTGGGAGATTTTAATTGCGTTTGTAGGGATGCGGACCGATCAGTGGTATGTAAGAGATACGACCCTAGTGCTGCATTACTTACCGACTTGGTTTCTGAATATAGTCTTGTGGATGTGGGACAGGAAAAAGGCGACTGTATACATTTCACTCATTTTCAGTTTTCCTCTAATGCTCGCCTTGACAGAATTTACGTTTCTGTAGACGTGTTAGCAAGTGTGTTTGGCTACTGGGTGCGCCCCATCTTCTTCAGTGACCACTGTATGGTGTCTCTTCAGATAGGGAGGTACACTCGGCATGTACTTCACCCTCGATGGGAGTTGTGGAAGATGAATAACTGTCTGCTCTCAGACGAAATCTTTCAGCGTGCTGTACCTACTTTTTTGAAGGACGTATGGTCACGCCGTGATCTGTCCGTTTTTCAAAAGTGGGATTTGTTTAAACAGGAGATCAAAAACTTGGCAATTGAGGCCTCAGCAAGAATCGCTTTCCTGAAGAGACACCACCTTCGTGAGCTTGGGCGCACCCTAACGGAGCTACATGAGCTAGAGAGGGTAAACCCGGGTGCCTATCTCGAAGAGATTAATAACGTAAAAGCACAGCTTCAACAATTTGCGACAGAAAGATATAAGGGGGCCTTGATACGATCTCGGTCCCGAAGGTTTCTTGATGAGCAACCTTCTCGTCGGGCCCTGAATGATGAAAGAGAGAATGCTCTTGCGAAGGAAATATTGGAAATTCAGTATGGTGATTGCACATACAGCGATGCGCCTGGTATTCTTGCTGCTTTCTTCGACTATTATCGAAAGCTGTTTGGTAGTTGCGATGATCCAAATCAGGGTTTCGATTATAGTTCCTTACTCGGAAACTTCCCTCGACTAGACGATGAGAAGTGTGCTATAGTGAAGGGATCTATCACTTTGGATGAAATTCAATCAGCCATTTCTGCCCTGCAGAGCCAGAAATCTCCTGGGCCAGATGGTATTACTAGCGAATTCTATAAAACTTTTTCGCCTTGCCTAGTGCCTGTTTTGATGGAAGTTTTCCAAGCATCTTATGATGTGGGTGTCCTGCCTCCCACTTTCTATTCTGGGCACACAATATTAATTCCCAAAAGCAAAGATACTAATCGGTTGAAAACTGTTGAGGGATATCGTCCAATTTCCCTCTGCAATGTTGATTACAAAATTTTTGCCAAGGTTCTTAGCAGTCGTCTGCAGCTCGTCATTATGGACTTGATAGGTTCGCATCAGGTCTGTGGTATTAGAGGCCGTAGTATTCAAACACATATCCATATTGCACGTTCAGTATTAGAGACAATATCAGATGAGACAGGCCAAGTTGCTCTGATTCAAATTGACTTGGCGAAGGCTTTTGATAAAGTTCGGCACGATTTCTTGTTCGCGGTCTTGGAGTATGCAAATATTGGTGACGTCTTGCTCAAAGGCATAAGGCTGTGCTATAAGAACTCCTATACAAGGGTTATTGTTAATCAGGAGCTAACGAAACCAATACCACTAGAAGCATCTGTTCGTCAAGGATGTCCACTGTCTCCATTGTTGTTTGCCCTATATCTGGAACCCCTCTGTCTCAGTATAATTAACAGCGCAGCTATCCGCGGTTTCTCTCTGGCTCAATGTGAAGTTAAAGTTTTAGCCTATGCTGACGATGTCGCCCTCTTTTGTTCTGACAAAAAGAGTGTACTTGAGGCTCTAAACCTGACTAAACAGTTCTGTGATGTATCAGGCGCGGCTCTTAATTTAGAGAAATCCAAAGGCTTTTAGTTGGGTTATTGGGGAACTAGGCCAAGCCAGTTCGGTGGCATATGCTGGGACAGTAGCCCTCTTGAGTACCTAGGCGTTCCGCTGCACCAAGTTCGCAACAGTACAGCCTACTGGGATTCACAAATTGTAACTCTACGGCGGCAAACACAGGCTTGGATGGGTAGGGAACTCTCAGTGTTTGCGAGGGCACAGGTCTGTAACATATTTTTGTTTGCAAAGCTCGCGTATGTCCTTCAAGTCCTGCATTGTGCGGGGAGGAAGGTGCAAGCAATACACAGAATATTTGCAACATTCGTTTGGCGCTCTCAATGGGAGCCCATGAGGCGTGACAACTTGTTCCTTCCCTTAGAGGGTGGTGGAGTGGGTCTTGTTCACCTGTTCGTGCATCAACTTGTTTCCCGTTTTTTTCTTTTTAAAATCGGCAAACCACCCGTTTCTGGTAGCTGTGCTCATTAGGCGGCTTAGTTTTCATTTGCCTTACTTATTCGTACCGACTGTGCAGGCTCGTGAGGGGACTTTGTGGGGATTCCTCAAGGAGGTTGCTGACACTTTCAATTTCCTCACTGTGCGCTTCTCTTTAGATTACCTGTATAGCCTCTCGAGAAAACAGATGACCCAGGCTCTCACTGAGTCTTTGTTCCCTACACCATTGTATCGGCAGCCTTATCTGGGGTCTTTGGACATCAGTGTTCTAAAGCGTGTTAGGCGGATGTGCATTCAGGCAGCCGCTAAAACGTTCTTTTTCAAACTACACACAGCGACGCTGCCTGTCAAGACATTTCTTAATGACAAGGGGATGTTTGTACCTTGGAATGTGAATTGCCGTCTGTGTAACGTGCCTGAGACAATTGATCATTGTTTTATCCTGTGCCGTGATGCCATGTTTTTTTGGGACATACTACAACGAACTCTCAAGAAGGACATTGAAATTACACCGTACACTATTAGATTTCTGCCTGTTGACAAAAACTCTGTTGTGCCTTATGATCTGTTTATGTTGATGGGACTATTCAGTCTTTGGAAAAGCCGTATGATGGACAGACATGCCGAGCCACCAAGATCGTCCAAATCTGTTTTTCGAGAACAGTGTGCTTTGGTGAGGAGTGTATATGCTGCATGCGAAGAACCTCCAAGCTGGCTGCCGTGCCTAGATGCATGTGTGTGCCTCCCTGGATTTTGATGTTTTGATGGGGATGCAGTGTTGAGTTAGGGCAATGGCGGGCTCCTATTAATCAGCCCGGCAACTTGAGACGCGATCCAGTCTGATTGAAGTTTTCCTCCTTTCTACGGATGTTCTTCCATGCAATAAAGAAAAGAAAAATTAAGCCGTGGTGTAGTGGTTAGTGTAGTGAGCTGTAGATCTCTAGGTCAGTGGTTCGAATCCGGTCCCTCCCGTAGTCTTTTTTGGCGTCAGAATTTTTTTTTACTTTCTTTAGTTCACTAACTTCAATGGAAGCTATTTTATTGTTAATTGCCTTATAATTCCACCCCAGCCCTTCCATTTCCTTTCCCAATAATTGTAAATCAGGCACATATGACAGACACATATGACACATATCACACATATGACACATATTCCATAATCTCGTATGAACCAGACACATATGACACATATATATGAGATTTTTCGATAGGGTGGGGTTCTTTAGGGTGCACGTGCAATGCACAGCAATTCAGGATTTATGAATTTCTCATTCACTCAATTCCTACCGCCCTAGCCAGGTGCCGCGGTAAGGCCGCTGACCCAGTGGTTCAAATTGGAGGAGTAGATTGAACAACAGCAGAAAAAAACAATATACCATATGGTATGGGCTTGTCAGAAAAATGGCAGCATTGACATCATAAATCAGCCAACGCGGGAGGGCTGGGAGGCGGCCCTGTCCAGCTCGGACCTCGAGGAACAACGAGCCCTCGTCGCCAGAGCACGGGCAGCGGCTTTTGCCAACGGCGTCCCGGACTAGGGACCCGATCAGCCTTCCCATCAACTAAGGCATTGTGGCTTTGAATAAATGTTTTCATCATCATAGAAAAGGACTCGAGAAAGAAAAAAAACTTCCAAAGACAAAACTAGGAGAATGTGGTACACAGCTTTTCCTTGTTGATACCCTACAAGAATCTGCTCGAGCATTTCGAAAAACAGAACCCAAAGCTATCTGCATCCGGTTTACACAATTTACATCAGTGCATGCATCCTCATATGTGCAACCAAGATATGCAGTGCACCATTTCCAACTGCAGTTCTCACTTTGTCAGACAAGAAATAACGATCGAAGCATTGTGTACACAGAAGAAAAAAGGTAAGGTTTTCACATAGTTCACCTGAATAGACGAGCAAAAGCATGTGTTTAGCCTGATTGGCTCATGGTTTTGCTTCGCTGGGTCGTCGGAAAGTCTGGCAAGTACATTATCGAGGCTAAGGTGATCCGATCTATTTGCGCCTGGAAGCTGATGAAGACGATTGCAGATTAATACGAGGCGGGATCCGGCTTTGGCAATAGCATAGTGCTCTAGGGCACTGGCCAGCGAAGCTGATCTGCAGGTTCAAATTCCGCGCCGCTGCAGGTTCAACTTCCAGTCACAGCAATTTTATTTCACACACAACAAACTTAATGTGGTGTCACTGTTGCTAGGCGACAGCTCAAGACCGAAAGATCGGTTGACAAGATTCACGGTCGGGGTTGGTGAGCGCATGAGGATGCGCAAATGATCAGTCAAAGGCTGCCTTCGTTTCAAAAACAAAGACTGGATAGAGAGACTTTTATTCTAGGCCGCACTGCTGGAGAGCTTATTTACAGAATCATATGCACTCAGATATCCACTTCGCTTTATGTGACAGTAACCAATGGAAGCCAGACAAACGGTCTGGCTACAGATCACTTCAGGTCTTTCGTATTTGCAGGCGTCACGGAATCTTCCTAACCACCCCCCAAAAAAAAACAATTTGGAGGGGCGGGCACAGGGAACCTTCTATGCTTTCAATAGCTTGAAGAATCACAACGGCATCGAGCGCAGTGCGCCATCGAAGCCCTGTATGTAGTTAGAAATTGCACTCCATGAAATTTCTATGCACGCCAAGTCTTCTGAGATCCTGCATGATAATTCATTCAACCCTGTGGAACAGTGGAGAGCTGAGTCGAGACAGCCTGATGATGACTGTGGCCTTGTCCTTTGAATCAGACGGGCACAGCTTGCCCAGCCAGAGTACACAAACACATGCACACAACTAGTCACTCCCTACACAGAATGCATGCACATGCATGAACACACAGACACACAACTGGAACAGCAATGACAGCAGCACGTCGTAAGCTTGGTGGCCATTTCAGTGACTGCTGCCGCATAACACCCCCAATCAGTGTTTTTAGAGGTGCTCCTAGTATCTTCGGCACACAGCATTCACCACCCAGCTTCTCGATGATCTCCACTGGGGCTCGGATATTACGTTTGCTGCTGTGATCGCGATCCAGTTTCTCTAGCTGGGCGGGAAATGGAGACCCAAACGCCTGTAGAATTTGTCATCCGTGGTGGACTAGAAAGGCCTTGGCAGGAGAGAGCCAAGTGTTCCGCAATTTTGTCTCCTTGCCCACACATTCAGCATAGCACCTGATCAAATCGGCGCCACGGAAGGTAAGGGCAGCCTGTGAAGGCCGTAACGGATTTTCAGCGAACATCTCCACTCCCAGACATCGGAACTATATACAGTCGGATACAACTTAAGTCTTCAGTGAAGCTCCGCCCACATACAGCCTGCGCGCACAGAATTCCTCCACGAGGAAAAAATAGTCCGCTGGTTAAACGCTTCTTGTTACGTAAGCAAGAAGCTTATCACAAGAAAAAAATTACGAGCTCTAGAATTTTGATACGTGGATTGTTCGATATAGTCACACTAAAAAGCTGATTTCGTTTACAGTTGCGATTGGCCGGCGGAGTAATACAGGACACCGCGGACCGCGGCCCAGTGTTAGCAGCTGCTGTTTTTTTTTAAGTTGTATCCTACTATATAATCTCTGAGCGAAGATCTTATTTTCCAAGGTTAATTCTTAATCCGCCGTGTTGGTTCCAACCAAACAGACAACCACAGTCTTCTTGGAACTGAACCGCGGGTTCAGACGAGTAACCACATTCTGGCAGTTGTTCAGCAGAAATCGCAAATCCTTGGAGGGTATTCCACAGGCAGTATACTAGATCGTCCGCGGCGGTCGTCATCCATGCCAGCTGAGGCGGAAACCAATCTGCGACCTAAGCAGCTCTCGCTCGATGCTCGCCATACAGAATATTCGAGTGGCGACAGCAGGCACCCTTGGTGCCGACCTCTCTTCACTGGGATGGGGCCGATCGAGAACCCGAAGTGCGCGACGACCGTGTTTTCCTCACAGAGACGTAGAATGTTGGCCAGCATGAAGCTCCGGAGGCCCCACGTCCGAAATTGAGGTAAAAACATGGGTAAAAGCACGGCATGGGGTACGCTGTCGTACGCTTGCTCGGAATCGAGTATCTCCGTATGGGCGAACTAAATGTGGACGAAATTCATTTTCCACTGTTCATGTGTGCGAACACCGCCTGACGCCATGGCTGCTGCCTCGCCTCAACTCATGCGCTTTAAAATCATTTCAACTAAATATAAGAACAAAACCTAACAGTTGTATTATTATAGGTGAGTATTTAAGCTGCAACTGAATATTCTGAAAGTTTATGTCGATTTCATGCGCCCTTTCGTTTAAATATGTTGTCACGTGGTTATGACGTATTCTGTGCGTGTCAAGAGCCATCTGGCCCGCCTACCTCGCTGTTGACACGCGCGTGTCACCAGGCGCGTCCAAAAAACATTGCCGAGCATACTTCCGCAGCGTGGCTGTGTAGCAGGAAGCATTTACTTTACCAAAAGGTGAACATTGATGCGTTTTAATGACATTTAATTTGACATTAATGTTGATTGTGCCGGCGCTTAGAACGCGCTCGTGCTTATGTCGCTACCGTCTTGGTGCTCCACCGCAAAGAAAACTTTTTATTCAGTATCAAGCAGTAGGTGTCGGCTAGCATGCAGTTCCAATCCTATGCACTCTTATCCTTCCTTCCGAGCATAAAGCACCCCCCCCCCCTCCACCCCCTTCCACCCCCAAACAGAGCTTTCTTGTCGCCCGCGTGGTGCACCAGTTTATCAACAAATTACCGCTGTGAGCTCAACTGAGTCGCAGCGCCAACAGAAAACAAATTTTGTCATGGTTTATGCAACTTGGTTCTTAAAAACGCACTTCCGTTTAATTTCTCAAAGCTTGAATTGATATTAGCAGAGAAGCCAGCATTCACGAATTCTGAAGTCCGAAGTCGCGTTTATTTTATTCGGGAGCTCTCGTCTCGTGTGACAGCGCTGCGTAGCCGTTTGGCTAAGTGTGAAAGAATGTGATAAAATCGCGCATCTTTTCCCACGATCCCTCTGACATGCGTGCGGAAAGAGCAACTGAAATTGGTAGCGGTCGTGCTGAGAATCCTGTGCATGAAATGTGTTTAGTGGGAACAAGAGCAAGCTCAGTGCAAGGATGCCGAGCACGTACTGGAGATCGAAAACACGCGCTCCGTCGGAATTCAGTCTGCAGCTCGCCGATCCAGCTGCTACACCACTGAGTCAAATCAATAAATCTACATTCCGATGCATAAAATTATCATAGGTGATAGCGCACGCAGAAGACAGGCACAAACGGCACGCCAGCGCAGAAATATATGCTTATAAGTACCGGCTTCCAGTCCGTACCATACCTGGTCGACTGTCCTCAGATGTCACGTTAACGAGTAACTGCGCGCAAGAAAACCGCAGTACTGTCTGGTAGAGGGAAAAATTCAGGGGCGCTTCGCCTGCAAGAGTGGAACGCGACAGCGTCTTGCAACGCTGCCAGGGAGTCCACAGAACGTCATCGCCCATTCGGCTCTACGCCTTGGTCGACGGTAAATTGGTTTTTCAGGAAAGGAAATGTATCTGTCTCGCATATCTCGGTGGACACCTGAACCTCGCTGTAAGGGAAGGGAGGACGATGGGGGTAAATGAAGACACTGTATTCACTTGACACGCCTTTGTTCATTCCAAACCATCGAGCTGGCATGGCGGAGATAATAAATTAAAAAAAAGCTGGCATGGCGGAGTGTGATTGTCTCGCGCTCCGGAGACGCTGGTTCGATTCCCCAATTCGACACATTTCGTGCTCGATTTTATTTATGTGGTCCTAATAGAAAGGTTAATTAGGCTAATTGGTTAATTAACTAAACTCGGTCCCACTTAGCAGGAGCATCACTACACCATCCCTTTAATTGGTCGCACAGTTACTAGCCGTTTGAAATTCGCGCGCAGTGATGTCAAGACCATTTCGACCAATCTGAAACGCGGACACATTTGCTAACACGTCTTGGTCACGACAGTATGAGGCATTAAAGGCTTTCGCCTTAAAATGCGAGTTGTGACGCATAGCACACACCGTCATACGTTAGGTGATGGAGCGCAACCACGGCGGCGCCGGCGCGACACGCAGTCCATCGGGCTGTGCCCGCGCGCCGACAGATGGCGACTGGCGTCGCCAGGGCACCAAAGGTAGGCGCCCACCCGTTAAAAGGGAAGGCTACATCATCATCAGGAGCGCGCCCGCAGCCTGCTTGCGAGGGTTTACCCTCGCAAGCAGGCTGCGACAACAACAAGCTCTTCCGGAAACGCTCACAACATCCTGTTTCATTTTCCTTCCTCCATGTCCTGTTTGCATCTTTGTGCCTGTGCCATAGTCTCTTATGCCTGTGCGAACTGCAAGCGGACTGTTGAACTCGACGCAGCAATTGACGTTGCCACATCTACCTTGGTTGCCCCTTGACAAGCGACAGTGAATGCTCACATAGGCCACGGACTTGAATACACGGGTTTCTGAGATGCCTCCGCTGGGCAAGGAGAGTGGCGAGTCCCCCACGAAAGAAGAGGACGAATTGTTGACGCGACAGCAAGAATCGAGGGCTTTCCTCAGGCAACAGTTCCTGCTGTGCATGAGAGGTCTGGTGGGTCACCTTGCTACGTTTCACATGCACGAAAAAACCACCGTGACGGCGACTTTCCGAAGCTGTGACATTGACCTGCAGAACTTCGGCGTTTCGGAGCTGTCCACCGGCCGCGTTGGGTGTTCAACCTGCAGCTATACTCAGAACTGGTGATGTGATTAGCTTTACTGTGAACGACTTCACTACGGCGACCGGCTCTTGAATGTGGTGTTGTACCGCTTGAGCATCCGGATACTGTGCTTGTTGGAGACTTTTATACCCCTAGCGTGCAAAATAAAGTGCACTTAACAAGATTGATTTAGGTTTGGTTGATTGGGGTTTAACGTACCAAAGCAACAAGCAGGCTATGAGGGACGCCGTAGTGAAGGTCTCCGGAAATTTCGACCACCTGGGGTTCTTTAACGTGCACTGACATCGCACAATACACGGACCTCTGGAATTTCGCCTTCATTGAAATTCAGCCGCCGCGGCCGGGATCGAACCCGCGTGCACTTAAGAAGAGCTAAAAGTGCATTCTAGCCCAGCTAAATGGCATAACGTAAGTGCACTCGCCTAAGTGCGTTCACAGAACGCACTTTGAGGGCTAAGTGCCAGCAGCGACTTCAAGGGCACAATATGTATTGTGCATAAAAAGTACTTACAACTTTATTTTACACGCCATAACATTGTTTTTAGAAAAAAAAATGGTTCGTTATAGTATAGTGCCTAGAATACTATAGTTACAGCTACAAGTGAAGGATGCAACATCGCTGCCATGGAGCATGGAGGAAGGATGATCGCCGCCATGAGCTCATGGCAAAAGGGCCTTCGGCAGCGGCGTCAGAGGAGGATGGCTTGCAGAGGCTGAGGGCGCTATAAATTGGTAAATTGGTTTTTGAGGAAAGGCGATGGCGCAGTATCTGTCTCACATATCTCGGCGGACACCTGAACCGTGGTCGGGTTCGAAACCGGGAGCTCCAGTAAAGTAAGATGGCGGCGCCCATGCGAAAGTAGAAAACAATGGTCCATGGTCGAAAACATAGGGTCGGAAACATGGTCGGAAAGCAACGTTGGTCGATGCACGGTGGATCAAAAATGCAAATTCTTAGCGTAATAAACAAGTAAGCAAATGTATAAGACATTTCGGTTATTATTTTACCTAGTTCAGAGCCACGCGCTTTATCAAAACAAAATTTATGCTGTTTGCCGCGCCCTCTAGAAGCCTGACACTCGGATGAGGAATGTTCTCGAGTCTTCTCAAGTTCAGAGCATCGTCGTGTGTTCGACGTCGGCTGCTTGTGTAGTGCCGATCCACGATCAAGTTCGCTATTCTGAGCGACGAGTCGCTTCTTCTTGTTCTAAGCGTACGTATTTCAGTTTCCTAGAGCTGTACCTGTGTGCCTGTCGTACTTATCGCGCTGGAATGAATGTTTTGGTCGTGGAAACTCGCTGCAGCACAATGAAACGATGCCAACTCGCGCCTGTGTACTAATGAAATGTGCACGGCTGATGGAAGCAAGAACGGCGGATAAACACTGGAGGTGTAACCCTCTCTGTTGTGAGCGCATATTTCGGCTACAAATGTGCTCCTTCTGCTATAGCTGTGCGCGATAGACTGGCGCATGGTTGTCGTGGTGGCGCTGATTTTGAATAATCACTCCAGCTGTAGAGTTGAACAGACGCCAGCCGTTGTTTTACTCCCTATGAGCGAAACGTTGAGCAAAAAAAAAAAAAAGCTGGCGGTTTAGCATTGCTAATCACGAAATATTGCTAATCAAGGAACAGCGTTCGCTTTTTTTAGATGGACACCACCGCCACGTACCTCAAAGAACTATTGAGGTGTCCACTGACCCAGGGAGCCAATTATGCGCTTTTCCTTTCCTCAAAATCAACGGAGTCGAAAATTTCCGCTCGTTCTGAGAATAGGGAAGGCGCATAACTTCCTCAGTTTGTGCGTGGACGTTTGCCGCCTACTCACAGCACGATTGAGGTGTCCACTAACCCAGTTAGAAATGTTTCTCAGAGGCTTCAGACAGACACACACCGCTGAAAACTGGGGAGTGACAATTTGGTTAGTGTTTGTCTTGAGCAACTGTCGTTCTAGGGGAATGCATAATCCCCTGCGTAATGCACTGTAGTAGCCATTGGTCGAAGCAGTGGCGGTGACAGTAAAGCCCCAGATTCGCGGGGAACAAGGCTTAGTTGTTTCGTCAAATGCATCATTCGTTCACACTGCATTGCAAGCATAGGGAATTTGCCCAGTGATCGTGGTTGTGTGCAGTATTAAAACCAGTGCACTAAGGCACTAAACTAAGGATAAAAGGAAGAAATGCGCTGATACAGTCATGAAGTTTATTAGTGTGGACACAGGAGCACATGCCCGATAGTTTCAAACCCTGCTTGTGGTGATAGGTGGCAGCCGCTTTTAGAAACAAAGTGGAAAGGGAGCTGCGTCCACGTTTTCCAGAAGCGGGCAACACTGCAGAATCCTTTTGCACCATGTTGAGAAAAGCAGCCGCTGTGCATCTCCACATGCAACGTGTGAGGCTATCTGCCACACGGCCCCGTGTTCACGCTTATAAATTTTATGACTGCACCACAGAGTGATGCACCATTAGTTTTCTCTCTTTGCATTTTAGTGCACTAGTTACAAAGGGCCAGCCGTATGTGAGCTCTAAATATTCATTTAACAGTTGCAGACATAGCAGTACTGTCTGGCTTTGTGGCTTTGCTTTGCACTCTGTCAGTCAAGACCTGTGCTCTACTGTGGCAAGAAAATTTTGCCAATTATGATAATCGTCGTGTTTGCTCCATGTGGGTAAAGTAAACCACTGTGCACTGCACTTCACAGCTGTCTCTGCTTTTTTTAAACTTTAGCTCTGCTGCAGTCCAAATCGAGTTATTTCTGGAAGCAGTTGAGAAAACGAGATAACCAAATGCAAAGCTTCTGACTTTCTTTAGAATTAAGGAAATGAGAAGTAATTCTTATTGTTTGTACATTGCTTGGTCTCTCTTGCTCGCATGTCCCACGCAGACTGGTGACGTTGCAACTCCATCCAACGGGTGTGTGTGACCCACCAGAGAGGCGGCCATGTCGTACATGCTGCAGCACCTGCACAATGGGTGGCAGGTGGACCAGGCCATCCTGTCGGAAGAGGACCGGGTGGTGGTGATCCGCTTCGGCCACGACTGGGACCCCACCTGCATGAAGATGGACGAAGTGCTCTACTCCATCGTCGAGAAGGTGAGCGCGCACGCACCGTTTGTTTCTCTGGCACTCCTGCTGACATATCCCTGACCTGATCATTTCCTGGCAAAATGCTGGGGGCCTTACAGACCACCACTGTTCCTGACAGCTTGTGTGCAGTGCAGTTGTGACGTGGAAAAGAATGTGAACCACCGACTGTTCTTCCTATCGTTTTCCTCTGTTCATGCAAAAAAAATTCATGGGGGCACTTTGCTGATGTAAAGTGCGGTGAGGCGGAAGCCTCAAGCGCAGTGTTGCTGCTTGTGTCACTGATGTGTGGTTAAGATGTTAAGCCTCGCCTCTAAGAGTGGAACGTGACAGTGTCTTGGAACGATGCCAGAGAGTCCACAGAACGCCATCGTCCATTTGGCCTTGGCCTTGCTCGTCGGTAAATTGGTTTTTGACGAAAGGAAATGTATCTGTCTCGCATATCTCAGTGGACACCTGAACGTCGTGTAAGGGAAGGGAGGAAGATGGGGGTGAACGAAGACACCGTATTCACTATACGCGCCTTCGTTCATTCCAAAGCATCGAGCTGGCATGGCGGAGTGGTAGTGTGCTCGTCTCGCACTCCGGAAACCCTGGTTCGATTCCCCAACTGGACCAATTTCCTACTCGGTTTTATTTATTTGTCTGGTCTGGCTAGAAAGGTAAATTAGGCTAATGGCTTAATTATTACTCAATTAGTCATTAATTATCATGCAGTTATCATTAAGTATCGATTAAGTAATGATTTGCATATGCCCATAAATGGCACGTAACCGAAACGCGGACATCTGCCAACACGGCTGCTAACAACAGTATGAGGCATTAAAGGCTTTAATATAGTCTGCAGTGCTAGTGCCCAGTGACCTGGTCACCATACACTGCACTGAACTTTTTTGATGGACCATTTTTCCATGTGACAGAGCGGCAAGATATTGCTGTGGGCAAGCTGGTCACAACTGCCAATTTTTGCTGTCATGAGGTCATGAGTGTTGTGTTGTCTTGTGACGCATAAACGCTGTGTACATAAGCTCGAGTAAGTGCGGGTCGAGTTGAATGTTCGAGGGAAAGAGTGACTTTTGAGAAGGAAAAGTGTGACTAGTCCTCTAATTTCTTTCTTGATGTTTTTTTTTCACTTTCAAAAAGTGGCTTCAGTCGAGTTCATTTAAATGTAGCAATAGAAGCTTAGTTACAGTTGTCACATGTATCTTGTAGCATTCAATACCTCTGAGTCATGCGTTAATGTTTTGTGCACATTTGGCTGCATAGGCTTCATGTGTAACCATGTCATATCCTCTCAATTTCTCTAGACTACTTTTTGAGGCTCTTTGCGCGATTGGAAAGTCGAGAAGGAGAATTCCACATATGCGGGCATTGACGCATTAATCCTATTGCATCACGCCCTTAAGGTGGCGGTTCCACTGCCGCCATCTTGCGAGTAGTTCAGATTCTGCCACCAGGCTACGACACTGATCCATGACTGGGAAAGTGTCTACCCGTTTTGCCCCTGAGCGACCCGAGACTGGTTCTGGTTGAGATGTTGAGATGTGTTTCCGGTCCTTTCTTGACCCGCGCGCTGCGTGAAGACTTTTCTTTTGTTGCTGCGCCTGCCTTCAGAGGGTTACAGATGAACCATGGCAAACCCGGCTGCTTGTCCCCGTCGTGCGTGGGGGGAGGTGTTGGCTGGGGGGATTCGGCATGCTTCTTTCTCTGCCTGCCCCTTGCTGGTTTTTCCACAACCACACGCGGTAGCCTTCTGCGGCTATGTAGCCAAGGCTAAGCATAGAGGGAAGAAGGGCCTTGCCGTCGCGAGTGGGGCTTCCTTTGTTCGGGTTATGGTTGTGGAAGGGTGAAGGGAAAAGTTGGAGAGCTGGGACAAAGAGGGTACCGTCTTTGCCCAAACGGCATCGGAGGGAGGATTATCTTTGTTCGGGACAAGGATGCGCGGCAGGGGAACAAAGGACCGCTTCCCTCCCTCTCTTGTTTAGCCTTGCCTGCATAGCCACAGAGAGCTGTGCGGTCGACGTTACTGTCTGGAGGGCCTCATTTGAGGGTATGTGCCGCTACGTCCTTGCGTTGTACCCGACTATAGACTTTTCTATTTTCAATGTCGATACATATATTAGTGTTGGCAAAGGAAAAGAAAGAAAGAAAAATAATGCTGCCCAGCACGCAGTAAGCGAAAAGGGAAAGCGGACGACAAAAATAGAAAGGTGTGACATCATGCAAATTATATATGCTTTTTTATGTCCCAGGTATATACTTCTGGCGTTTTTTTTTTTTTTTTTTGCAATGAACCTTGTAGTTGAAGTCGGTGCCTTTCTTGTGTTCTTCTTTCTGCCCTCGTCTTTTGCGCGTACAATCACTTCGTCCCTGTTGATGCGTAGTAATATTAGTAGTAGTCGGAACACTCCTTGTCTAGAGTGTAACCTGCCAACTCGAGCGCTGAAAAAAAATATTTTTTATCAAATAATGTTACATCTATGATAACACAACTGTAACAAAGACAGCTAGACAACTTCAGACAACGCTCGACGGATGCCTGTCCAACCATAGAATCTAGGGTTGGTGAAGAACAAGGTTTAGAGAAGTGGGCAAATGTCAATTTCTGTTTACCGCTGAGATTAATCGATATTGCACAAGAGACGTGAAATTGCTACCGAGAGGGTTACCACCGCAGCGTGTCGGAATAAAAAATATTCGTCGTACATGCGGCGGCATCTTGCAACCAATTCGGGACGGTCAATTTGAACAGAATTTTGCCAAGGTTTACAAAAATGCAGTATAGATGCATATCATTCACGAAGCGGACTAAGTCTAAACACTGTACGAGGAAGGGGGGAGGGGGGGCCGGCTATAAAGGGATAGTTCTGTAGGCACTTAGGGCGTCCCCCTCCCCTCTCCCGTTTGGATCCTGAACTGTGTGCTCTTATTTATGTCAGACGTACACCACCCGTCAAAAGTATACGGCCCAAGGGGTTTGCTTGTGAGGCCTGCTGCGTGCCTCGTTATGCATGCTCAGCGACCGTGACCTCTCGAGAGAGGAATAGCATCGCTTCCTCAACCCTCCCAATCTTTGGAGTGCTAGATGTGCTAACTGATGCTTGCATTACGTGACTCCAGGAGCATGGGCGTTGCCACGAAATACGTCGTGTGTTAGCAATGTTCGCTCCAAAATGTCTTTTCTAGTCTGAAAAAGACATTGTATGTGACAAAATCCAGAATGGCTTCCGGCGCCGGTGGTTGTTTTGGTCAGCGGTGCTGGCAGTTCGAAAAAACTTCGGGGGGGGGGGGGGGGGGGGGGGGTTCTGAAGCCCCATAAGCACCCCCCCCCCCCCCCCCCTTGCTGCGCCCCCGGTAAGTACGTTACCCGTTGCAGTTCCGAAATGGTAACGAGTACGTTACAAAGTTACTGAAAAAAAGTAACGCGTTGCCGGTAACGTCGTTACTTGTGACGCGTTGCCGACAACACTGTTGAGTTGTACCCAGTGTTGTCAGTAACGCGTTACTTTTTTTCGGTAACTTTGGAACCTACTGGTTACCATTTCGGAACTGTAACGGGTAACGTACTTACGTTAACATTTTTCGGTAACTGGAGGTGTCACGTTACTAGCTATTTCTTATTTCAATTGCCCAGTTCCGCCTATTTTTCAGAAAAAAAAAACGCCGAAAATGATGTTGCAAATAAACAACATCTACAGGTGCTCTCGACGACCCTTGTTGGGGCTCGCATGCATGCCAGAAAACACCTGCCCTTGACGACGCACTAAAGAAAAAAAAAAAGCACGAACACGCATTCACACACTTGCCCCCAAACCACTCACGCACGGAACTCTCTAAAGAGTGGACGCATGACGAGCCACCAATAGACCATTTGCAGAAATCGGTAAGTCAATTTCTCTGTAAGCTTGTTTTCCAACCAAAAGGTCTTGTTCCCAGGCGACACTCTCGCATTCTTGGTGGAAGCTGTTCCCCCTTCTGAGTAAACTCAGGAATGTCGCCAGTTTACTTCAAGATGGCCCCAAGAGAGCCGTCGAAAGAGTACAATGGTACAGCACAGAAAAGGGGACTGCAGTCAACCGGCTTTAGCACTGAAGTATCAGAAAAAAATAAGGAAATGGGCCTTTGTTCCTGTGCCGGCAGTAGTGAGCTACCTCATACTAAACTTTCTAAAAACTTTCTGCTCAACAACACTGTCACTCCAACTTTCTCCCTTCATAGTCATACAACCCCTCCCCCCCCCCTTTCTCCCCTATCCAGAACAAGGAACAACCCACTCCCCCACTAACAACCCCACTAGGAAGCGAGGCAAGCTGTCCGATATCAGCTTTGCAGTGCAGCTGCAGTAACAGCTAGTTGTAACTATTAGAAAGTTGTCGTTATTTATCAACATTGTTTTCAAAATAAATTTTGCTTATTTCTATCTGCAACTGCGGCTACGTTTCTGTTTATTGAGTTCCTAAGCGAGCGAGGCTGACCTTGAACACCTTGACATAAACACTCACATTTTTGTGATAATTATGCAGGTTCAAGTGACAAAAAATGTTCATGTGCGCAAATACATTTTTTTTCCGGAACTAAGCATTCCTTTATTGCTACACAATTTCCGCGTAATTTCGCAAGCAGGAGCACACCAGAATTACTGTAAATTTGTTGAGTTCAGCTGTTTTCTTTGTGAGGTCGGAATTATGTGAAAAATGAGCTTGATAAAATTGTTATTTTCAGTTCTTACAGCGAAGCCGCAGTGTAATTATGGCCATGTAGTAGCGGCAAAGTAACGTGCGGTCCTTTCTTTCGGCAATGGTAACGGTAACGCGTCATCTTTTTTTGTAGGTAACGTAGGTGGTAACGCGCTTTTTTTTAGCGTAACGAGTAACGTATTTAGTTACTTTTTTTCGATAACGCCTAAAATACTGGTTGTACCCGACTTATAGATCCGTTCGATTCGCCTGCACCACATGAACTGGTTCCCGTGGCACTCCAGCTCACATGGCTTCATTTCAGCGGTGAAACACGGTGCGCTCTGAACCACGGCATTCGTTTGAAAGTAGTGCGAGTGTAGTTCAGGAAAACTGCAACCCTTCTCGGTGGTTAGTGACGAAAAAGTGCAGCTGCAGCCGCCATGAGGGCAGATGATGGTTTGCGCGTAGTGATAAACGGCGGAGGCTCAAGTAATTCCACTCGTCGACAAGCTAGAACACTGCTCGAGTTCTCCAAAAAAACGGCTACACGTAACTGACACCACTGTAAAATGCAAAGACGTGCATGCAGCATGATGCACGTCGACACAGTTCAGCCGCGGCGTTTCGCGCCAGCTGTCACGAGGTGCACATGCACGCATCGAGGCTTGTTCATGGCAACATTTTATTGTGATGTGTTCTTTGAACATTTCTTCACGAGATACGAGATGTTGGCAGCCGCTGATGTGGGGTGTAAACAGAAACAGCTGGCTGCGATTCACTGGCGTCACCAGGGCTAGCAGACGACTAAGCCTGCACTCGACCATCCGTTTTGGAAGCAGACAGTGCCAAACTGCGCTCAAACCACGGTGAAAGACATAGCATACTCTTACACCGTGGCTCAAACTGCCGGAACTAGCGCTACTAGCGCTGCACACTCAGGGGCACCGCCGCACAGCTTTGCCGAAATGATACAGCGAGTGCAGGCGAATCGAGCGCTCTCCAACTTCCCCTCCACAGCGCTAGCCGCAACAACGAACAAAGCTGTCCTCGAAAAATAAAACGACGCCTAGAATGCTTTTCGTAGCGTCAGGGAGAGGCGGGAGAGGCGATGGAGAGCGCGCGGCAGCGGCGGCGGCCCCGGCACGCTAGCTATGCGCCGCTACTGCGCATGCGCAACTGGCGAGCGCGGCGGCGGCACCTCTGAGTCATCGCCGCAGCGACGACGGCGGCGCGCCAGCTGTGCGCCGTGTGACGTCACTGCTCCTCGCGCATGCGCAGTACCTCCTTTCCTCAGCTCTGCGAAATGGCTAGGCGACTCGCGTAGTGTTGCTTTCGCAAAAAGCAATCCAGCAAAGCAATATGGTGTAAATCTGCTCGGAAGCTACAGAGGGCAAAATGGAAGGGAACGTGCAAATATCGTAGAGAAATGATTCCCTCTCGTGAACACGTCCTGATTTTAGGTGTTTGGCAGCGCCACACTTGTCATTTTTCTGAACTGTGACCATTTAGTACATGTGCGCTAATGTAGATGGCGCTACTTACTACATTTATCGCATGTGGTTGCGTTATTGCTATTGTTGTTTGTAATTTGTGGACTTTGTAGTCGATAATTTTTGCAAGTTGAATAAAAGAATAAGAGCCCGATATTTTAAGAGTATATTTACCTGAAAAAACACAGCTGCGGAACGTTCCGAGAGCTTGTGCCCTTCATAAGCACAACGAAAAAGGTAGCTAAATCAACATTTTTTTAACTAGACAGTGCACGTTCCCTAAAAGTCGTAGAGTAAAGGCGATGCTTAGCCGCGTAGAGCGCAGTACTAAGTTTCTTCACGCAAAATCTCAGAATTGTAAAGTGCTGGTTAACTGAACAGTTTTGCATTCCGTTTTTAACTATTTCGAAAAAAACGCTAACTTTGATCAGGAATAACTTTTAAACTAAACAAGGCAGATAAATGAAATTTTCAGAATGGATGAGCGGCTGGACAATCTCAAACTGTAGAAAAAGTCGCCGCAATGCAATGCATATCCCAAAAGTTATTGCAGATTACATTGTTCTGTTTTCTATGCTTTTCAAACAAGCGTGGCTAATAAACTAATCTATACACGTACTTCTACATGCTTAAATATGCGCACTAGCATTACATCTCAAAGTATCTCGAAAGATATTTCTCTAGGTGCAAGAGGTTTTTCACAATTTTGCATTTCCTGAGACAAGTTGAGCTCAACTGCCAGTTTTCACCTTTGCGTTTTCTTTTACAGTTGAAACAAATTTGCAGCTATCGTTAAACCAAATGCATCTTTTGAAAGCAGAGAAAACTAGCCTTTCGGAGATATCTGAACCATATTTATGAAGCGAACGAGCGAGGTACAGTCGACGTACAAACATCACCAAAAATGGTTCCCGCTCACCGTCAGAGTGGGACCGCCACCTTAAGGCTGAGCTTAAGTGTCTCCTCCAGTTTTAAGACGAAAGCCTTACTTCCCCATTGAGTGAAAATCTGGCTTGGTTTGGTTTGGTTTTGTGGGGTTTAACGTCCCAAAGCGACTCAGGCTATGAGGGACGCCGTAGTGGAGGGCTCCGGAAATTTCGACCACCTGGGGTTCTTTAACGTGCACTGACATCGCACAGTACACGGGCCTCTAGAATTTCTCCTCCAAAGAAATTCAACCGCTGCGGCCGGGTTTGAACCCACGTCTTTCGGGTCAGCAGCCGAGCACCGTAACCACTGAGCCACCGCGGCGGCTGAAAATCTGTCTGTGTGCGTGATAACACTCGATGGTACCCATATAAGATTGTGCCCTCATGCAGATGGTTGATGCATCAGTATGCAACCTGTTCGTCTGTTTTCATCTATTTCATCTGTTTTTACTTTCCTAAAAAAAAAGGTATCTTAAACAAACTATAATATGTATCACAAAAACAATAAACTCTGAAAATTCTTACCCTGTGCTTTGATGCATTTCGTGATGCACCTCATCCATTTTCTCAGGCCTAAGAAAAAGGCTGAGGTCTTTGCTTTAATGTGTTGGGCTCCTGGGAGTCCCTGTCTGCACAAGGACTGTCACTGAGGGCACCCAGTTTTTGAAAGAAATCACACATGTTTGGCGCATGATAGTCCAAGTTGCTCATGCGCCATAAAACCCAACACAATGCAATAGAATGCAACCTGATGCAGCAGCTGCTGGGGCAGGGGGCATAGGCTGCAGTAGGGCGGTGACTGCGTTCACAAAGTTAGCACGGTGTCATGGTGACGGCTTAGAGGTAGAATCGCAAGCTGCATGTCATAGAGTTGCATCACAGCGCAGCGAAATGGAGCACAAGGAATGCGGCAGCGCCTTCGAACAGCCATGTAGAGGTAGAGTGTAGCTGGCTGCATGGCAGTGCAGTTTCTTCTGCCACATCATCTTGAAAAAACCACCTAGGCGCTCATAATCTGACAGGGACAAAAGAGACGAGGAGACAATGGACGGGCGCCAACCTCCAACTGTTTATTGCTAGAGAAGCGCGTATATTTGTAGCCTCAGGCAACGCCCACATTTCCACACCGCGTGGCTTATCGCAGTTGTGACTGAGCGTCCACCACAAACATTATTGTTCAGGAAATCATACTTCACCGCATACAACTTAACTGACGTGTCACTCACACACAAGGCCGCCTTTTTCTTTATGTGAAAGGCTTCCAACAAAACCCTCGCCTGCTTGTTCTTGCTTCTGCCTAGAATCCTCTCCTTTTCCAGTCGAGGTGCACATTTGCATGTGTTAACGTGGCTCACCAAAGTGGCGTATTTATCTTTATTATTCGCTACTTTTTTGTCAGGTTCCCCAAGGTGTTTGTTGATGCGCCTCCCCGTTATCCCTATATAGGACATTCCACAGGTCAGGGGTATCTTGTACACCACTCCTTCCATGTAGCGTATGAAGGTGCGCTGATGTTTTATGCTGCACCCAGGGCGCTCAGTGCGACAAATCTGGGGTATAAGTTTGTTCAACTTGTTCACATCTGTTCACTGCAAGTGGTCGTAGTGGCCGATTGTGTGTGATTGTGTCCTATGGACGGCAAAAGACTGCGTTCATGATGTGGTCAGGTGGGCTTTGCCTTCTCACACCTAAGCGGTCTGAAGTGTCTCTGCCGAATTTTTGAGGGCACGAAGCCAGACAGTACTATACTATGTTTGCGACTGTTTCGTATGGCCGCATATGAAGCTTGCATATGGTTGGCACTAGAGCTCTAAAAAACAAAGGAAGAAAATTAGTGCTGCACCATTCTGGGTATGTTGGCAACTACTGGAAGTTTTTTTTTCATGATATGTTGATACGACAAGGCTGAACATGCAGCATATGCAGCCAAAAACCTAAGTGCGCAAAACATTCAAGTGTGACTCAGAGCAATTGAATGCTGTAAGATGCATATGACAGCTGTTCGTAAGCTCCTAGTACTACTACATTTAAATGAAGTCTGCTGAAGCCAACTGAAGTCCACTTTTTAAAAGAAAGTGAAAAAAAAACGTCACGGAAGACATTAGGTGACTCGTCATGTTTTTCCCTCTCAGAAGTCGCTCTTTCTCTGGAACATTCAACTCGAGTCGCACTTACTCGAGCTTACGCACGCAGCGTTTATGTGCCATGAAACTGCAGTGCCATTTGCAGGAAGCTTACGAAAGAGAAGGCTGCAAGCTTCACTGTTTAATCAGCCACTGTCAGAGTAGGGATGGGAACCCAGTGATGCTGCACATGGGTGCACAGCCTCTGATGAGTGTTGTTACTGGGGTTGAGTTTGTGCATGCAGCTTTGGATGGCACTGAGCTGCGCTCTTCCACAGTTTGGTGTCCACACTTTCTACTCGTGGCTTGGCTGGCTAGCACTCTTTCAAACAGGGACAAAATGAGAAAGGAAGGACCGACAAGTCCGGCATGTGACTGTGTTTGTTAACCCTTTGTAGGGCAGCGGAGCATATTTGTCCCACTTGCTTCAAGTGCCGGCAAACGGTGTGCCTGCGTATGATATTATTCATTTCATTTAATTTCATTCTATTATGTTAAAGACCCACGAGAGGTATTACATAAGGAGTGGGTACATATATTTTGGTGAGCAAGTGGAAACATGTGTGGAATGCTACCAAGCTATGAAAGAAGTTATTTGGCGTATTTTTTTTCCACACTAATTGGCCTCCTTGGTGTTCGTGTTTTTACAAGGGCAAGTGTACAGTTCAACGGGACCCATCTTGGCGGGGAAAAAAAAAGAAAATTGGAAAAATCGTTAATCTTTTGAGCATTTTCCATCTGTTAACTGCATCATAACACTTCTTGAAGCAATCTTCAATTCGAATGCAAGCTGCCTTACGCGTCCAACGGATTGAAGTACCACATTCGAGGTCTTTTACGAAGTTGTGTGTACAACTCTGCACCCATTTTTTCTACAAAACCAGTGGTTGAAACAAGCTTGAAAGTGGTCTCATTCAATTCCTAGAGATATTATGAGTGTAATTGTGCCATTTGTAGGCATGTGAGATAGGCAAGGGGTCAAGGGAAGGCAATTGGAATTTTGACATATGCATGTTACCGGTACTCACCTATGGGGCAGAAACAGGGAGGCTAACAAAGAGGGTTCAGCTTAAGTGAAGGACAACGCAGCGAGCTATGGAAAGGAAAATGACAGGTGTAACGTTAATAGATCGGAAGAGGGCGGAGTGGGTGAGGGAACAGATGCGAGTTAATGACATCCTAGTTGAAATCAATAGGAAGAAATGGGCTTGGGCAGGGCATGCAATGCGAAGGCAAGATAACCGCTGGTCCTTATTAACGGTAACGGAGTGGACTCCAATAGAAGGCAAGTGTATCAGCGGGTGGCAGAAAGTTAGGTGGGCGGATGAGATTGAGAAGTTTGCGGGGATGCGGTGGCCACAACTGGTGAACGAAGGACAGGGTCAACTGGAGAGACATGGGAGAGGCCTTTGCCCTGCGGTGGGCGTAGTCAGGCTGATGATGGTGCGGATTTCCTAATTCCAAAGAAAGACATTACTGATGTTTGTCTTAGTCCAGGCGACTTCTGCAGAATGCTTTCTATTGTGTGGAGCTTGTCAGTGTCACGGAGCTACTGATCATGCACGCTCGTCACAAATAACCCTGTGGTTGCCTGTGCAGGTGAAGAACTTTGCGGCCCTCTACCTGGTGGACATATCGGAGGTGCCGGACTTCAACAAGATGTACGAGTTGTACGATCCGTGCACGGTGATGTTCTTCTTCCGCAACAAGCACATCATGATCGACCTGGGCACGGGCAACAACAACAAGATCAACTGGGCCCTCGAGGACAAGCAGGAGATGGTGGACATCATTGAGACGGTGTACCGGGGCGCCCGCAAGGGACGCGGTCTGGTCGTCTCCCCCAAGGACTACTCCACCAAGTACCGCTACTGAGGGCCCTCAGTGTTTAGTACTTGTGAAACAACTGCTTGTGAAACAACTGTTCGCTGGTGTGCGGGTTTCTTCGCCGCTTCCTGTGATTGGACAGAGACCTTCCCACTGAAATGGGCCTACCCGAGAACTGTTCCTGCCGTTTGTGGATTATGTTTGTGTCTCAAGGGCGTGCCTGATTTCTGACTACGTTTGTTTTGTTACCATAAACATGAAGAAGAAGGCAGAACACCGACCAAAATAAAAATGAACACTTTGTTTATTTATTTATTTACAATACACCTAAGGGCCCTCGTGCGAGGGTATTACATGGAGGGGGGGGGGGGGGGGAGGATACAAGCATGAAAACACGGCACAGGCACTTGACACAAAATACATGTAATAACGAAGTATGAAATAAAGCTAGTAGTGTACACAAATAACACAACAAACAATGCAGAATAAAATACTCAGTAAATGCACATAATGCAACAAAAATACAAAATCTGTTAGTCCATGGTTTGCTTTAACGAATGCGGAAACGATTGTTTCAGCTCCCAACGATGTTTCGACGTTGGCTCCCAAATGATGTTTCGGCTCCCACACGGGAGCCTTGTTCACAAAAAGGTAAAGACGTGAAAAGGCTGGCTACTTATGCTTTAAAATGTGCCCTAGGCAGCGGGCGTATGCACTAGGAAGTGCCCCGTCAGTGCGATTAAGAGTGTGGTCGGGTGTCTGAATGATTAAGGATTCCAGATGTAGGCGGCATTAGAGAATCTTTTCTGTTTTTAAAATGCACGCGTTGCTCCAGTCTGTGTCATGCTGCCTGCTTTCAGAATGTTCGGCGAGTGCATTTGGCGAAGCTTTCTTGTTTGCAACACCATACTGGTGTTGTTTCAACCTTTTAACAAAGTTTCCACTTTCACCCACATACACATGGTTACCATCTCTGCACGGTTACCTGTACACTATGTCCGGAAACTTTTCCTTTGGCAGGCAGTCTTTTAGATTGACTAGAGAAGTGTTCATTTTTATTTTGGTCGGTGCTCTGCCTTCTTTTTCATGTACACCCCCGACTAGACAGGTTTCCGTCCAGGCCTCGACTTTGTTACCGTAAACAGTGACAGGAGCAAAGAAAGGGTGGAATGCACTTGGGGTGGGAATAGACATGACGCCCACGATGAGCCAAAGGGCAGTAGACCCGACATTGAATGTTGAGACAGTGAGATGCTTTGGTGATACGCTTGGTGAGTTCATTAGCAAAACTGTACACACCACAGATTGAACGCCTATCATGTCTGACATGTGCAGAGGGCAAAACACATGCCTAGAATGACCGAACTGTGCGTTCCGCAGCTCCCATAGCCGCTGTGACCAGGGGGGCAAAAGATTGCGATGAAATCCTACGAGTTTTGCTGTACATGGTTACATCCAGACCATTTTTAACCAAATGTTATCGCTAGATATCTCGTCTTCAGCCCGAAACATGCCCCGGTACAAGTTCTAGACTCGCATTTTGCCCTCTGTACATGCATAGTATTTCTGGCCATGCCATGAGCACAGGTTTTCACTTCATTACCGCATTGTCCTGCTTTTCTTTGCCTCTGCTGTTACCTCTGAGGGCATGGAATTCAACAGGAGCCCTTTAGAATTGTATCCAACATCGGCGACGTCCCCCAGAACCTGTCTTTGTTGATCATGGGCTTGGAAATGTGAAAGTTGTCTGAGCCTTCTGCAGAGTTGTTTGTCAGGGCTGTGACGTCTTGAGCACCACAACCAAGCAGTGTTCACATTCTTTCTCTTGCAGGAAAAGCATGCTTGCCGTAAGAACTGAAAGAGTGCCCATCCAAAATGTAGAGGAAACCAGGCACAACTAAGGGTACACCGATTTTAAGGGTGCAGCCAAAAATTTGCACTGAGGTATGTCACAATCAGATTGCAGTTTTAGCCCCAAAATGTGCGGCTCCTTTGATTCCTTGCCACTGAAACCTATGGCAGTCTTCAGAGTTGTTCAAGGCAATCGACTTTCCACATTGTTTGAATAATTTGGCCTCAATGCGTGCTGTGACGGTTGCCGTTCCTTGCTGGCAAGGGTTACCAAGTTGTCCTGTTAAAGCCTAAACTTTTCGATGCTGTTCTTGTAACTCACTGTTGCTGCTTTTGCAGTCACCAGACATGCAGAAATTCTCATGAGCAGGCGCCCTTCGGTGTTGTGTAAAAAATAAAAATTGTGCCTGAAAAGGGGCTGGCTACGTTTTTGGGAGTGGCTTTGCTCTTGTTTCACTGCTTGTGTACGTCACGTGATCTCTCCCCTGTATGCTGTTGACTGCTGCAAGATCAGAATTTCCTATCAGTTCCATGCAAAACTGACGAGTCATTGAGAATGGGTAGAGGTCATTGTATATAATAGGCAGTTTTGGTTTCATCTAACCTTTTTTGTGTGGTACACTTGTCAACAGTATATAAGGATCCCATCTACCATGTGCAGTTGAAGTTGAACATGCGTGGAAAACTTCAAAGCATTTAAAGGAGATGCGTATTAATCACAATCACACTAGTATTTGTTCGCAGCACTTAGTCGTTTTTTTGTGTGTGTGTGTGTGGTGGTAGAGCTCAGCACTTATGGTGAGAAGCCATGCCTCATCGTGCCTATCAGAGGGAGGGTGTTAACATTGTATGTCTAGAAACTATTAATTTTTCCATTCTTTTTCTTAAGTAATGTCAGTGTTTTGTTTGCTGCTCTATCAGGACAAATTCTTGCCATGAATTAACAGGCAACACAACTCAGTATGCCACCTTTTGGTCACATGACCTTCCCAGCCAGCTTGACCAGTGCTTTGGTTTGAGTTAATGGTAAAGTGTTGATATGGCATGTGTAGTGGAGGTGCATCTAAGTGCGTGTGTAGTAAACAGATGGTGCCTTTTTAAGGCAGAGGCTAAACAGATTGTTTCATCCTCACATGGCCCTTTCTGTTCTGCAGGGGATTTCAGCAGGCGTTGCATCTGGCAGGCATTCATCAACATAGTTTTCAACCATGCATTTACAAGCTGTCACCAGAGGCACAAGGTTCATCGTCATGTTATGTGCACTCTCATCTTGCAAGCAACTGTACGGGACATACTGTGCAAGGTGTCTTACAGCAAACCTGTGGTGTTGTGCATACCACTGGTTGTGGCATCTAGATTGGCCATCAACACTGGAATAAAAGTGTACAGTTAATGATGGTGTGCTTATGTCGCTGCCTCTCTCAAGCACCTCCTGATGTGAGATTCAGAGCTGCTTCAATGGAATGGGTGAGCACATTCCCTTCTAACCAGCTGCTGATTCACATTACAGGTCAGCTTTCGTTTATGTCTGTGGAAGTGTCTAAATCAGTGAATCTCAACCTCTCGGCCATGGTTATGTTGGCAACTACTGGTTTATTTTATTATTATTGGCCAGATCGAAGATCGCCCGTTCAAAAGGGTACGGCCATATCTCCATTGTGAGCAAGGAACCTGGAGTAGTGAAGGTGAAGGTATTTCGACAACAAAGGATAAGTCGCCTAACTTGTGGCCACAAATGGGACATGTTCATGCTGGTATGAAAATTGCCGTTTTTGGATATGCTGAGGTGATGTAGGTGTGCCAGCCACGTTTTGGGGCAGAGCATTTCATGTGGAGCATTACCGGTTCAAAAACTTCAAAAAGGTGCGCTGTGAGGACGTTGTGGAGAAGGGAGTCTCCTTTCTCTCTCAGGGTTTATTAGTCCTGCTGTAAACACTCCTTTTTTAGTCTGCTAGCACTCACAGTGGCCAATCCACAACCTGGTAGCCGTCCTGCCACAAAGCAGGCTTCAGACAAACTAATATTAAGCGGCTAAATGAGGTTGCTCAGGAACAGCAACCTCGATCTCGCAAGCGCCACCAGGTGGCAGCACCTGCCATTGTAGCGCAATGGCACAACGCTTACCCCTTTCAGGCACTTTGTACACAATTGTGTTAGCAGCAAACTTGCAGCTTGTTCTGAGAAACTGGTGCACTTAACTGTGAACTCATTATTTCAGTCAATTTGAGCACCGTTCTTGTTGCAAATAGGTTGTTTCTTTTGGTGCCATGTAGCGAATGCAGTAAATAATATTTCACATAGGAGTGAGCTGGGCAGCACTTTGTCCGCTGTCTTTGTGCAGACAGATTTTGCCGCGAGTGAAAACGTCAATTGTTTTTGCTCAGTTTCAAGCATAATGTGCATCTTCGAAACACAAAGCGATTCCATGATCCCTAGGGTGTTTATCTGACACACGAGAACATTTCGATGGTACTATTTCTAACAATAATTTCTAACAATAATAAAGACCGGCCGGTCTTTCACGTTCGAAAACTAACAAATTTCCTTTCTTGAGGCCTGGATATACTACTTAGGTGAAAAAATAATTGATTTCAGTCAAAACAAAAACAAAAAATGGTGCCTGAAAGGGTTGACCACTGCACCAATGGGCGAGGAGTGGTATGAGAACTCCCAGGGATCTGTGAATGTTAAGAGGAGAACGACCGATTCTGCACATATGGGCGTTGACCCATTATCACTGTCCGGACAACCTCTAACAATGGATCTGAACACTGGAACCGAAATGAAGACCAAAGTGCTGGCGCACCTAATTCGAACTACGCACATGGATCGGCAATTTTTGAAATTCTTTGCAAGGCTCATGTTTCACAGAAGGAGGAAGCTGTGTAACAGGATTTCCGGGGAAATAGCTCGAGGACAGCTAGCCAAAATGCCGATCCGAGCTTCGGTCAACAAGCCAGCGATCTTGCGCCGTGCGCTAGCGGAGCGGCTGCCGCCGCTGCTCATCTTCCTCTTTACAGCTAGAACAAAAGGCGCCCAGGCCAGATTTGGCGCAATTAAGCATAGGTGAGGTAAACAGATGGAGAGAGAAAGGAATTTTAACGAGAGGAAAAGGAGAGGAGGTCGGCCGGTGGTGATACATGGCCCTGGCCTGCTACTGCACACAGGGGAAAGGGAAAGTCGGTGCTTTGCTCCAAGGAATGACATAGTGGCCAGTGAGCTCAAATGTGAAGCAGGTCTTAACAGGAAGTTTGCTGCAGAAAAACGCCTAACGAAGATCAGTACATACATTATATGATATAACTTGGTGTTGCAGCAGTAGGAAACAACCACAGATTTATTATATCCTCAAGTTTTTACAATACAATACAGCTTATTTTCTCGTTTTGCATATACATTGGTCTTGTGGTCAGAATAAGCACCGACCTGCTGGCTGAGTCCCTCCTCACTGGCCAACTGCCCAAGGATTGGAAACATTGGAAGGTCGTTCCAGTCTAAAAATCAGGTGACAAAAATTCGCCCTTAAATTACCACCGCCTTTCCCTAACCAGCGTGCCCTGCAAAATCATGGAGCACGTCATCTATACCCATATCATGGCCTTCCTTGACTCTTAACAACTTTTTTCACCCGGCGCAGCATGGATTTCGCAGGGGCTACTCCTGCGAGACCCAACTGGCAGCTTTCTTACATGATCTGCACATCAACCTTGATTCTAATCAACAGACCGACGTCATATTTTTAGATTTCGCTAAAGCCTTCGATAAAGTAAGTACCCTATAAACGCTTACTGACAAAATTTTCCAGATGAAATTTGCACCCCTACATAATGAAATGAATTGAAGCCTTCCTATCTAATCCCTCCCAATTTGTTTCTTTTAACAATAAGAACTCTAACTCTCTTCCGGGAACGTCAGGTGTTCCTCAGGGATCTGTACTCGGCCTGCTACTTTTCCTAATATACGTTAATGATTTGCCATCGCAAGTCACCTCTAATATACGCATGTTTGCTGATGACTGTAATTTATGATGCAGTTACTAAACCCGCTAACCAAGCATCTCTGCAGAGTGATCTTAATGCTGTCCAGAACTGGTGTGACCCATGGCTAATGGAACTTAACTCTCATAAGTGCAAGCTTTTATCTGCCCACCACCGTCGTAATCCTCTGATTCGTTCCTATGTAATCTCTGATGTGTCCATAGAACCAGTTCAGTCCTACAAGTATTTAGGCGTAACTCTTACCACTGATCTTTCCTGCAGTTTGCATGTCAATAACACAATATCATCAGCCAATAGAACGCTAAGATTCCTAAAACCTCATTTTCATCACGCTCCTCAACATGTTAAGTTACTAGCCTGTAAACTGTTCGTCCGGTCAAAGTTGGAATTCGCATCACCAGTTTGGATTCCTCATCAAGCTTATCTCATTAATTAACTTGAGGCCGTCCAAAATCGCGCGACCAGGTATATTCACGCATCCTATGCTTTTGAGATTAGCGTTTCTTGAAAACGGCATCCGGTTTACCGTCCTTATCACTCCGTCGTCGCACTTCCAGCTTATCTTTATTTCATAAAATCTTCAATAGCCCCATGCGCATCGCTTCTTATATTCTTCCTCCCCCAGCATGCATATCACTCCGCACCAGTCGTCATTTTCCTGTGGCCCGTCCACTCTCGCGCACTGTCACCTTCGCCAATTCCTTTTTTCCCTGCACAGCTGCAGACTGGAACGGCCTTCCAAGCGACATTGCCACCCCTGCTCATCCAAGTTCAATGAAAATGTAACAAATTGTGTACAGTTGTAAGAACGTTTTCTTTATTAGTTAACTATGTAATACCCCAGGCATATGGGGCCTTTGATGAAATAAAATGAAATGAAATGAAAGGTTTCAAATTTTTTATTATATTTAGCAAGGTAGATGTGCGTAGCATGCCTTTATGAAGAAGCAGCAGTGGACATTCATTCCAGTTAGTTCCAGCGCAGCTTTCCTGAGATGGCTGTTAACACTAGTATTGAGCTAAATGCTACCAATGATGGCTAGAGATTGTCTCGTGTGGACCTAACAACGATGATGTGACAGAACAAGAAACAAAACACGGGTAACATTTGTGTCACATTTGCTCCAGATGAAGCCACACATCTACCTTTATGCTTGACTGGAATAGTTTCATGCTCTACAGTCTGCATACAAGAACAGGCCACTAAACATTGTAAAAGAAATGAATTTGCCATTTTTCAGCAAAAGTACAGCCTAAGTGTTTGCACACTCTAGTGGTAATTTTCTCCCATGACACAAAATGCTTGGTTCTGGACATGGAACTCACATTTGAATTAGCCACTTTTCCAAAATGTAAAAAAGAGTGGCAGTAACAAAGGGGAGTTTGTGAACTCGCATTATGAAACACCTGTCCGGTTTGCTTGCTTTGCGAATCATCACAGCAGCTGAAGTATCATGCTGCTGTAACCTGTAGTGTTGCTACGTGCAAGCTCCGCAGACTGAATGAAGAGGTTTCTATTGGCGTTGGTAGGAAACAATAAATTTTGCCTGCCCATTGTCCCTTTTCGTAAACTGACACCATACTGTACTACTATGGGAAACCTCGTTAATTCTACCACAGTTAGCTCACACTGTGGTCCTGGCCAATGCCCATGCAAGTCCATTGTTGGATGCTCGTTCTGACACGCTCCCGACCGAAGGCCGTGTCACTGTACGAACGAAATAGAAAGCGATTGTGCTAATATCACACATAATGTCAAATATCACTTCAGAGAGGTGCGCGTGCACCTCTTGCGTCAGGCGCGATGACATTTGGAGAGCCCTGGCATTGAAAAAAAATTATGGTTGATTTGCGAAGTTAGGCCAACTGCGCATTAGGTGCTCTAGCAGTTCGGTTTCAACTTCGGTTCCGGTGTTCGCAGGTAGCGGTTGTTCGGATAGCGGTAATGCGTTCATGTCCACATGTGAGGAATTGGCCATTCTCTCCATTCATAAATCGCTTTGTCCGCTGTGGTGCCTCAGTAGTTACGGTGCTCGGCTGCTGACCCGAAAGACGCGGGTTCGGTCCCGGGCGCGGCGGTAGAATTTCAATGGAGCTGAAATTCCAGAGGCACGTGTACTGTGCGATGTGAGTGCACGTTAAAGAACCCCAGGTGGTCGAAATCTCCGGAGTCCCTTCACTATGGCATCCCTCATAACCTGAGTCGCTTCGGGACGTTAAACCCCATAAACCAAACCTAAACCAAACCATGAATCCGTGGGAGTCTTCCTACCACTCCTGGCACAGTGGGTAAGTGATGCGCCACTGCCCTTCTACGGCAGGTGCTGCCACCTGGTGGGGCTTGGGTTGGGTTGTGATCTAGGTTGCTCTTTGCAAGCAGCCTCTCACGGTTAACTGGGCTGCCGCCTGACGCAAGGGGCAAGATGCTCACCTGCCCACCTCTCGGTGCGCAGCCTGTCACATATGTGTATCTTCAGGCAAACACACAACGGCTAAATGCAGGGAATGGCTGCTATAAGTGCAAGCGCACTAAAACTGTGAGGCTGCATATAGTCGGATGATACAAATTAAGTCTGCAGTGAAACTCCGCCCACATTCAGCCTGCGCGCACAGAATCCCTCCACAATGAAAAAGTACGCTGCTTTAACATTTCTTATTACCTAAACAAGAAGCTTATCACAAGAAAAAATTAAGAACTCTAGAATTTTGATACGTGGATTGTTTGATATGATTGTTTGAATATTAAAAAGTTGACTTCGTTTACTGTTGCGGTCAGCCAGAGGAGTAATAGAGGACGCCGCGGACCGCAGCCCAGTGTTAGCAACTGTTGTTTTTTTAAGTTGTATCCTACTATAGTTTCATTTTCTTTTCTTCAAATTTAAACAGTGCTAAATTGTCAGACGAATACACAGATAGACATGACAGGACGGGTGCTGACTCCAACTATGTTTACTGAGACGTATTTTCGTTGAGCATGTAAGAAAGACGACAGTCATGCGCATCAACGACTGACCACAGAAGGAAAGGTCAAGAAAACGGGAGGGGGGGGGGGGGGGAAGTAAAGTGAGGTCGCTTTTATTTTTCTTTTTTTTCCCCCTTTCAAAGATGACAGCAAATAAAGCATAGTAGATTCAGCAGAAACCAAGGCGGTGATCGTTTGATTTTGAGTTAGAAACTGTGTGGCAGTGACGATTTTTGTGAATTACATCGAATTCTTTATGTTGGATGAATAGTTTCGGTTTCCCTTTTCCGAGTTGCGCTCCAGACCATGGTGATGGCGGCCCAGCAGCGTATTAACCAGCCAGCTTAGTATAGTTTGTCGCAGTTTTGGATGCCAATTGGTGTTTCACTGGTTCTTTCATTTTCTGGCCAGCAGGCGTGTCGCTGTTGCGGCACCAACACGTTTCCCTCGCTTCCGTCCGCATGATTCTTCTTGCACGCTCATCACGAAATGTTCGCAGTTTGTGCGGTCGCGCCTCTTCCCATGCGAGGACACCACCTGTGAAGAGATAGCATAGGTCTTTACCATTCAGAAGCAGTCCTATGTAAAGAACCTCAAGGGTGTGTATGCAGTAAAGAATCCGACGCTATTCAGAAAAATTGTCGTTGCCGCACAGTTTCTAACTAAAAAATCAGACGATCACCACCTTGGTTACCACTGAATAAATTTACTGTGATGCAAATGGCTTCTGGCAACTTTTGGGGGTTCCGTTCATGAATTCGGACATTTTTCCTGGTTTCTTAAAGTCTGAATCGACGATGTTTTACTGCATATTGTGGTGGAGCGTACAATCATTTAAATTAGTGTGGGGTTTCACATCCAGAAGGAACACTTGGGTTGTGACGGTCGCTGTAATGGAGGACTCTGGAATAATTTAATTACCTGCAGTTCTTCAATCTGCGCTACCATTGCACAGTACATGGATGTTTTTGTATTTCCCCTCCATCAAAATATGGCTGCCATGGCCACGATCGAACTCGCGACCTTGGTATCAATAGCCAAAGCCGAAGCCACCAAGCAACCGTGGAGGGTTGGAGCATAAACAGAAATGGTGCACAGAATGCGCAGTTCTGACGAAAATGCAAAGCATATCCCACCTGTTGTGACGGTCCTTTTGTCGTCTTGCAGCATAGTGTTACAGCTAGCTTGCAGACAGCAACAGTGCCTCACCCATTTCACCTGCAGCTAGTATGGAGGAAAAGCTTCTCACTTCAAATGGTCAGTGTATTGAAGAGTTAGGTGGAGATCCGGGCAAGTTGGTACATACTTCGAAGCGGCTTTACACAGCGCAACAACAAGAAGACTGTGAGAACACACTCTAATCGCGTCAATTCTAATGTACAGGGTCAATCACACTTAGAGGGAACATGGCTCCGCATGGCTGCGCAAACGCGGATCACCATTGTGACCAAGCCGGTATAGCAAACCTGTGCAAAGGGGCAGATGACAAGAAGCACCATGTCAAGGTCTCTCTTTTTGTGTGCCAGCCTGTATTGATTCATGAACGGGTTGGATGCAATGGCACTCCGCAGGTATGTGGCCATGCGGAGCCATGTTCCCTCTCTACAGAGTTCCATCACTTGACAGATGAGTGACAGGACATGATGGATGGCATTAGAACAATGGTAAAGACCAATTAGCCCAATTAACCTTTCTAGTCGGACCACATAAATACATAAAACCGAGTTGCAAATTGGTCGAGTTGGGGAATCGAATCAGGGTCTCCAGAGTGTGAGACAAGTACGCTAACCCCTCCGCCATGCCAGCTCGATGGTTTGGAATGAACAAAGGCGCGTCTAGTGAATACGGTGTTTTCGTTCGCTTCCATCTTCCTCCCTTCCCGTTAGGGCGAGGTTCAGGTTTCCACTAAGATCAAGGCGTACAGCCGAATGGGCGATGGCGCTTTGTGGACTCCCTGGCAGCGTTGCAAGACGCTGTCCCGTTCCACTCTTAGAGGCGAAGCTTAACATCTTAACCACACATCAGTGACACAGGCAGCAATGCTGTGCTTACGGCTTTCGCCTCACCGTACTTTAGGTGAACAAAGTGCCCCCTGAATTTGATTGACCCTTTACATCAACCCACTCCTGCAGCCCCGTTCTTGGATGTGCTCTTCCTGGTGGCTGTCATGACAGCATGAAAAAAGCCCCAACTACTTTCAGGCATACAGTGCAACAAGAGAAGTTCAATGGGGGTATTTATTTATTCTTTAAAACAGCAAGGTTCCAGTCAGAGAGTGGTGGCTATGTACACGTGCAAGGAAACAGGAGGCGGGAGGGGGGTGTCACAGCCGGTGTGTGCGTGCCAGCTTGGCCTTCTTGGTGGTGCGCAACTTGATGCGGCGCATCTTTCCCCGTTGCTTCTTGTCCTTGTGCAGGGCTGCACGCAGCTGCACACTGCAGTCGCCCATCTGCCGGTCGAGGGCCTTCAGCCTGCACCACCACATGCGTGGGGAGAACAAGTTTGTTAGCAATGACAGGAAGACTTGGGTACGGGTCATGGAGGCCTCTCCAGAGAAAACAAAACAAACAGCCAATCCCTGCTGTATCGAACCTGGATGTACTGAACAGGCAAAACATCCCCTCCAAAATCCCATGCAAAAGTATGGCACCATTGTTTGCATTTATTGAACTAGCATTCAGTGAGACACTGAATAATCGAATGGTACGCTGTGCCCCTGGAAGTGAGCTTCTCCTAATGGCACTCCCACGATCACTTTCCGCGCACTGAGCTGCGTCGGCAGTACAGTCTTGAACACCTGTTGGAAGCGCTAGCCACGTGAAGACATTGTAAAACTGCACGACTACGGCTACACAAGATGTAGGTATCGATACCCTTTGGTCTGGCATACCTATTTTTAACACAAACACTGTTGTTATGAATGGAAGCCAGCACTCGGTGCACTGGTTGTCATGCAGTGAAGCCAACTTGGCAGACCCAAAGCTTGCAATGGTTCTTGCATGGGTTGCTTCACTGTTGAACAGGCTACGATATTCAACTGCACCTCAATTTTAACAAGCCGTTATTTTACTTACAGCATGCTGGTAACAGGATTAGACCTCTTATGATAGGCAATGGCCGGCTACCATTACGACAGCAGGCTCATCACTACAAGAAGCACGCCACTGGCATGGGTGCATTGTATTCTAGCTTGCAGGTTAGAGATAAGCTGTTCTATTGACATTTTTTGTACATCGAACTGTTTGATAATCCTTTGACATAATGGGACGAACTGTGAGAGTTTCATCTATGCTCTCCGACTCCTTTTGAGCAGGAGTGGCAAGGCTTCTTCTCACCTTCGCTTGTCACTGTCCCTGGTGCGGCCCCGCTCAATCTCATCGCCAATGCTGTCGCCATCCTCCTCCTCATTGTCTTCCGCTCGGTTGTCGCCGATGCGGACGTCCCCGTACAGGTCGGAGCTCTCCAGGCTGGTCACGGTCACCGTGTGATCCGGCAGGTCGTAGGTCACGGGCTCCTCCTCATCCCCTTCGGCAGCTGCACTGCCTGCGTGGTGTGCAACAACACAGGTACTGTTGAACAGCGGGGATGACACTGCAGCCTGAACCTCGCAGCATTACCAAGCCACATCATCATCATCATCATCAGCCTGACTACACCCACTGCAGGGCAAAGGCCTCTCCCACGTCTCTCCAATTAACCCTGTCCCTTGCCGGTTGCAGCCACTCTATATTCCCGCAAGCTTCTTAATCTCCTCCGCCCAACTAATTTTCTGCCGCCCCCTGCTATGCTTGCCTTCTCTTGGAATCCACTCCGTTACCCTTAAAAGTACCACTGGTTATCTTGCCTTCGCATTGCATGCCCTGCCCAAGCCCACTTCTTCCTCGTGATTTCAACTAGGATGTCAGTAACCTGCGTTTGTTCTCTCACCAACTCTACCTGCTCCCCCAAACCTCTTAAACAGTGATCACATAAAAAAAAATATACACTGCAGAATAACAAGACCGCAAAGTACAACAACCTTGACTGAGTACAGCTCGAAGCAATAACATGCCTTCATATCAAAGAAAAAAACTACACCTACTAAAGTCACAAGCAGTGTCAGTAAAAACTTGGGGGCGACACTTGAGCACAGAGTGTTATGCGACAGTGTTATGAGAGAGACATTAATTACTGCCGCGGATTGACTATGCATTGCTGTGCTGTGATCTACACACTGAGTGAATCTAAGTACTTGCAAAAGACTCCATTTACCCTCACTGAACGAACATTTTTTGGTGGCAGAGAGTTAGCAAGCTCAGCTTACTGCCCAACGGACAGAGGTATGATCCCAGCACTTGACCAGCCAATTTTTCTTTTAAGCGAAATTGAGATGCCTCTGATGTCATGACCTTGTAGACCAATGAATATTTCCAAGTCGCGGTGCCAAACGGGGTTTTCCACTGAATGGGACCCATAACGCTATTGCGTTAATATACCCTCACCAAAAGTGTGGTGTGGCCATCATGACACACGCTTTGAGGCTATGGCACTGAGCACGAGACTCGGTTACACTGAACACACAGGTGCTTAAGGGCGTACAATTACTCACTGGCATCCACCCGAGCAGAGTTATACGGCTGTAGAGGAAAGCTAGTCAGCTTTCACAGAAACCTCGTACAGTGCAATCCACTTATAACGATAGTGAGAACATGGGAAAATTGATCATTATTACCAATTATCGTTATATCTGGACTGACACAAAAAACAAAAGCAAAAAAGAGCAATACGCTGAGGCAGCGAATGAGTACCGAGCATCGAACGAATATTGCGTCATTAGCCATCTTCACTATATCCGGGACAAATTTTTAGTTATATCTGGATATCTACTTTTTATGATGCCAACATATACACCGCAAGAAGACAAATCGTTTGACACCACTTGGAATGTCCTACGTCAATTAGTTTGACCGTAATGGATGTTTGAAGTTTCAAGAAGTCACGGTTTCGGCGAACCAAAGGTCGTCGGTGCGAAACCTTATAATATGCTACGGATTCGACTAGTAATCTTATGCTCCATAATGCACTGAACCATTTGATAGCATTTGATAGATAACCTTCGACGACAATTAGATGGCCCACAATCTGTGTACCAATGGTACCACTAACTGGTCCCACTTGAATGACCTTGAGTTTGATACTAACACGACCTTGAGCAATGCGAGTATAAGAGTTAATATTCCCAAAGAATACACCCACGTATTTTCTCATGCATGCAGGTATTACAAACTTTCAGACAAATTTTGGTGACAAACACCTTCTGGGCAGTCAGTGTTGCATCCGTTATGTCGCCGGTAATTGTATCGCTATGTATGGTTTATTTTTACGTACGGGCTTTGGGAGAATTAATAAACCTAAAGGATTTGATAGTTATAATTGATATGTCGTTATATCTAGTATCACTATAAGTGGATTACTCTGTAGTTAAAGAAGATTCGTCCTGGTCAAGGGGTTTGAACTGGGGCCACCGCTTCATCAGAGCAGTCGCTCTACCAACGGACCTAACTGGGACTGCTAGCATATGGCACGGCAAGAGCAAACTGATCTATCACTCTTTTTTTAACACTTTTAGCCTTATGTGCTCGGATTTTGCATTGCATAAACCGAAATAAACAATTACTATTATAATTGTTATTGTAGTGGGAATGGTGTTGGCCCAATATTTAGCGAAATCCGCCAAAGTGGAGTAGGTTTGTAATTACATGCTGTATCCTTGCAAGACCTGGCTGAGGGACATTTTTTCAATATATTGGAGGATATAATCAGAGGGAAGGCAGCCGTGGTAAGATATTTAATGCCATACAAAACTCTTTCTCGACTTCTTTGACGACTTGTGCTGCTATCTGGAGAGTATGGACAAAGTCGCACCACTTCCCTCCTCCTCCTCAGGACCTCTCTAAATGATGGGAGTCAGTGCGAGCATGTTTTGCAGTGGCAGTCAAATAAACCAAGTCGGTTCACGTGGACTCCAACAGGTGATCAAGCACTCTTAAGCACTTGACAGTACACACAGGAATGAAGAGGGGACACTACTTTTCCTCTGAGCTTCGGAATTGTAGTGAGTCTTCTTCGTGAAGGCTATTTACCAACACACAATTTAAAAATTCAAAATACAGAAAAAGACATTTCAATCATGTTTCGGATCCTAAACTGTCATATCCTAAGCATTTAGACGAAGTCTGACATACAATTTATGCTTTCAACAGAGTATATAAACCACATGTCCCTGAAGTAAGCACTGGTGCAAAGTAGTTGCATTTGAACAACTGTTGTCAGAAACATGCCAGACATTCCTCGTCAACACCAGGCAGTCAATTATCTGAAGAGCTTGCAGTGATGTCAGTCTATGCCGTGTGATGTTCACTGCACTGAGTTCCTCGCCTCCGCCCATACACACCAAGCAAAGCACAAACCATGGAAGTGTGCTTACCCGGCACTGGCTTGTCCCCTAGGAGGCGCTGCAGAATTTCTCGCTTCTGAAATAAAAAATCACACACTCATTTAGCCACTCAAACTAATTGCAACTGTACTGCATTACAATGGTCAAGCATGGACAAGGCATCTGACAAGCTAGAGATAGAAAGCACGGTTCAAACATGCCAGTCTGGGCAATAATACCATCAATCCTCTTCATATTTTTTTATAAAGTCAAGCACGAATTCAGCTCATTTTACAATACTTATAATGCAAGAAATGTTGCGTATGGTCTACGTTCAGTTGCCCTATCTACTGCAAGACCCAGAACAAATTATGGTAAACAAACAACAGATTATCAAATTATAACATTGTGTAATGCCTACCAGTCTCTTATTCAGATTGCTTTAGAAAGTTCTAGTGCGTCTGCATTTAAGACAAAACTGATGATACTTTTTTCCCCCGGTTAACTTTCAGCTAACTCTGTATACTTAGTTTTTTGAGTGTGTGTTTGTCTTCTTTTTTTTTTTACTTGATTGTGCATATTATGAAATGTTTTGTTTACTGTTAATTGATATTTATTATGGTCTATCATTAACTATTTTCTACTGTAGTCATGTTTGCTCATTGTTTTTTCTCTTGTGTCCATTCGGCCACCGTTTGCATGATGTGTTTGTTAATCGGGGTGCAGGCCTTGTCAGGAGGCATGCCTGGTCTACCTCCTTTAGCCTCACCTCGAGGGCATATTGTACATAGTAATATGGCCAAATAAGCATACCACTACTACTACTACTACTACTAATTACTGAATTCCATGGCAACCCCACATTGTGCACCATGTCTCAGGGCCATCCAAGAAAACAGCTTCCCTCATCCAAAACCCTTCCCTCTAGGGAAGACCTGCAGGCAGTCTCAACCAGTGCCCACACTTCAAAACCTCAGAAATCCGGAACCAGGAGCATGGCTTCGGGGCAGGACAACAACCCTGACTGGATAAGCACTGGCCTCTGTGTCTTTCAGAGGGTGTGGCAAGACACCAACTACACCTAAAGGGTTAGCCTACATTCTGCTGTTAACCCTTTCAGGCGCCATTTTTTGTTTTGACTGAAATTAATTATTTTTTCACCTAAGTAGTATATTCAGGCCTCAAGAAAGGGAATTTGTTAGTTTTCGAGCATGAAAGACCAGCAGGTCAGTTCTTACAACGATGCAGAGAATTCTGTACAAAGTGTCAGATTTGTTAGAAATAGTAACATCGAAATGTTCTCATGTGTCAGGTAAACACTCTAGGGATCGTGGAATCACTTTGTGTTTCGAAGATTCACATTACGCTCGAAACTGAGCAAAAACAATCAATGTTTTCACCCTTGGCAAAATCTGTCTGCACAAAAACGGCAGACAAAGTGCTACTTAGCTCACTCTTATGTGAAATATTACTTACTGTGTTCGCTACATGATACAAAAAAAAAGCAACTTTTTTGCAACAAGAAGGGTGCTCAATTTGACTGAAATAAGGAAATCATTGCTAAGTGCTCCGGTTTCTAAGAAAAGGCTGTAAGTTTGCCACTTACGCAATTGTGTATAAAGCGCCTGAAAGGGTTAATGACCTCAATTGCTGCACAGCTTTGTCCAGAACCAAGAGGCATATGCCACTGCTCTCCTCAGCTGTGGCCAGTGTTTGCCGTTGAACTAGTGACAGCTGGCGGTCAGTCCATCATTTTGTGTGCATTGTTAAATCACCCCAACTTCTTGACGCTGCGTGTAAGGCACAAGCACACTGAAGACTGTGGTAGTCGTCCCAGGACGTCGGTGATCACTGCACCCAAGGACATGACCAGCCCAGTGTTGCCAACAGCTGCGAGGTTGCTGCCTCCTATGCATTTCAAAACTATGCCGGGCTCTTCCTTTCTGGACCAAGCAGCTTTCCAGTTGGGCCCTTCACACTTTTGTGTGGCTGCCAGTGATGCACAAAACTGCCATCTCACTTTAAGCAACCTTGTGCTGCCAGTGTCACTGCCCCAGCCCAACAGGAAGGCCTATAGTACAAAAGACGTGGGCTCGATCCCGGCCGAGGCGGTTGAATTTCTTTGGAGGAGAAATTCTAGAGGCCCGTGTGCTGTGCGATGTCAGTGCACGTTGAAGAACCCTGCAGGTGGTCGAAATTTCCGGAGCCCTCCACTACGGCGTCCCTCATAGCCTTAGTCGCTTTGGCACGTTAAACCCCCATAAACCAACCAACCAGTACTAATAGTTCTTCGGCGCAATGGCACACGGCCAAAGAAGAGAAGCAGGAAGAGAAGGACAAACACAGCAATTTGCTCGTTCTTCTTCTTTCCCTGTTTCTTTTCTTTGGCCCTGTGCCGTTGCGCTGAAAAACTATGAGTGTAAATCAAGTATTCCAACTAGCCCAGGAACTAACTCTACTGAAGTACAATGCCTATAGTACGATACAACTTGAGAAAGACAGCAGTTGGTAACCACGGGCCAAAGTGCACCTAATCCTGTATTATGCTGCTGACCAACTGAAGGAGCAAAGAAAATAATCTTTTAGTGTGTAAGCATTGATCCGATGAATACCAACCCCGAACAAAATCATCCACTGCCGCGTTGTCTGTTTGCAGCTGGCCTAGAGCGAGCGCTCCGTCCCATGGTAGTGCCCACTCATCGTCGTATTGTATGTAGCAGAAATCTGTGCTTTTGCAGTGATTCGAATGGAGTAAACACTCTCTATAGTTTCTTATTGCTTGACTAAAAAAGCACCAAATTTATTGAGCTTATCATTTTCTCTTCTCATATGTTTCTTGTTTAGGTCACAAGAAAAGCTTTATCAGCCAATTACTTTTTTGATGCGGAGGAATTCTGTACAGTTGCTATGAACGATGTATCTGACTATAGAAACTGCTCAAACAAACACAAAGGTGGACCCCTAACTTTCGACAAGGGCTACATACAAGGCACAGCTAACGAAAGCCTTAGAAGATCTGACCCTACTTGTACTCCCAAAAGGGTTGGCCACCAGAGACTTCTACGCTGGCTTGTTGCATATAAAGAAGAGAAGGTGGAAGACTGCAGGCCTAACCTGTGAACACTGTCTCGGAGAGTGAACAGAAAAAAAAAAAAAAAGTGGCTTCTTTCAGGCCAGGTTTTACACAAAGTATCAGACCATGGTGGCAGTCACACAGAAGCCATACCAGCTGCACAGAGGCGAGTAGCACGCTTAAAGCAATATAGCATACAAGTAAGTGGATTGTGTTCCTCAATAAAAACATCCTAAGATTTTACAAGTTCATGAGCTCAGTGAAACTGGATGGCAATTGAGAATGAGCATTTTGTTTTTGGATTTGTGCAGACACTTTACTTCTGCAGTCCACTAGTCATCAGTTGTAGTATGTCTGTAATGCTGCTGCAACACTGTGGCACAATATGAAAGGCACCTGAGAAATTAGCTGGCACCAAGATATGCCGATGCTTCTTTGAAGCCTCATTTGTAAGTGAGAAAACTGATGAGAAAATAACAAAGTGTGTGGTTACCGCTTTTCAGGTCAACAACTCCTCCTTTGCGAGGAGTCATTAGTTACATGACTGAACCAAGCTCTGTGCCATGCAATATCTGCATGATAATATTAAACTGGGTTTAGTTTTATAGGGTTTAATGTCGCAAAGCAACTCAGGCATATTTCCTGAAGAAATGCAGGTCGCTCGTGTAATACCCATATTTAAACATGGGGATAAAGGTACACTAAGCAATTACCGTCCAATTTCCATATTACCTATTTTCTCAAAGGGAATCGAAAAAATATTACACATAAGAATTTCTCAAAAGAAAACATTCGACAGAAGTCTGTCTGGTTGGGAAATTTAATGTTAGGAGAAGGTAAGTGACGCCAACCAAGTAAAATACAGGAAAAACACGACGTTTCGGGACCGGCTCGGCCCCTTCTTCACGGTGTGACTACGGGCGAGCGCAGCTTGGCTTTTTAAGCCCCTGTGTGGAGGACCTGCGGGTCAATGGCCGCAGCCCATGGACGTAGGATGAGGGGAGAGTCCCCAGGGAACGTGTTTGCGGAAACGTGTTTGCATCCCCTACGTGAGAGGCGTGAGCGAGACGCTCGGTCGCATTCTCGGAAAAGAAGGGGTGCTGACAACGCACAAACCGACCAGCACTATCGGTCGCCTTCTCCCCCGCCCAAAAAACCGGCAGCCCAGAGAAAAGGCCCAGGGCGTCGTGTACAAAATTCCGTGTTCCGTCTGCCCGGCGTCGTACATAGGGGAAACGAAGAACTTCGTGGAAAGGATGAACCAACACAAAGCGGACGTCCGTCACATGAATCGTCAACGCAGCGCCGTGGCCGAACACTGTGAAGGGTGTGACCACCCAATTGACTTCGACAGCACCATTGTATTGGAAACGGAAGCTAACCCACGCAGGAGGCTTCTACTCGAGTCGTGGCACATACAGCAAACACGAGAGAATGTTAATCGTTCCCTGGGGACTCTCCCCTCATCCTACGTCCATGGGCTGCGGCCATTGACCCGCAGGTCCTCCACACAGGGGCTTAAAAAGCCAAGCTGCGCTCGCCCGTAGTCACACCGTGAAGAAGGGGCCGAGCCGGTCCCGAAACGTCGTGTTTTTCCTGTATTTTACTTGGTTGGCGTCACTTACCTTCTCCTAACATAAGAATTTCTTCATTTTTTTCGCAACACAGTTTGTATTCTGACTTTCAGCATGGTTTCAGACGGCACCGATCAACAGAGACGGCCCTTGTAGCACAAAAAGAGATCATTTTAGAAGCTTTTAGCAAAAGAGAGATTATAGCAGGCATCTATATCGACTTTACGAAAGCGTTTGATCTTGTAAATCATTTCATCCTTCTTTCCAAGCTACATAGATACGGAGTCCGCGGCATTGCTCACACACTGCTTAAGTCATACCTTGGAAATAGAACTCAGTACGTTGACATAAATGGCAGTAAATCTTCCGTGCTGGCTGTATCAACTGGAGTCCCGCAAGGAAGCATACTTGGGCCACTGTTATTCATCATCTATGTCAATGACATTGTTCGATGCACAGACAGCGCTCAGTTTGTCTCGTACGCAGATGATACGACGCTTTTTGTTAAGGGCAAGACAGAAGCAGACATTGAATTGCTGTCGAATAAAGCGCTTGGCGATTTACACCAATGGGTTAACGCAAACTGTTTAAGGATAAACCCGTCTAAAACACAAGCAATTTTATATTCACCAAAAGGAAAACATCAGCTGACTTCATTGAATCTACGTCTAGGTACAGATCGCATCCAAATAGTCGATACAGTGAAAATACTTGGTGTTTATTTCTCAAAGCATTTAACTTGGAACAAACACGTTGAGTACCTTCAATCGAAAATATCCAGTGCTGTTGGTGTTATTGCGAGACTGAGAGAAATTTTGCCTACCAAGGTTAAAATTATTCTCTATAATTCCCTAGTATTATCTCTTCTTCAGTACTGTATTATTGTCTGGGGCACGACTGGTATGACTGACTTAAAAAAACTGCACTTACTTCAAAAAAAAAGCAGTTCGGTATATCGCTAATGTGTCTTTTTTGCACCACTCGGCCCCCCTTTTTGAGAAATATAATGTTCTCCCAGTGTTTTGCCTATATAACTATAGGTTAATGCTAATATATAAATCTTTTGTGAAAGAAAAAAGTAATTTTTTAATATCTTTAGCCCAACTACAAGAAAACGCCAGACCTCGCCTTACGAGGCACAAGGAAAAATGGCTTGTACCTACACCTCGCACCTCATACCATACGCAATCTTTGAAATATATTACTCCCACATTACTCAATAGTTTAGAGTCGTCGAATTTCGATCCAGCATACGAACCTAAACATACCATTAGTCTGTTCTGTCGGCAGAAATTATTATAGTTTTCTTAGATCTTGTAATGTGAGGCGTTTTCTGCGCTGTAATTATTGTACCCATGTCCCTTGTAGAAATTTACTGTCGCTTCAATTCGTTACATACTGTGTCCAGAATGTCCAACACATTGTACTTCATCTATTTTTTTCTTTGTTTTCTTTTTTTTCTGTGTTTGAAGCGTTACAAACGGTTGTTTGCCTTGCAATGTTGAATTTGTATTTATTTGTTGCGCTTGAACTATATTGCCTCTGTAATATGTATCTGTATTTATTTTTCCGTTGTTATGGTGATGTTGTTTCCGACACGCTGCAATGCCACCATGTAGGGGGCCGGGGCCCCTGTCAAGCTGTTTTTACAGCTTTTAGTCCCGGCTCCTACCTTTTCGAAAGGAAAGGAAATAAAGAGAAATGAAATGAAATGAAAATGAAAGGCTATGAGGGACGCCGTAGTGAAGGACTCAGGAAACTTCGACCACTGGGGGCTCTTTAACGTGCACTGACACCGCACAGCACACGGGCCTCTAGAAATCTGCCTCCATCGAAATGCGACTGCCACGGCCAGGATCGAACTCACGTCTTTCAAATCAGCAACTTAGAACCATAACCACTGACCCATGGCAAGAGCATTAGAGTGCACATTTCGCAAATAAGGTGACGTGTGTCACGAAATTCGAAATTAGCTGATTGGTTGAGAGGGGTCACATGGCCTTATGACATCATCACAACCCGCCCACTGAATTGTGAGCAGCCTGGTCACAGTGGCAAATAGGAATTAAATCAATGACTGATACAGAGAGGTTGTGTGACCAGGTGACGTCCTCACAACCTGCCCATGGAAGAAAGAAAAAAGAGAAGCAAGAAAAAAATGGCAGGAAAATCCGGTTAGAACCAGTTCTCGGCTTTGGCTAGGGAAGAACGCCCATCATCTTTTTCCACTTCGGGGACACTTGGGAAAACAAACGCCAAAGTAGCAAAAATGGGGATCTCTAATAATCATCATCATCATCAGCCTGGCTACCCACACTGCAGGGCAAAGGCCTCTCACACGTCTCTCCCATTAACCTTGTCCTTCGCCAGTTGCGGCCACCGTATTCCCGCAAATTTCTTAATCTCATCCGCCCACCAACTTTTCTGTTGCTCCCTGCTACGCTTGCCTTTTCTTGGAATCCACTCCGTTACCCTTAACGACCAGCGGTTATCTTGCCTTCGCATTACATGCCCTGTCCAAGCCCACTTCTTCCTCTTGATTTTGACTAGGATGTCGTTAACCTCTGTTTGTTTCCTCACCCACTCTGCCATCTTCCTGTCTCAGCATTACACCCATCATTTTTCTTTCCATAGCTCACTGCGTTGTCCTTACCTTAAGCTGAGCCCTCTTTGTTAGCCTCCACGTTCCTGCCCCATAGGTGAGTACCGGTAAGACGTTATATGCGTGTTACATGTGTCCCCCAAGTGTTTGGGTGCAGCAGCAGTACCTCAGCTTTGAGTCGTCGCTTTTCTTCCTTGGCCTCCTGCATGATCTTCTCCTGGGCCTTCTTCTGACGCTCTTTCTTGCGCTTCTGGAAGCCAGTCAGGAATTCCCTGCAGGGGGGTGGGGAGACAGGCCCAGTTAGTTACACTGGGGAGCTAAAACAATTTAAAACAGAAAGCACATTCGGTGTACATGAAGCCACATGGATAGCCTGAACATGTTTGAAACAGCTCCTAGCTTCACTTACCTACACAGCTCAGCTCTATGCCAGTGCACACCCCAGCAGTGTTCTTGTTCTCACCGGAGTCTGACATTGTTTACACTTATGTCTGTCACATAAGACCGGAACAAATGTGTTTTATGCCCTCTCGGTAACCCCATGAGCAGATGCGCAGATGACCAGCAGTGATTGTAGGGTCACCGCAGCAGCAAATGCAGTACCTCAGCTGGAAGAGTTCTGCTATTTCTCGCTGAGGGGTCAGCTGTGATGAATATGAGAGATGGGCATGAAGGCAGTGATACAACAAAGTGCCCGTATTTACTGTTCTCTTTGTGCCCAGTTCACATGGCAATTTCGTTTGCAACTCTTACGTTTCAATGACGCTATCTCTGTTTCCATGTGCATCACGTCATTTTTTATTCTAAATTACTTTCATCAGTGTAACTCCTAATCTTGCCGCTTCGCAGCAAACTAGCAGAATCAACATTCGTCTTCTGGAAGCCCAAACAAATGCATGGCTTCTACTGCCCAAATGAATGAATACCATCCACTCAGATTTATCGCATAAAGCTCCTGTGCCGTAATGTTTACCGATTTGACTCAAACACTGTGCACTGACCAAACTGTGGTGTGCCGCCTTTAACGACGTAATGCGATCGCGCCCGAAGATAAGCGCGGTGATTCTGAAGTGAACGTGCGTCTGGAGTCCAACTGCCCTCAGACATCCAACGGTGCACGATGCGACATGCGGATGACAACTTCGCCGACTATCTGCCAGAGTTCGAGGTCTACGAGAATGAAGATCGCTCACCGGCGCTCCCGTTCGTCGAAAACCAAGTGTATTTTCTTAGGCGGCTGCTTGGAGCGCTTCTTCTTCATGATTTCAGTGAAATTATATTACAGACAGGAGAATAAACAGTCGGAACTTCTGTTCGCCACGGTAACCACGCTACCGCTAGCCACCCTACTACCGCGCTGCCAACGGACGTATTATTTAGTGTGGACAGATGTAGCCACAACTAGCCATGGACGTACCCATTTTTAGGAAGTCGTCTATGAAGCAAATATGTGATAAAAGTTATCACACAAGCGAATTTTATATATTATAAAAAAGGTGCTTTGCAGTCTGTAACAAAAGGGTTAAGAATCTCTCCTTGTGAAGCTTACTGAAAACTCCCGCGATGCTAATCGTTTCCTTGAAGTAGAATAAACACTAGCGCCACTAAAAATCGTCTGCTTCTGACCGAGTTTCGCGCCGTCTACGGCGCGTGGCGGTCTCCTGAGTTCGAGGCTTCGCCGGGCACGGACCAATGGGGGTCTCCCCTCCTGGTATATCTGGCATTTGAAGCAAGATGGCTCTCAGTATAAATATAAGATCAGCTATTTCCACATCAGCCTCGATTAATTACCGGACTGATGGTATTTCGCCGCATTTTCGTGCCGGAAACCTCACCTACGTGCAGTGGGACGTCGGTTAGGCACACCAGGGGCACGCGGCCGTGACCCGAACGCTACGAAAACAGCGCCCGAAGTCGAGGACGGCACGGCAGCTCGGCGCTGCTGCACGGAGGGGTCCGACTCCATTAGTTGCACGAGGTAGCGGGCACACGTTTCTGCGGACCCCAAAGGAAGCGCGGCGTGCCCGCTCTCGATTGTTGCCTTCGCAGGCGTAGCTTGCCAGCTTGTCTCTCGTCGGCCGGGAGTGCGTAGTCTCTCGGCACTGACTACGATCGCGTCGTGTTTGTGGTGTCCCACGAGTGCTCCGGCGAGCGACGCGCTCGTGCGTTTTGACAAACAGCGTCGACTCTCACAGCGGGGTCGAAAAGTGTGTGCCGGTGTGGTGTGCCAGCCAGAAGCGTTCGTCCAGCGTCGGCACTGCGTGAAACCGTTTAGGCGAGCAACGCGTTGCTCAAAGCCCCCTCAAAGTGCCCTGTGCTCGCCGAAGGCACCTCGTCGGGCGCTGAAGCGATGGCGGAGGCTGCGGCGGTTCCCTCCCGCGTCTGATCTGCTGGCATCGCTCAGCCGGCAACATGACCAGCAGGTATGATTTCCCAAGCGTCTGGTTCTGCTCTCGAGTGCGCGCTCTGCGTGCAAGTTTGAAAATATAAAGTTTCGGAGTATAATGATCGACCAGCGGCGTCCCAGCTTGTGCTGGCGAGGGGATGCCGCTTTCCCGTTAGTAGCCCGACCGGCGCGAACGGTTCTTAACCGAAAAGAGAATGGAACCATTATTTCGCCGACTATTGTTCTCGAGTGCATCGCCGAGCGACCGTCCGTCCGTGCGCGCGAGAGAGCCGTGGTTTCCCCCTTTGTGCTTCTTCGCCTTTGATCGCCGTGGTTTAATCTCGTTTTACTCGTCCGAGCGGCCGTTCTATAGTTGGGTCACCGCGATGACCCACCGCCGGATGGCCAGTTTCAGCTGACGGAGGAAGAGCGGGCCAAAATAAAGAAAGCGCCGCTGCGTCTGGCGGCGGCGTCTGGGCACGCGTCGTATCGGCCTCCGCACGTCGCTTCCATCTGGTACATCCTTCCGAAGCTGTCTGTGGGTTTGTGGTGTAAACAGCGTGCTGAAACCGCCGCGATAACCGCTCTCTGCCCGATAGGGCCTCCCCTCTCACCCCGGTCGATTAACGAGCGATCCCTTTTCCACGCGAGCCATGTTCCGTCTGCGGGGCCCAGTCGCCCTACATTTCGGTGAACGAAAATTCCCCAGTGCGCGATTATGGCGAAGTCGTGTTGAACTTCATGCCCGATTTCATTTTCCCGTGGTTTTGTTATGGATTGAGCGGTGTCTGAGAATGATCGTGAACATCGGATTTATGATTGGGTTGCTGTTGCGTCACGCTTGCCATATCCCAGTGGGCATTGAAGCTCCCACGGGACGTTCTAAACGTCTACGGGACGTTCTAAACGTCTACGGGACGTTCTAAACGTCTATGGGACGTCTAGGGGAGTTGCAGTGCCTATTGGGATATTGCTTGCTGGAATTTTTTTCCATGTTAAATTGTTGCTTTGGCAGTCCACCTGCGGTTAAGTGTTTGGTGAGAAGCTGCTTTTAAGTCTGAAGGGAAAGATGCCAGGCTCTTGGGGGGCCCGATTTCATTTCCTCGTGGTTTTGTTATGGATTGAGGGCTGTCTGTGAGAATGATTGTGAACATCGGATTTATTATTGGGTTGCTGTTGCGTCACGCTTGTCATATCCCAGTGGGCATTGAAACTCCCACGGGACGTCTAGGGGCGTTTCAGTGCCTATTGGGATGTTTCTTGCTGGAATTTTTTTCCATGTTAATTGCTGCTTTGGCAGTCCACCTGTGGTTAAGTGTTTGGTGAGAGGCTGCTTTAAAGTCCGAAGGGAAAGATGCCAGCCACCTGGGGGTTAAAAACCTGTTCAGTTTATTCTGAGGTACAACAGGAAGAAGCGCTGCTGGACTAGTTCCAAATTGTCTTAACACCTCCACAGTTCTGGCAGGCATACCATACTTTTCTGTGTCTGTCCTGTGTATTTGTGTTCTTGTCTCGTGTGTTCACTAAGCGCTAGCAAATATGATTCCAGACGCTTTCCAACTAGCCCAAGTTTCCGCCTTAAGTCTTTTGCCCGTGCCAGTGTTTTCATTCTGGTTGCATAATCTTTCACTCGGGCTGCTGCATAAATGGCTTGCTTCCAACTGTGGAAATGCTATTTAAATGCAATCGCTGCCTGATGACATTGTTTGATTCAGTTGAGATGCGTGCATACTTTAAATAAAATAGCACAGTGTATGTAGAACCAGCCAGCTCAGCATCAGGTATTGCCAGCAACGCTTGATGCTGGACTGGATGGTTCATCATTTCTCCTAGGAATACCTGTAGCCCGCAGCAGAGAAATATGCTTGTCCTGTCTTTCTTGTTATCTTTGTCATATGCTGAAGCAGCCACTGACCATAGTTGAAAACAGAAGAGACTCGTTAATTCACCACCACTCCTGTCCTGCTCACTGTGAACAAAAAGGTCATACAGGTTTCGAAACTTCTTTTCTTTTGTGTACTATGACCAGCGACTGCGCTATCACCGGATTACCATGGCTGAGCAGAGGCATTTGCGTCAAACTCTCAACTGCATGCATTTTTAAAGTTCACCAAGGATGTCTATGCACTGTAAACTGTGCACTGCTACATTTCATTGCTGTATGACATAGCTGGAAGTTATCGAAAGTTGTGGAAAATGACAGCCTTGGCACACTTTGCACCCTTGCTAGGTTGCTTTCCCATCGCACATAATTGTCGTGTGTTGCAGCGCTGTATTCTATTTTATTTTATTTACAACATACTGCTAGACTGATTTGAGGCTGTGTACAGGTTTGGGACATAGTGTAGCTCAAAAGGAGCAAGTTCAGAATAGTGAAAACCAACTATTATTCAAAACATCAAGCAGTGGTTTGAAAGTAGTCAGTGAGCAAAAGGAAGAAAATGAAAACAGACACGATCTTGCAATCCGGGAGTGTTCTCTTGATGCGATGGGAAGCCACCACACAGCTGAAATTAGATTGGAAATTAGGGCTTGGGCAGAAACAGTGCAGGTCAGCAAGCTTTGTGTGTGCAGCTGTCGGGTCCCCCTATTTTTTTTCTTGAGCAAGACTGATGGCAAAGCCTCTCTCTGTCCCTTTTCACTGGACAGAAGTATGTATAGGAGCGAAACAGGAATGAAAAAAAAAAAGAAAAAGCCGACACTGAGACAGCGATCGAATATCGAGCGTTAACGCACCTAACATAGGTCGCGGTTCGAATCCCTGCCACAAGCTAGACTCTAACTCAAATAGTAAGTTTATGTTGCACGAAACACAAAATCGTATGCCACCACTCTGAACACTCTCTGACAAGAGCTTCAGCCTCAATGTCCATGTGAATATTCGTGAAGACGGTGAATTGGGGCACATAGGTCGCCGGTTCCAATCTCTGAATCATATACACTGTCCGGAGAATTCTGCGGCAAACTGTTGGCCCACGAGTTTTATACAAATTTCGGGAATAAGTGACTCAACTATGATGCCTGCCAGACAAGGATATATATATATATATATATATATACCGGATCGACATAGTTTCGTTCAGAGTTGTGGTGCTCGGTTGTCACACTGCCGCTTATTATTATTTTATTCCTTTATATGACCATCTCGGGTACCATGGCAACCACTGGGTTACAATTTGCGTTATAATGCTGAAGCCTGAAACGCGAGAAGCTTAATGCTCTGAAAACTCATGCACGCAATTGTGATATCACTAAATTGTAATTACACGCCGGATTACTGCTGTACGTCCAGTCGAAACACAATCGCAGCAGTCACGATTGCAACATGCAGATAAGGTAAACTTTAAGAATGGATCCAAGATAACAGAACCAGATTTTTGATGGAGACATTCAGTGCCATAAATGCAACTTTGGTGTGCATCTTTAAACTGTCTAAGGACTGTTGTCTTACTTGATCATCAAGAGACAAACCTGCTTGGTCTTTCACAGTTTTTGTATAATTTGTCTTCATTTTTTTGTGTTTATGTCACCCCGCTCACACATACATTGATTTTTAATAGCAAAGCTGACTGACTTGTATTTTAGGAATAGAGAACCAGGTCCTAGAAGCAGGACATTTTCTTTGTACTTTCTGTGGCAATATAATTTTATTTAGTATTAAAGAACTTGTGCTAAATAAGATATTTCATTAGAAAAAAAGGTAGAAAAAAAGGTAGAAAGGTTTAATACAACAGTGTATTAGTCGTGTAAAATGAATGGAGCCACTTTGTATAAATAGTTTGTTAGCTGCAGTTATGTTCATAGATGACCTGCACGCACCATTTAGGGTAACTCCCCGTCAAACGACTTGCCAAGAAACTTCTCTGTCCACGCTCAAGTCAGTTTGTGCATTGTGTGATGGCTTAATAAAGGATTTAATTGCATCCTGTTTGCACCAGTTGCGATCCTTTCTCTGTGAGCTTCTCTGAGGGAACAAATCTGCGAATAATAACTTTGCGTTCCATGAAGTGATAATGTGTAAAGGAAGTGCCAGTATTAGATATGCGATCTATCGCCTTTGGGGTTGGAGATATTCTAAGTGTTGTTTTGGCAATGAACAGATGTGGTGATAATACAGATATCCAGCCACTTGTGTGCTCGACAGCGCTGCTCCTGTAAGGCCAAGATTCAAAGGCTTTCAAGCAAGCTGTAAACAGCACTGATTGCACAGAAAGGAAGTGCTTATTTGTATGGACTTGGGGAAGCCAGTTAATGAATTTAGATCAGGGAATAGACGTAGCAGTAGCGGCAGAATATCAAGTTCTTAGGTCAGCATGAAGCCACACAGAGACTTGGTCGAGACAGATATTACTCATGCATAATTTTTTTTTTTTCGCCCTAGAGACCCGGATCCGCACATTTATGAGAAGGGAGAATTAAAAAAAAAAAGCATTTTAATGTTAACAGAGTGGAGAAATATGAAAACTAGAGCACATAAAAGAAATGAACAAGATGTTCAAACTGCTTGGTGCAAGGGGCAAGCTGATCATTTGGGACATAACACAAGGAAACAAAAAAAAACATCCGACAAGGCATAATTTACCTGCAGAAATGTAACGCAGCATTGACCACTGAAAGAAGTTTCATAAGCTGTAATGAGAGTTGTCGCGGTGGGTCAGTGGTTACGGCGCTCGGCTGCTGACCCGAAAGACACGGGTTCGATCCCGGCCGCGGCGGCCAAATTTCAATGGAGGCGAAATTCCAGAGGCCCATGTACTGTACGATGTCAGTGCACGTTAAAGAACCCCAGGTGGTCGAAATTTCCGGAGCCCTCCACTACAGCGTCCCTCATAGCCCGAGTCGCTTTGGGACGTTAAACCCCCATAAACCAAACCAAACCAAAAGCTGGAATGAGTTGGTGGTGGTCAGAAATGTTTGTAGAGCTGCTTAGAAAGATGAATCTGCATGGCTCATGATGCTCGATGGTAATCTGTTCCATTTGTTTATTATGGAAACTAATGTCACATTCTTTTTATTTTTTTTTAATAAAAAATGCACCCAGGGAGCTATGAGCGCTTTGGGAAAAAGTCGAATAGTTAATGCTGTATGCATGGCGCGTAGCCAGAATAGGTACAGTGTAGCTTTGCAAACATAATCTGCAGTTGAAATGTGGCTCTTTTGGAGGTCATTGAGTGCTCTCTCCTGCTGTTCACCCTGTTGTCTCTCTGCCAGAGTGGATCGTAGCCTTCACAAATCCAAAGGCAATTCGCTTAAGACCCATTCCTCGCACATATTCAGTGAAGCATGTGGAAGGAGTATAACTGAAGCGAGGCATTGTCTCGTGCTAAAAACACACACAGCATTGGCACTTGCTGGAAGCTTTTGCAACGGATAATTGTGTGGGCTCAGATGGCCCATTTTTCCTTTTTATTGCTGCCTATTTAGCATCACATCGCAGTAAACGAGTGCCCGAAGCTGCGAGCTCTTGCAAGCAGACATGTTCATAATACGAGGCCCTGGGAGAATAATACTGCATTTACTCATGCAATGAGGACACCTTTTTTCAACCAAAAAAATTGCCTGAAAATTTTAGAAGTCCTTTCTTGACATTCAAAAGCTAGAGAGAGCTCAGAATTTGGCCGTTCGTTTTGTTTTCAATAAGTATGGGCGATATTTTAGTGTAACAAGCGCGAAAAAATCTTTGGGTTGGGACTCCCTTCAAAAACGTAGGAAAGTTCTGCGTTTAAAATTATTTCATAACATATTTCATTCTAGAACTGGAATAGACAAAACCAAATATATAGCCAACCCTGATTACGTGTCTTTACGAAGAGATCATCCACTTAAAGTTAAAGAATACAGATGCCGGACTGACCTTTTTAAAATGTCTTTTTTCCCTAAAACGGTTTCAAAATGGAACAAGCTGCCTGAGGAAGTAGTGTCCATATTATCAAATGATTCATTTTCTTCCATGCTGTGACATTTTTTATGTATAATAATTCCGTGTTCTTTCTATCTCATTGTTATCTTTTTTTTGTAACCACCTGCATGAGGTAGCATTTGTGTACTTTTTGTTCAACCCCCCCACTGTAATGCCAGACAGTGGTGCTGTGGGTATGATGATAAATAAATAAATAAATAAAAAAAGTGTGTGGGGGGGGGGTTTGGTTGTTGCTTGGGGGTTGGTATGTTGGGTCAGGTATTTACGAAATTTTACTTCCTGACAACCTGAGTAGGGCATGCGTGTGTTACAAGAGTTCAGTAATTATTGAGTAAATATGGTAGATTGTTTTAAGCTTGATTGTTTTAAACTTAAAGGTGCACTGAAGAGGAATCTGAACTCTTCATTTTGCCACGGTAACTCTATCTACACGTTCCCAGCATTCTTAGAAGCTTCTATTTATTGCCCTGTGTGGCCAATTTCCCTAATTAAATCGGATCAACGTCTGGGTCCCACCTTTCTTTTTTAATTCCCTGCATACGATGGGAGGAGTAGGCCAATGCATGGAGTGCCTTTCAGGCAGTAGCGTGGCGACTTTTCGTTCGCTTTTATTCTGTTTCTTTTAGGTTGCCGTGAATAAATATGCCTAGTCAGAGACTACATAGCTGCAGATTAGGCCCACGGAAATAAAAATACGTGTGGACTCTATGCTTTCACCGATCACTACGTATCACTCCGTCGATGGCAGAGCGGCAAGCCGCCATGGGACTGGGTGAACGGTTGGTCGACTCCTCCCATCGTCTGCGGGGAATTAAAGGTGCACTGAAGAGGAATCTGAACTTGTCTTTTTGCCGCGGGAACTCGATCTACACGTTCCGAGCTTTCTTAGAAACTTCGATTTATTGCCCTGTGTGGCCGATTTCCCTAATTAAATCGAATTAACGCCTGGCTCCCGCCTTTTTTTTTTATTCTCCCTCTTACGGTGGCCGGAGTCGACCAAAGCGTGGAGTGCCTTTCAGCCAGTCCCGTGGCGGCTTGCCGCTCTGCCATCGGCGGCGTAATACGTAGTAGTCCGTAGTAGCAAATAGACTGCACGTATTTTTACTTCTGCGGGCTTATTTTGCGGCTATATTATCTGCGAATGAAACTATTTATTCACGGAAACCTAAAAAACAAAATAAAGCGAAAGCAAAGCCTCCACAGAGCTGGCTGAAAGGCATTCCATGCGTTGGTCGACTCCGCCCACAGTACGAGGGAGAATTAAAAAAATAAAAGACGGGAGCCGGACATTAATTCGATTTAATTAGGGAAATCGGCTACACAGGGCAATAAGTCGCAGTTTCTAAGAGTGCTAGGAACGTGTAGATCGAGTTGCCGCGGCAAAAACTCAAGTTCAGAATCCTCTTCAGTGCACCTCTAATATTCTGCACTGTGCGAGGATTGCAAGGCTTTCTGCCGGCTTTCGGGGAGAACTAGCTTTGGATTGGCAGTGTAAAGGTGTTGATACCAGGTAACTGGGTCAAGCACCCATCCCAAGAAGAAAAGTTGGCGGTAGGTTCCGATATAGTGTCGCTTGTGCACAGCTGCACAGAAAAAATTCAGTTGCACCACGGGGGACAAGAAACGAATTGAAAATGACTGGGGAGAAGCAGGCGCACCATTCTGCCAGAAGTGTAGAGGTACTCTCAGTATTTAATGCAAAGAAATATTTTTTAACACAGTGCTGTTGTATTTTTTTTTTTTTGAGGGGGGGGGGGGGTCATGGGGGATGTAAATTCAGATTAAAAAAAATTTTGTGCAGCCTGTATCCCGTAATTGGCCCAGCTGAGATAGAGAAAAGAAAGGAATAAAGTGCTCACTCTCCAGGACTTCGGGCACTTGTAGGCCTGGCGTAGCTGGGTCAGTTTCACTTAACACCCTCTGTACAACGGAATTCACGACACACCACACTAATAACAGGTGCTGTAAACGAGGTCCACCAATACGGCGGTTGCTGTAGAATTTGTTTTACACGTTTTGGTTTGGTTTGGAACAGTGAAAAATGCATGATAACATGAGGCTGGATTGCTGAGCCTGTTAATTGGCATTGCCTGATGATCACTGCCAGCTTTAATGATGGTTTGGGGATAATTAATTGATCTTCCATCAGTGATTTGGTCAGTCTGGGCTAGGAGGGCATGTTACATGTCCATTGCTGAATGTCATGTGACTTAATGCACAGTTGAAATGAAGAAAAGATGCGGTGCTCTGAGCTCGCCTAAGCCTTCATCGTGCGGGAAGTAGTGTCGGCAGAGAGGCCAGAGAGATAGGCCGCAGGGGCAGCGTGTGCAGCTGCAGAATCTTGGGTGGCATGTTCTTATCGGAGTGGAACACCGGCAGGCAGTTGTATTTGCCCTCATTTTACAACCTTTGTGCCTTCTCTCAGTGCTGCTTAAAACTACTTCTTGCCTTTTCTTTCTACCTGTGCTTGCATAAAGAGGAGTGCCATCACTGCACATTGTGATAGGGTGGCGGCTGGATGAGAACCTTAGCTCCTCGGTCTCTGTTTGTTGGAGTTGCGCTTCACGTGCTCATCTTGCCTTGACCTCGGCCACTTTGCTGTGTGTGCTTTGTTGGCCCCTTTAAGCACTAATTGTTAATGAGGCTCTGAAACACCTACTGACCTTACCTTATTTATTTATTTATTTATTTATTTATTTATTTATTTATTTATTTATTTATTTATTTATCATCATACCCACAGCGCCATTGTCTGGCATTACAGTGGGGGGGTTGAACAAAAAGTACACAAATGCTACCTCATGCAGGTGGTTACAAAATAAAAGATAACAATGAGATAGAAAGAACACGGAATTATTATACATAAAAAATGTCACAGCATGGAAGAAAATGAATCATTTGATAATATGGACACTACTTCCTCAGGCAGCTTGTTCCGTTCCGAAACCGTTTTAGGGAAAAAAGACATTTTAAAAAGGTCAGTCCGGCATCTGTATTCTTTAACTTTAAGTGGATGATCTCTTCGTAAAGACACGTAATCAGGGGATGATCTCTTCGTAAAGACACTTGCCATGAACATGTGAGCCAAATAATTCAATTCAGTTTATTTGCATCTATACATGTACAGATGACAGGAGTGCAGACAAAAAGCCAACTGAATTCGGCTTGACGGGGTCTGTGCCCCCTACAGAAATGGCAGTATGCACAATAAAGAGAACATAAAGATACAGTAGTGGATAAACGAAAAAAAAAGCATTGGTGAACATTCTATAACAGAAATACACACGGGTTAAAAAAAAAAATCAACGATAGAATGCTGCAAGGAATTAAAGTACAGAAAGCATATGGTATAAAAATGATACAATTAAAACAGCTTTGAAATTCATTGTATAAATTTATTATTTTTTATTTATCACATACTGCGGACGAAATATGGTCCAAGCAGGAGATAATAAGTTACTTGCAAGCTAAGAAAATTGGTTAGGCATTCATGGTGTCAGTGTATACCACAGCAAAGCAAGCAAAACAAAAGAAAAAGGAATCAACAATGAGTCCATTAAAAGGAGAGATTGGTTGTTATTGAGTTTCTAATGAGTTTAACAAAGATGGTAGTGTGTGCCGTAACATTTGTTGACCACTTCTACACGTAGCAGAGAACCCGCGTGCGAAAATTGGCGAGTCCTTTTCGGCGACTTTTTCATGCCTGCACGCTGCTGCGCAGTTCTGTTCACAGATGGCTATTGGTTAGATTCTTTGATTCATCATGCCGCTGCCACGGCTCTGGCCAGTCATCAGCATCGCTGCGGCGAGTCGGGAAGCTCCGCACCCCCTTGCAAGGAGGGCTGACTTTTGAGCCTGAAAAAAGCGACGAGACGACAGGGAAAGACGTGAAAATACCGAAATTCAAATCTTGACTACAGATAACTCAGCTTCTACAAAACGCATTAAAAAAATCTTGCTGGAGGGTATTCATGAAATGGCATCCTTTAACATACCAGGAATACTGCACCCTTTTAGGAGCCCTTAAACTAGCAGGGGGACAATTTCAAAGGCTTTACTGAATGCACTTAAGAAATTGCCATCGTCTCAGGTTTTTAAATATGCAGTTTCTGCTGGGTCTTCATATATCAGTATTGTGACCGAAAACTCCTCTCATGGTATGAACTGTGCTCTTTTTGAGTGATTCCTGTCATATGGAGCTATTATGTAAGCAAACGTGGACATTGCGGGCACTTTGAAGGAGTGGGGACACTAAATTTTTTGAAGTGTGTTTTCGCTGTAGAATGATGCATACGACATTAGTAAACATGGATCACCATGTAGAATTTGTTAGCACTGAAAAGAAAATTGGATGTTGAATTTTTTCCCTATGTGGTTTCGGTTGAAGTTTCCAGGCGGTGTTTGCAGCATCACAATTCATCTTGAAAAATTTAGCGCGACACACAAGGACAGAAAGAGTAGACGACACGAGCGCTCTTTCTGTCCTTGTGTGTCGCGCTAAATTTTTCAAGATGTATGTTAACCAACTCGCCCAATCTGCAGTATTGTTAAATCACAATTCAGCCTGAGATCGCCTGAGGCATAGACAAAAACTGCATTATAACCACTAAGTCCTTCATGTGTTAAACTGCTGCAGAAGCGTGAATGGCAGCAGGTGAACAAGGGTGCAGTTTTTGTGGGCTGCACGTGATCTGGTGCTGGCTTGCGACGTCACAACCTCTTTGGACAGCTTAAACCAAAACTGCGTAGAAGAATAGAATCAGGTATAAGTTACGGTATAAGAGAGCTATAAAAAGCTCTAAGTCAGCTGTAAGAAGAACTTTTGTAGGTCTAGTGCCGCCCACATTATAAACTGTTATAGACACCCAATTTTGGTAGCATGCTTTCTTCTTAGCATTGCTATGCATGGATCACCATGTGGTATTCACATAGGGCCGCTAAATAATTTACAATTGAATTTTTCTCTCATGCTGTTTTGGTTTCAACAGTTCTGCCATGCCAGTGTTGCGTTTAGGTTGCGTGAGACATGGAAAAAGTGGAATGTAATCACTGCTTCTTCATTAGTTGTCGTAACAGCTGTGGAGGCAGGCTGGCTTTAGCGTTGTAGATAATTAAAAGGATGCTGTTCTTTCAAACCTTGCGTGACCTATATAGAACTTTGACGTTGCAGCCACTGTTTGGCTGTTGAAACCGAGACCGAAACAGCATAGAGATGAAGTTTGAGTATAATTGAGTGGCCGCAGACAAATACGACATGGTAATCCATGTATACTAACGCCTTATGCATCATCTCAAAAATGAGAATGCGCGCCTAAAAATTAGGTGCCTATACTCCTTTGATGTAATTCTACATATTTATTTGTTATAATTGGTTACTAATTTTTTTTTTACCTGCACCCAAAGTCATGTGTATGTCCGGGCAGCAATTGTAAAAAGAACTTTTGAGCATTCTTCGAGTTAAATGCTTTTTATTTGAGTGTAAGGCGGTGTTGTGGGATGAAGTGCTTGCTCCAAAAGGCTTTCATCACCCGGTAGAATGGGGAAGTAGAGCTTCTGGCAGGCGTTTGGTGCATGCAGGCACGTGTGGTCACGTGCTTGGATTTTGTTTGGAACATTTTGCCTACCTTTTCTCACGAAAGGTGGAGGGGGGGGATCTGCAATTCTGTGGGAGGGCATCTAGTGTCGAAGAAGGTACAGTCCCTCGGCTATGAAGACTGGCTGTGGTTTGACCAATGGCCGTCCCGAATAGAATTGTGGAAGCAACGGCGCGGCAATCGCTGCAGCGGCGGCATCTCTGGGGGCACTTTGACTGTTGAAAGTGCGTAGAGGCAAAAGCGTTTTCTGCACCACTTTGACTGCCTCTGTGGCACTGGTGACATCACCACTGGATACACATAATTACTGACTAATTACTAAGTAATTGCAAATTACTAACTAATGGCTAATTACTGATGAATTATTATGTACTAATTAACTGCTAATTAATGACGCTTGAGCTTTGCCTTTAGGAGTGGAACGCGACAGCGTGTCGTAGAGCTGCCAGGGAGTCCACGGAACGCCACAACCCGTTCAACGCGATGCCTTGCTCTTTGAACGCAACACTTTTTGAGGAAAGGAAATGGGGCAGTAATTCTCTGCGATCTCGGTGGACACCCGAACTGCATCAAAGAGGGGCTGTAATGAAGAAAATGAAAATTGTATTTGAGGGAAGGAAATTACGCAGTAACTGTCTGCTGCTTGGGCTGCGCAGTTGGGGCTGTCTGGGCTCCGCCAAATCGCTCACACCTAGGCTAGTGTTGCTTCCGCATGTGCGTCGCGTACGGCGACACATGATATTCTGCGGGAACTGGCTGCCCGTGGGGCTTCCCTTGCCCAGGAGAGAGGGAGGGGAGGGTGCAGACACAATGGGGGTTTTGTCTGCTTGTATTACGAGATGGCTGGGAGCACACCTTCCGGAGCAGAGGCTCCCTGTTGGGACGGAGTAGGAACGGCCACTGCAACACTTGATGTAGGGCGGTGTTTTGTGATGGAGTGGCGATGAAGTGATGGATGAGCATTGTGATGTGCGACAGCTGCCCGGCAACTGACAACTGTGGTGGATATTGTGATGGATGATGGTCCACGGTCTTCGCTGTGGCGGCCACCCGAGCAGTTCAGGGACGCATGGTCAGTCAGATTGGCTCTCTGGCTCCTGTTCTGAAACTCGTGTATAAACGCGTGTTTATATATGCGTTGTGTATATATATAGGCCACCTTCTTCCCTGACTCTCTGCACTGAATGCAAAATAATTTAGCAAATTGGTGTCATGTTAGGTGGTTGAAGCTGGATGCATTGTTTGGGGCTTTTTTGTAATCTTAAGACACATCTAAAGATGTGTGTGTGTATATATACGTTGTGTATATATATAGGCCACCTTTTTCTCTGACTCTCTAGTGTGCACTGAATGCAAAATAGTTTAGCAAGTTGGAGTCATGTCAGATGGTTGAAGCTGGATGCATTGTTTGGAGCTTTTTTGTGATCCCTTGAGGCACTTGTCAGCATTAAGCTGTCAGCTGGATAGGTTGTTGCTGTGGGGTCTGCATCGATGCGGCCTACTGGTGGTTGAGTGCAGGCTTTTATGGGGGTCGTAATTACCACCACTGTAGACTGGAAATGCCGAGATTCCAAATCTGTTGTGAGGTGAACAGGGAGCTCTGGGAGTGGCCTGTGATGGCTTCTCACAATGTGTGCCACAGTTAGCCGCCTTATTTGCTGTGTAGCTCCTCGATGTGTGCAGTGTGCTGAGTAAAATGTGTATGCTTGGTAGTAAAAAGTCACAAACAAGAAGCAGGCTTGGGGCACAGCGCTGTACTGGACACAGTGGTCAACTTCACAGAAGCCAGAACAGAGCACATAGGATACATTTCATGCAAGTGCCATAACAGCAGAATTTTGAAAGCTGATGGTGGGCCATGGCAAAGCCTTCAGTTAGGGGCTGTGATTGTGACCCCGTGCTTCTGTCCTCGTGTCTTGTCGTGCTTGCTCTGTTTAGTCTCAAATTCACAGATTGTCTCACTTTTCCTCTTTGGTGTGTGCATGAACTTGTGGCCAGTGGCCAGCATTCATTAGGGATGTGAAACCTGCATTTGGGTTGATAACTGCTACCAACTTTCCACAAGCCGTTGGCTTTGGGGTCTGTTCCTCAGTTCAGGTTGCTGCTGTGCTAACTGCTCTTACTAACGTACCCATTGCTGTTTTTTTTTTAAGTTGTTTACAAGGTGACTTTTTGATCACAGCTAACAGTTGTCCTTTTGCCCAGCACTTTTGTTCACTTAAAAAGTTGAAAAAAAAAGAAGCTGCAACAGTTTGTTTTTGTTTTCTTTGTGCTCAGTTTTAATTTAATTTTTCGATACACTAAGAGCCCACGTGGACAATTACATGGGGGAGCGTGATTCTTCGAAAAAACACAACAGATTTGCAGTGAAACGAAAAAGTTCTAAACGTAAGAGTAAGCAAACTAGGAGGCCAGGCAGGTATGAATTAAAAGACAGATAGCAGGGAACAGGTGCTAGGAAAGCTAGAAAAGTGCATGTGTAACAACATAAGCAAATACAACAGAAGTTTGGGAAGTATAACAGGAATGACACTGTCGGAAGTTGTGAAACATTCCGTAAGTGTGGACCTGCGGTGGAACTGCGAATGTGATTATAAAAAGTGGACTACGGACAATCGGTTCACTGGCAACCTCTGCGACCACTTCTGCGAGACTGGCCTTCACTCCTTTTAACTTTCTATCTCCTGCATCACATTCCCCTTTTCTCAACTCATGGCAGTCTGTTGTGTTTTTCTGAAGAATCAAACTCCTCCATGTAATGTCCACATGGGCCCTTAGTGTATCGAAAAATTAAATTAAAACTGAGCTAAAAAAAAAAAACAACTGCTGCAGCTTCTCTTTTTTTACGCTTTTTAAGTGAACGAAATTGCAGTTTTTTTTTAAGTCGTTTCCAAGGTGATTTTTTGATCACAGTTAACAGTTGTCTTTTTGCCTAGCACTTTTGTTCACTTAGAAAGCGTACGAAAAAAGAAGCTGCAGCAGTTTTTGTTTTCTTTTTGGTGATCTCGCGAATATATCGTGCATTCATAAGCAGATAAGATTTGTTTTGTACAATGCATTTTTAAAATAAATCTTTGCTCTCCTTGTGCTTTGCTGTATACAAAATTAGAGCTAGTTCTTAGCAATGCTGTTGTTCACGTTGCACTTTGCATGAAAAACAAGTGTAGACTTTAAAAAGCACATGACAGGCGTGGAAACAAAATTGTAAACTTCAAAGCACATAACGGCCAACACAAGAAAAAAGTAAACTAAGCTTCGTCTGTGTATTGGTGTTCTTAATTATAGTAGCTGTGCGGTGGTTAGCAGCTGTGTGAATGTTGTGACGAGCGGAAAGTGTAGGAAGGGCACGTGAAAGTCTGAGTGAGTAGTTAGGTTACTTATGCAGTATGATGTAGTTTTCATTTTTGTTTCTAATGTAAAAACACATTCTACGACTTGCAAGCCAGTCCTTCGGCAACTTTTCCAGTCTCTTTGCTGAGCTGACGCGAAATATGAGTCTGGTGAAAAGCATGTCACTAAAGGCCACTCTCCATATCTGTAATTCCTGTTGTTTCACCTGTGATGCAGGATGCAAAAAAATGTGAATATTAAGGCCTTTAATGGCTCATACTGTCGACTGTTAACAAAGCGTGTCACACGCGTTTAACTCGGAAACTGAAAAGGATAGAAGAAAACCAATGGTTGCTGCAGATAGAGGAGGAAAAAAATGGACCTAGAAGCCAAGTTTGATGACTGTAGATTAATTACTTAATTGTAGGCAAAAAGGTCGAAATAGCGCGGACTTCGATATAGCCACGGGAACGGTGTGACGTCACATCCATCGGAAGTCGTCACGGCATAGTGAAAATTTTCACAGAATGATTGAAAAAACGTAGGATTTGTGTCAAATTAGATGGAAAAATGTGTAATTAAGCGTAATGAACACTTCAGATCCCCGAAAGGTGTATAATTCGGGTATTGATATAGCCACAGCAACGGCGTGACGTCGCATCCACCGGAAGTCTTCAGAGCATAGTGTCCTTGGCTTTCGACTCTCAACACTTTAGTTGCCAAAGTGTCCTCGCAATTTTTTTTTTCTGCCCAAAAAGCACACGAATTGCTTGGATAACCACAGAAATGGCCTTTTCCAATGTGTTTATCAAAGCCAGCTGTAAGCGTCAACTGCTAGGAGGTGCAGGAGGCCTACCGAGACAGATTCGTGCAGAAGCTTAACCTAATGGCAAAACAACCCAAGATTTTTGCTGCCGCAATGCATCATGGCCAAGTGACACTAGTGCACTCAGTGCAGCGGCCAAATCGAGTGCAAAAGTGCAGAAACGTTCGTCTGCTGTGGCCGTGTGTTGGTGTTTGTCGCGGGGTTTGACATATGCTCGGCGTTGTGCTAGTTGTATTGAACGCTGTGCATTTGTTCAAAGTGGCACATATCTCGTGTAGCGGCTATGCAATCTGTTAGTTCCAAATTTGATCAAGAATTTGACACCGTGCTTCCCGTTGCGTTATGCAAAGTGGCGTAGGCTGGTCGACCATCACCGAATCGACGGGTACTCTAAAGAGGCAACAAACATTGAATTCAAGAGGTTACTCAGACTTCAGCTCAAGACAGCCTTCGATACTTTATATGCATGATTCAGGCTGTTGCTGTTCTATCTGAAAAGTGACTGTAGTTATCAGTCAATTACAGAAGGAGAGAGTTGCCATAGCTCTGACTATACTTGAACTCAACGACTCGCATTCACTGTCGGTGGACGATGACGGCGGAGTGACTATCTGAGACTAACTGGCAGGCGAAGGTGTGGGCTGACGGCGACCTCAAGGCCAGTCGCTGCTGTAAACGGAGGCCTTTACTGATGTCGCAGCAAGTCATCACACACTGTGAGGAGACCTCAGATATGGTCACATATGCACGTCTATGGGTGAAAACAGACCTGCAGGAGGAGTTTGGTACAATTTAATTAGGAGATGTCACTTAGTCGAGAGCAGTAATTTGATCCTTTTATCAGGGATATGTAGAGTGCATTGCTTGTCCCCATTCTTTGGAGCTGGGCCATCGCATGGCACGACACTACTCAGTGAGACTCCACCTGTGAATTAATTAGGAATTGAGTTTGATCCTCATAGGGTGCAGTTCGTTGTAATTGCTCAGAGGAGCCGTCACTTGGAATGACGGCGATAGAGCTCCGACCGGAGCCACCACTTCTTTGGGGAAGTGTATTTAGGTGTCCTGAATGGAAGTCATTTCTTAGGCTCGTTTTGAGGGCCATGAATGGAGCGTTTCAGCCAGTGTCTGAATGACTTGAATGGCTGCCGCATTGGGGTTTGGCATCCTCGGAAGAAACGGCCTGGCTTTTGAGTAATTGACGAAGTGGTAGCTTTCCGGCAGGTGAATGGGGATTCTCAAGATGGAAGGGCACAGCTTGAGAAGCCGTGTTTGCAAACACTTGCTTGGGAATCCTTTCACACCTGTCGGCACAGTTCTTGGACAAGACGGGGCCAACGAAGCATGCTGGATACTGCCAGATATGCAGTGGTAGTCTGTGAAATAAGCGAGCCATAAACACAACACACAAGGATTTATGATGACTCTGTGTGTTTGTGGTGAATTAAGGATTTGCAGCTTTTTTTCGTGTATTTTATTTATTCGTTTACGAACACTGCAGGCGCTTTCGGGCGCAGGCAGAAGTGGTTACATTGAATTATGCAAAAAAAGATGACAAGCAGTTTAGGTTGGTTAGACCAAATGGGGCATGAGTGTGTTAGTAGGAAGTAAAGTTCGGCTAGTTGGGTTACATTAATTTAAAAAAAAAATACGGCGTGAACAGAGATGACGGACGAAGAAGAGGTCTCGCAACTGTTGCCAGACAGCGCTTGTGTTGTAGTGTTTGTCTACAGTTGGTGCCATGGTGTAGGTTTCCAGTAAGTGCACTTTTGTTTTACTGTGTAAGCATTATTTGTCTTGTTAGCACAGCAGACGCCGTCCGTGGCATGAAATTCTTCAGTGGCGTCACCATGCTCTCGCATGACGTCAGCAGTAGACCGTAAGATAGTAACATCTACAGCAAAGAAGAAAAAATTAAATTTTTTCCAAAGGTTGGGAAATCGAACCACGGACCATCAGATTGCGAGGCCAGCACGCAACCCTTAGGCCACAAAACTGTGTTACTTCTTGATGAATAAAGGTGAACTTAGTGTACGCGTTTCCTTATGACAGTGTGCTAACGAGCAGGCGTGTAATTAGAAGGGAAGGGATCTTTAATGAACCTCGCAACAGAGCTCGCAGTGATACAGTATCTTTGCATTCAAAGCACATAAGCAGTCTTGAAAGACCTCCGTAATTTTCTTCTGGTGGCCTCGCCGTTTGGAAAGCTCATGCTTGGTTTGTGCTTGTGAAGCTGTCGTGAAGCTAGCAGTGCTTCATGCTCTCGCAGCTCTGTGGTTTCCCCTCTTGACTCCCTCTCACTGTAGGGTTGCATTTGGAAGCAGTGGCCAGTCGTGGCTGGCCGGGAATCCACTCGACCATAAATGCATAAATTCTTGAAGGGTGTCACTGCGGTTTTTCACTGCGAGGTAGCTTTCTGGCTTTTCAAAGTTGTGGGCAAATGTCGCACGTTTGGTGTCTTGGGTCCGAATCTCTCTGGCCCCAGCTGGTATTTCCTTGAAGTGCTTGCTTAACATATGCCGGGTGAATAAGTGATCTATGGAAATGGAATGTGTCAAATAAATGGGAAAGGTCCTATGCAGACTTGCTCTGGCTCCTTTAGGAGTATTTATGTGTGTAAAAAAAAAAAAGAAATAAACTAGGGTTCCTAGAATTCCTGTATAAATTCCATGTCTCACCTTTTCCCGTAAGTCTTTTGTAGTGCTTGTTTTTATTTTGTACTTATTTTTTGCATTATTTATGCCTGCTTTGGTCAGGCCATTTGACGGTCCACCATAGGTTAACACAGACGCAGTTGTTAATGGTGCTCATATTTTAACCTTTTAAGTTTAAGGTGGGGTGAGACTGTTTTATAAAAAAAAAAATATATTTTTAGATTTTGCGACCTTTTGATAAAACATTTCTTTAGCCTTCCAAAAATATATTACTTTGCTATCCACGACTACAAAAGTGCTTTCTTTAGATCCTTTTTTTTTTTTTTTCACTACGGCATCCCTCATAGCCTTAGTCGCTTTGGGATGTTAAACCCCATAAACCATTAAAGCATTCTTTCTTTTTTTTTTCATTATTTCAAGCAGAAATACGGGATTTGGCAGAGGCTTTGTTTGCATTTTTGGAGCTTTATGTACCTTTTTCCCTGTAACTATAACCAAATGTAATTTTCCACAGGTTTCAGTCGATGCCTTTCACATGACTGGAACTAAAAACTATAGCCTAAGCCAGTTTGCATATTTATGAAAAACAAAAGAACTTCATAGGGGGCAATTTATTGCAGCAAGCAAGGAAAGACATAATAAATATTTTTGCTCAAAACACAGTTTTATTCTCAGATCTGTAGAATAAACATTTCTGCTTTTATACAGAAATTCAGGACTTTGCATCCAGTAGACCTTAATAAAAAGGTACATTGGTGAAAAAACAAAGGAAAACAAAAATAAACATAACTAGATAAAATTTTCGTCTACTTTTACACTCTAATGCAGTCTGCATCCATTCAGAAGACTGATAGCAAATTTCATAGTGCCTGCTTTGTTTCTATCTGGAACGAAAACGAACATGTTAAAAATGATAACCTTTCTTTATGTTTATAATCTTTATAATTTTTCAATGTTTAATGATGCTCTGTTTGTTGTGCTGGTGTCCGTTTGGAACGGTGCGAATGGACGATATACGTGTATTAAACGTGGGACAGCCTTCCCATCTGTGGCCTCTGCAGGCGGAGGCAGTCTGGTCAAAGGCACTTGAAAGTTGTGTTACATTCAGGGCCTCCGCGTGAAGGAAGTCTGCAACATTTGAGCAAGTTTGGGGGAGTTCGACCGGTATATCTTGGTTTGAAACCTTAAAGGCAGTCCTGTTCCTTTCAAAGCCATTAAGCGAGCCCTGTGAGCACAGCTGCAGCAGCTGTGACCAACACTTCATGGGGTTGGTGGCCGTGCCAGAGCAAAAGCCACCGACCCGCTGTTCCTGACTCTGCTGGCTAGTGAACAGCAGAGCCTCTTTTCAGAGGAAGCAAGCAACCGCTTCTTTAAGGGTAGCTGCAGAGGCCGCAGTGTCCCAGTGCTATCGCTGCTGACTGTTCTGCTGCTGTTATCGGGTGATGTTGGTACTAACCCCAGCCCTGACACTGCAGCCATTCTTGTTGAGCTGTGCAACATTTTTGCCGATCAAATTCCACTCATTGTATAGGCATCGTATAGGAACTAAGAAAACCATGTCCTAACATCAGACAAAACTATTTCCAATCTGAACAAAAGGACGACTGAACTCAGGAATCACTAATGAAACCTTACAACCCCCGAGCAAACTTTGATTCTGCTCCAAACTGACACCAACCAGCCAGCCTGCTGAGATTTTGCACTGGAAACATGTTTAGACCAGACCGGAAACCGACCGCAATGGAATAATAAAATATTTTATGGCCTTGATGACCCTGATGTGACTGAAAGTTTTGCCGATGCTGTAGAAGCAACCCATTGCCAGGATCACCTTAAGATTCTGCATGCCCTAAAGAAATAGAGTGCACACATCCGTTGTCACCTGATAATAGCCAAGTTTGCTTTGTGCAGTACTAAAGGCACTATTGTTTCACATGCCCGGAAACTAAAAGAATGCATCCTGCAGCTTCAGCGAAGGCTTCTCTCCCCCTGCCCAAACTGCGCATAGACATCTTGTGGCATTCGCCAAATCCAAAGATCGGAAATTTTCACAGAACAGAGGAGAAGCAAGAGTCCTTACTACAACATCACACACCCCTAGCCAGCTCGCTTGCAAAGAGATCACCGAGCAAACAAGGGCAATTACGTTGACGCCATGCACCCTTTTGACATTCTTTCTGTAAAACAAAACCCTTATAGATGTTTGGTTTAGTAGGGTTTAACGTCCCAAAGCGGCTCAGGCTATGAGGGACGCCATAGTGAAGGGCTTCGGAAATTTCGACCACCTGGGGTTCTTTACCACGTGCGTGTCAAGCAGACGACATGCCTACAACGACGTCACGGCTTTCTGGACCCACGTGACAACGCATTGTCTGGTTTTTGACGTCATGCAAGAGCCTGGCAAAACCTGGCAACTACGAACCGAAACCGAAATTGCTGGGTGCAAATAGTACGATTATTAATTATATAATGCGAGTTCATGCTTCTAAGATGGTGTTCCATGCTCACTGAATCGCTACACATTATTTACAACCCAGAGGTACAACACAAAAATCTTGTCTCTACCCCTTTAACTGCGAAGTTTCTGAGAAAGCTGTATAGCTTTCCTCTGTAGCCGAATGGCTGCGCTCGGGTGGATGTCAATGAGCAATTACTCCCTTATAACGAATCTACTCCACCTTGGGGGATTCCCCTAAACATTTGACCAGTACCTAATCATGTTTCAAGAGGAGCACCTTCTTTGGAGGTCATTCCGTTCCTGCCCTGAATTATTATTTATTTATTTATTTAGCAGTACTGTGAGCCTGTGTACTGTGAGTACAGGCCCATAAAGTGAGTGGTTTGCAGGGGTAGGCACAGGGTTTATCACTTTCTGCGAGATATTAGCATATCGGTGTAATACTCAAGCAAACGCATCATTCCACCCAGGTTTGAAAAGAGCAAACTCCCACATTACAGAATGGAATAGAGAATGGAAATTCAGGCAGTTATTAGCAGCACATTTCAAGGGCTGGGTTATTTTTTCGTGTTTTTGAGTGTGTGTGTTTCTTATCTCTCTCTCCAAGTTGTTCGTGAGCTGCTTTGTATTTCTTGTTGATGATTACCGACCACTGCATTATGTAACGACTGCTACCCCCCTCCCTATGTAATGCCCTAAAGGGTAAATAAATGATGATGGTGAAAGATTCTAATTTAGTGACAAAGCTAGACACACAGTGATTGTCAACAACATCCCATGGTAAAGAATTGCAGATGGCTAAAGAAGAAAATGCATTGCAACATGTGGCCTTGTCACGTGCTTATCAGAATTTGACAATGTGTCACAGTGTGGCAGTGGGGTGGCTGCTGGTACCGATCTTTGTTGATATCAACAGACCCATGATAAAGCATGAAAAGGAACTTGGCGGCAGCATGATGCCTACTTGCAAGTGCGGGAATACCTGCCTAGGTGCACTTACACTATCCTACCCAAGGATACTTTGAGTAGATAAAATGTTGCCATCCAGGGCTGTGTCCCAGCAGCCATTGCGGCTTGTATCGGCAAAATGCGAAGAGGGGGACATCTGCACGTACACTCGGCAGAGACGTACCGAGGGCTCGCTCCGGTCTTTCCTCCTCGTTTTCCTTCTCACGAGGCACCCTTTGCTGCGTGCCGTTGTAGTTTCGCTGCGATTTGACCTCCTGTGGGGAATAGCGATGTCGGGGTGTCGTGCCACAGCTGTTTTGCAAGCAGCCTGTAGTGGTTTTTTCTTTGTGCGTTTAAAAAAAGAAATGATCGCAGTAAAATGAAAAAGAACCGTGCAACAGCTGCCGAGAAACAAAGGCTTGTAAATGTAAATTTGCGGTACCTGCTTGAGCCGAGTGTGGCTTGTGTGATGTTCGTTAAGAGAAGCACCTCTGGTTTTGTTGCCTCATTTTAAAAAGACTGGGACTCGTTGCGGCGTTTGAACACCGAAACCTACTTGCCCTGAGAGCTGCAAGCTGTGATGATGTCAGAGGTGCTGCTAGCCGCTAGGAAAGAAACTGTGTTGCTTTGCAACTGTAGAAGTTTTGTAAAGTTATCGGGACCTTTGATGTTTTTGATGTAATCTTTTAATTTGTGGCACACTGAGGGCTAACTAACTTTTGATTCATTCTTCCTGCAAGATATGTGGGGTGTAAAAAAGAATTCTTTTGCTGCCGAAGAAATGTTAACAAAAGTGCAAATTTTTACCGAGAACGACAGTTGGATGGAGTTCTCTTCAGTGTTCCTTTAAACTGTCACTATCTCGTGAGCCTGTTGTATCTCAGGCACAATCTTTTTAAAAAAGAAAACTTGGATGTATTGCAGCGCGTGATGTTAAGGCCTGACGTGCCTATCATGATTTCTTCGTTTAGTGTGATGTAGTGATTGGCGTACATCATTAACTGGGAGGGAAGGGATACACATTTTCAATTGCGTCCCGAGCGCATCTTGGAGAAGATGCCATGAAAGATTGACCCACTGCACTGCATCTTGAGGGGTGGCAGCCGTGCAAAAGGGATGCAAGACAGTGCAGAGAAGCAAGCAAACAGGACGCATGCTGCCCGTGTCTTGCATCCCATCAGAACTGTTCCTGCCCCCTCACGTGCAGTGTCAACCTACTAGCTCACCTGTCACTTCTTCTCCTGGTGCATTGCGTGTATGCACGTAAAGGGCTGATGATGCCTTGGCAGCTTGCTGGCAAGGCCTAGATGAAAGATGAAGCCTCAGAAAAGAAAAAAATGTAAGGTGGGTCAGGATGCCTTTAGTATGAATTACTATTGCTATTGATGCATTATTGTTGGTTTAGAGTTATTTAGAGTTCATATTTTCTGTTCTTACTCCTTGGCTGCTCATGCTTGCAAAGCAACCTCTCAGATTTTTTTTTTTTTTCAGCTATGAAGGCTAGATAGGTCTGTTAACCGTAGGCAAAAAATGTCAAGTCCTTTCAGCCGCCATTTTTGTTTTGACTGAAATCAATTATTTTTTCACCTGAGTGGCATATTCAGGCCTCAAGAAAGAGAATTTGTTTGTTTTCGAGCATAAAAGACCAGCAGGTCAGTTCTTACAATGATGTGGAGAATTCCGTGCAAAGTGTCATATTTGTTAGAAATAGTACCATCGAAATGTTCTCGTGTGTCAGGTAAGCACCCTGGGGATCATGGAATCACTTTGTGTTCCGAAGATGCACATTACGCTCGAAATTGAGCAAAGATCATCGATGTCTTTCACTCGCGGCAAAATCTGTCTGCACAGAAACGGCGAACAAAGCGCTACCTAGCTCACTGTTATGTGAAATATTATTTACTGCATTCGCTACATGGTACAAACAAGCAACTTATTTGCAACAAGAAGGGGGCTCAATTTGACTGAAATAATGAAATCACTGTTAAGTGCATCAGTTTCTCAGAAAAAACTAAGTTTGCCGCTTACGCAATTGTGTACAAAGCGTCTGAAAGGGTTAACCATGGGCAAGAAATGTCTACCAGTTTCAAAAGAACTTGTAGACAGTTTTCGGTAAGCTTTAAGCGCATACACCAGACGAACTCCGGAGAGAATGGACATGGGATAGGCCCGTTTATTTTTCGTGCAGTTGAAGACCTTTTATTGGAAAAGGAGAGGGGCACACACGATGGCATTTTTTTTTTCCCCAACATTCACGGGGGCGTATTGATGGGGATGCTTTCTTGGCTGTTTGATTTCAGATGCAGGAATTCTTCCTTGACGAGTACTATAGATGGGCTGCTCGCGTATTCATTCTCTTCCATTGTCATCTCTGAAGAGGCTTCGGTTACTTCCCCGACTTTCCTGTCCTTTGCTTTTACACTCATGTCTGCTTTTCCGAACTTCGGGTTGCATGGGTCCAGGTGAAACGCAGGGATGTCGTGTTTTTTGCCAGTCTTTTTTCAGCTGATGTGAGCGACGTATGGCACAACAGCTCGACATCCGACACCTTTCTTCCTCTGTTTTATTTTTGCTGGATGGCGAGAACTCGAGGGAACGTTTAGGCAGCGTAAGCATCAAGGCCTGCTTTAGGTGCGTCACTATCTTATTCTTTTGGCTCTTGAGCAAGCAGGAACGTTCCAAGAGAGAAAGGGATCTTGGAAGTAGGTTGTCGTGCTTTCCATGGCCTGGAATTTACCTGCGATGTCCCTGGCTCTTCCTGCCTGCAATTTCTCGACATCCAGGTAGAGTTAAATGCCTCACCTACGTGTTGGATGTACAGTCGCGGGTAAAAAAGATTAGCACACGAGACGGAACACCAGAGCGCCGGAATGACAACGCGTGGCGCTGCCGGTGGCGAAGAGGCTGATAACGAGAGTGCCGAGCCGTTCCCATTCTACAGTATTAGGGGGGTTCAGTGGACTACCACGGTCCAGCAAAATTACTGGCTAAAAGCAGCGTTATCAGCTATTGTTCCCGCGAGTTCCTTTTGACAAACCATCGCGGACATAAAAAAACAGTAATAGAAAGAAGCCATCTTTGCTTGATAACCGAGCCAAAACAAATGCAGCATGCACAGTCACGTAGGGTCGGCACTTCAACCACCGTGACTTCAACGCTCAAGTCGCCGCGGTGGCTCAGTGGTTATGGTGCTCGGCTGCTGACCCGAAAGACGCGGGTTCGATCCCGGCCGCGGCGGTTGAATTTCTTTGGAGGAGAAATTCTAGAGGCCCGTGTACTGTGCGATGTCAGTGCACGTTAAAGAACCCCAGGTGGTCAAAATTTCCGGAGCCCTCCACTACGACGTCTCTCATAGCCTTAGTCGCTTTGGGACGTTAAACCCCATAAACCAAACCAAACCAAACTTCAATGCTCGGGCGGTGCGCGCTTGATAAAGCTTACTTCCTGCCGTCCCCCCCTAGGCTGCAAAACATGGAAACGGCCCGATTAGCAGGTCTGCGTACCGCAGCGCTGCGTGGTGAGATATACGAATTCTGACCGCCAGTGATCTGTGCTAATATTTTTTGCTCGTGACTGTACAACACAAGCGGCAAAAAAGGCTTCATGAAGTTCCATTCTGGCCGCTCCTCAAGATCTCAAGATCGTGCGAGAGGTTTGCATTGCTGTGCTCGAAACAGTCCGTTAAGAACTCTTGCCCACAAAAAGTTTTAAAAAAGCCTCGAAATTCAAGTGAAAAGTTTGAGAGCCTGCAGATTCATGAAACAGTTTATTAATTTATTTATTTATTTATTCGCGTTACCACTAAAGGCCCTCCAGAAGACGGTATGCATAGGGGGGGGGGGGGATACAATCATTAATAAGCGCGATATATTTTAGCAAAAAGTGCCATACAACCAAAAAAGTGACAACATAAGGCATAACACAAAAAGGAAAAATGAACACAAACAAAAACGGCAAATTTTACACATTTGTGTCATAGCAAAGAAGCTGTTGGAATTTTTTGATGTCAGTTTCTATGGTGATGACTGGTGGGAAATCGTTCCATTTAATGATTGTACGGGGAATGAATAAATTGGCTTAAGAAGATGAATGACACTTTACGCGTTTAATTTTAGAAGAATGATCACGGTGTGGAAAGATGGCATGAGGTGACTGAAACAGATCACTAGGTGTTGCAGGAAACGTTCTAAAATAAATATGGATAGGAAGCCGAGCAGATGGAAAAAGACAGTAGAAGAAGAAACACAAATGAGACATCCAGCTGTTGTGCCGTACGTGCGCAATTGTTCACTTCGGCTGAAAAAGGTTGGCGAAAAATACGACATTACTGCGGTGTTCTTGGCACCCATCAAGATTCGAGGGCTCTGCAAAGCAGTGAGCTCATATGATGGCTTGCACAAGAAAATGGAAAGCGGGTGTGGTGTCAAGAACAAGATCCGACTGACGTGCAGAAGAGGGCGTACTTGGGGCAGGCGAGCGCGTGCCTGAATCAGAGTGCGAGCGTGCATGTGAAGATATTGTGCATCCCGGCAACCTGCCAGCGTGCATTCCAAAGTGTCGCTTGAAAAACAAGCAGACCCCTCGCAAACCAAAGGGAAAAACAAACTTAAGTGAAAAAACAAGACGGGAAAGTCTGAGAAATAACTGAAACGTTTTCAGTGATAACAATGGAAGAGGACAAATACGCGAGCAGCCCACCTAAAGCGTTCGCCAAGAAAGAATTCTGCTATCTGAAATCAGACGGCCAAGAAAACGTTATAAATCTGCCCATGTGAATGTTCGAATGAAATGTCATTGTGTGTGCCCCTCCCCTTTTGCTATAAAAGACCTCTACCTGCTTGAAAAATAAACAGTCGCAAGTAAGCGGTCATCCTGTTCGTTTCTCTGTCCTTTGTCCAAAATACTGCCCAAGTTAGCACTGCCCGATTCAGCATGTCATACCAACTAGCCCCAATCTTCGGTATTTTGTCTATTCAGTCGCACCGCTCGCGATTGCTTAGAAGGCATGGAAGGTGAGCCGTTTCAACATCTTTGATCTCGCCTGCTTCGGACTGTAAGCTTCGCAACTGCATTGTTACGGGCTTACTGCTTCGAGCGCATGCATCGTGATGCATTCCTCTGGGAAGTACGATGTCATAGCGCTCCAGGAAAAGTTTTTGACTGTGCGGAATGTTCATGAACGGAAAGTCAGCATGGTTCGCTTCAAAGAGCAGACTGCTTCAACCGCCGAAGGGGAGAAGATTCGGAGCAATGTTATGTGTGGCAATACACGGTGTATCTTCCGCAAGCTGGCCGCAGGATCTAACTGGACTTTGAAACTGTGCATTGTGGCCGATGCGACTTAGTACCGTGCACAGTATATTGAACTCTTCATCACTGGACACCCATCTGCAGAGTTTAATACATAATGGCTGGCTAGTTGGTTGTGCGCACTTACGATTACAGTGCAGTTGCAACATGGATGAGAGAAGAGAAGGATGCAAACACAGGCACTGACTACCAACTGCATGTATCGCCTCGACCTGGCTTATATAGGCACCAGGCTCGTGATGACTCAAGGGAAGGGAAAACAAGGAAACAACTCGTGCATCCATGGCGTGATTATTTCTCCACCTCCCGTCCCTCCGATTATTCACAGCGCTATTGCCATTCAGAAACAGCAGCTCTTTTTTGCTTTTTTTCTGAGATGTACGGAAGTGTTGTTGGCACATCTATTGGAGAATTTCGAAATGGCATGAGCTTCTACTATCACCCTTGTGGTGGTGTCCTGGCACTTTTGTAGAGAGAAGGCAGGTTTGCAGTCTTTACACTGGCTATTAGTGCCTGTTTTTGCATTCTTTTCTTCTCTCGTCTGTGCTGCTACTGCAGTGTAGTCCTAAGTAAACATCTATAAGGGTTAAGGTAAAAGCTTGGGCGAGTTGGTGAGTCGTTCATTCTAAAACAGTACAAAAAAGACATGGACAACAGGAAGAGACGTACAAACAGGCGCTGGCTCACAACTAGGATTTTATTGCAGAGACACCACCTTATATAATGTAATATAATATAATGTATATAATGTAATGTAATATAATTTTCTCACTACTTTCAGTTTTATTGCGCACCCACATTTTATTGTGCAATAAAATCCTAGTTGTGAGTCAGCACCTGTTCTTACGTCTCTTCCTGTTCTCCTTGTCTTTTTTGGTACTGTTTTAGAATTAATCTATAAGGGTTTTGTTTTTCAGAAAGAATGTCGAAAGGGCACATGGCGTCAGCGTAATTGCCATTGCTTGCTGGGGGTTCTCTTTGCGAGCGAGCTGGCTCGGGGTGTGTGTGTGCGATGTTGTAGTAAGGACTCTCTCTTCTCCTCTCTTCTGTTGCAGGCTCGACCGCCTGTTCTTCCTGCTGGACACGGGCTCGTCGCCCGTCACCCGGCGGGCAGCTGCCGTCCAGCTGGGCGAGGTGCAGAAGTTGCACCCCCACGAGCTGCACAACCTCCTCGCCAAGGTGGGCCTCCTCCTCTGCTCAGGGATTCTGCTCTGCACCGACCGCTTGGCCTGTTGTTGCATGCTGTTGTGCGGCAGCTGACGTTCCTCCCTCTTCCTCCGAAGACCGCCAGGTCTTTCCCTCAGCTGTGGCTCAGTGGTTGGGATGCTTGGCCACCGAGCCGAAGTGCACCCGACCAAATCTTAACTGGCTGGTGTGTTGCAACGCTAAATGCACCTTGTGAAAGGTTGTTTTCGGCTACACCGCTAGGATATTCATGCTGTAATTGGACGCGTGAGATGGCATTTTGTGGTTCCTTTTTTGTTCATATAATGCCTGCCACTGCAAAGAACCGAAACAAGCGGCATATGCAGCAACAGTTCTGGTCAATATGGCCTCCTCCTCTGGGTAAACTGCCACTCCTTTCATGAAGAGAAGTCGTTTACCCAGAGTAAGTGCAAATGCGCCACCAGAACCATTGCTGCGTATGCCGCTTGTTTCGGCTCTTCGTAGTGGCAGGTGATGAATGTTTCTGATAACTTTGATCTAAACACGCAAGTACTCCTCTCAAACATTATAGGAACAAAAAAGATCCACGAAATCCCATCTCGCGCGTAAACGACTTGTCCGCCATGGAAGTAGTGATAGCTTACCCAGAGGAGGAGGCCATATGGACCAGAACCATTGCTGCGTATGCCGCTTGTTTTGGCTCTTTGCAGATGCGGACGATTTGGATTTCTTGTAATTTTATCCAAGCAGGCAAGTACTCTACTTGAATATCATGTGAAAAAAAAAAAAAACCTCCAGATGCCATCTCACGCTTCAAATTACAGCATGAATATGCTGGCGGTTTAACCAAAAGCAACCTTTTACAAGGTGCATTTATCAATGCCAGCCTCCAGCCAGTTAAAGATTTGGCCGGGTGTACCTGGGTTTGAACCTCACCATAGTGGCCACGTTTTGGTGAAGATGAAATGCAAAAGGCGCTTGCATGCTGTGTGATGTCAGTGCACGTGATTGAAGTTTTTATGTTAACTTGGAGCCTGGAACGCTCTCAATTTGAAGAAAGTTTCAAAACAGTGTCAAAGCCTCGCTCCTCTTAGCTGGTTCCGACTAAAGTCACTGGAACTCTGAAAGTACCGCAGCTGTTTTCTCTTCGCCGCCGCGCCGCCTATTGGCCAGTTGCGATCACGTGATTAGGCGCCTCCATAGATGGTCCACTCGCTCTAGGCGCCGACGGGGCGCAGTGCTTCCGAGGTGGTTGGACGGCGTGTTTTACGAAGTAGCACGTTCAGTATTGCGTCTATGTGCGTGTGTGTCTGTCTGTGTGCGCGCTTTATGCATGTGTGTGTCTGTGTGCGTGTGCGCGCGCGTGTCTGTGCCTCTATCTGAGCGTGTGTCCGCGTGCGTTTGCGTGTCACTGTGCGCGCGCCTGTCTCTGTGTGCGCGAATGTGTGCTGTGCGCGCGTCTTTATGTGTCTCTGTCAGTGCGTGCGCCTGCGTGCGTATCTGTGCGCGCGCGTGTCTTTGTACACCACGTGTGTCTGCGTGCGTGTCTGTGTGCGTGGGTGTGTATGTGTGTCTCTGTCAGTGCGTGTGTCTGCGTGCGTATCTGCGCGCGCGTGTGTCTGTGCACCGCGTGTGTCTGTGCACCGCGTGTGTCTGTGCACCGCGTGTGTCTGTGCACCGCGTGTGTCTGTGCACCGCGTGTGTCTGTGTATGCGTGTCTCTGTCAGTGCGTGTGTCTGCGTTCGTATCTGTGTGCGCGCGTGTCTTTGTGCACCGCGTGTGTCTGTGTACATCGTGTGTTTGTGTGAGTGTGACAGCTATAAATGTCTTCGGAGGCGTTGCTTTACGAGATTTTTTTCCCCTGCTGATCATCAATATTGGCTAATGAGGCTTAAATAAAAACTAAAGAATTGCGAATTTAACGTCCCGAAGTGACATGTTAGTTATGAGGGGTGCGGAAGTGGAGCGCAGTGGGGGAATTTATGCCACCTGGAGTGATTTAGCGCATACTTACATCGCACTGCACACGGGAGTTCTTGTATTTAGCCTCCGCCGAAATGCAGCCACAGCGCGTCCGCATGCTGTCTGGCTATCTGGCCCTTCGGCCGACTCGTCGACCTTGGGGTCGCCAAAACTACCTTCGACAAGCCTCCGACCGGCGACTGATCACACGGAGGGAAGAACAGGCGGCAGGAAACAGTCAGCGTAAAGGGAGCGTTTTATAAGCCTCAGACTTCCAAGCGAACCGATTTACTAAACGTTTCGCTATATCCCGCTCGTATGTACGCAGCCTGCTGGCTTTAAAGTTTTCCGGGTCCCGAAAACATGCATTTGCGAACCTCTCACGGAAGTGATAGGACAAACCTGCTTCTTGCGTTGTTAGCTCACACCCGTGGGCTGAAGAACACGAGAGGGTGCGCAGCTGTCGTGCGACGCTTTCAAGGTTTTCGTAAACCCTCATTTCACCTAAGCTCTCAATCATGAATACTTTCATTGATTAATTTTTGCGCAAAACCGATGAACAAGGCGGCCGAAAGGGAGACTTTCTTCGCCTAGCAGACGACGCGCTCGCCGCGCTGGACCACCTCTGGCAACAACACCCCAATGTTGCCCGCACGCCGCCTGCTGGTTGCGGTACTTTCAGAGTTCCAGTGGCTTTAGTTCTGACCACGGTCTTTGCATGGTCAGGGCCAACCATTAGGAGTGAGGCTTTGGGGCAGTCTTCAGATAGAGAGCGTTCCGTAATTTGACCCTTGTTCCTCCCTTTCTTCTTTCACTCCCACCTTCCACCCTTCTTAGTACAGTTGAGGTGTCCAGCGAGAAGTGAGACCTAGAAAAAAACCCTCAATATTGTGACGGAGAACGCGAAACTGGCAGTGGCGCGGGGCGGTGCGCTCATGCTCAGCCAGTGGCTGTTAAATCATCTCTTGTCCATCATTCATCATGCCTCATTCTTCGGCTGGCCGCCACGTAACAATATTAAGGTTTTCTTAAAGCAATTGAACACAATGCACACTAGGACTTGGTGAGAACATACAGAATGAAGTGCACCAGAGTCAGCGGTTGCATGACCTTTTGCATAATTTTGTATCACTTGTGTGTGGAATGTCGTACCATCATCATTGTCATCATCAGCAGCAGCCTGACTACGCCCACTGTAAGGCAAAGGCCTCTCCCATGTGTCTCCAATTGACCCTGCCCTGTCCTTCGGCAGTGACAATCACTTTGTCCCCACAAACTTCTCAATCTCATCCGCCCACCTAACTTTCCGTCACCCCCTGCTACTCTTGCCTTCTCGTGGAATATCCTTTCCGTTACCCTTGAGGACCAGCGGTTATCTTGCCTTCGCATTACATGCCCTGCCCAGGCCCACTTCTTCCTCTTGATTTCCACTAGGATATCATTAACCCGCGTTTGTTCCCTCACCCACTCCGCCCTCTTCCGATCTCTTATTGTCATACGTACAGCGCTATTTCTTGTACTTGCTTCATGCTTCTGCAACAGAGCTGAAGCGGCTCATAGTGTGTGGCCAGATCCTCTCTCATGTAAAAGCTGGCCGGCATATTGCAGGCCAGCATTTTCCATAGGTAGTGATTCTGAGTGAAGGCTTCTTGTCAAAATTCCTAAAGCCAGTTGTGCCTGTCACTACAGCTTTCAACAGTTCTCTCTCTCTCTGTATCATTTTTCTAATTCTTCTCCTATTGCTTTTGTGCCATCAAAAACTGCCTCGCACCCGCATTTTTCAAAATAAGTAGTCATTTGCGCAACTACTTTGAGACATTTTTTGTGCATTTTTCTGGACCACACTTGCCTGGCATGCCTGATATGGATGCACACACAGCTGAATCAAGTTCTACACAATCACTTATCACAAGGCAGATGTTGGCTTTAGAGGGGTACTCTCACAGCAGAGGACTTTTTTTCTTGCGCTGGTGGTTTTTAGCTGCAACACGAAGTTAAGGCAGTCCAACTTGGGCACCAGTACTAGTATTAGCACTGTTTTGTTTGCATTGTCTGCTTGCCTGGCAGTCGACCGCATTGTGGCATGCTTAGTTTGTGCTGCACAACAGCTGTTCGTCGTCTTGAGTGCCCACTTACAAACGGTGTTCCATAAGCCCATATTTTGGAGTTTCTGACTGCTCTTGAGAAGGCTTTTATGTGAAGCATATTACTAGAGCTACACTACAGCCCCTCGAGCGCGGCGGTGGAGCTACCATTGACCTTTAGCGTGACCAGGTGACACCACGTGACAACATGACGTCACAGCAGAGGAGAGATGGGCTGCCGGCTCGCGCGGTCGGCCGCGGCGGTGGAGGCTCCACATCAGAGGCGCTGCAGCTGACCACGTGACGCTACAGCAGCGGTATAAAGCTGAGCTTGCCTCGCTCTCCGGGCACTTACGAGGCGGCCAAGTGTTGGGATGCCGCCTAGAAGCAGGGCCGATTTGAGGGACGACCAAGCCTAGCCATCAATATGCTTCGCATCTGACTAGGCTTAACCTTAGCTAAGCCTCAGCCATTTTTTTTTTCTTTTTGCCAGAAAGAGAACAAACACTGCACTAGCTGTCAACATGTCGCATCTTTACTGCTACGCTCTGGATATCCGTAATTGACATGGTTAGATGTGATATGTATTATTTATTTGGGTGATGCGGCATGTCCCATATTAACCCTTTATCCGTCCAACCAATTTTCGGAAAGCGTACCGAAATCGCCTAATTTTTTTGATGATTTTTGCTGAAAATGGCTGCTGTCATGCTTAAAAAGTGCAGAAAGGCACAAAACATGTTTCATGGACAACTGGCGCCCTCTAGTGTTGAAAATTGCAGTCGACGCAATTGCCGAGCGTAACTCGTCTTTGGCAATGGTGGTGCTGTCTCCCATGACAAGTACAGCTCGGGGTTTGGGGTTGAACGGTTAAAAGGAACATGCTGGCCGTGGCTGCATATTTTTGAACACTAACCTCAGGATGGCGGGAAATAACAAGCGCCGACCTAGAAAAAGGATTGCAATACCCTGTGTACCCAGCATAAGCGAGAGCCTGTCCCGCATATTCCGGTCCTGTGATGTCGACATCGTGCACGTTCCTACACGCAAGCTTGGACATGCAGTAGTGAAAGTGAAGGATAAGCTGGAAAAAGACAAGTTCCCTGGCGTTGTCTACAAGATCTGTTGCGCGCTGGCTGTGACCAAGCGTACATAGATGAAATGGGTGATTTTCCCAAAAGATTGCAGCAGCACAACAATGATGTCAACTAGAGGCACGTGGCAAAAATCGCACTAGCAGAACATGCCGTTTCCATGGGTCATGCCATTGACTGGGATAGAGCGAGGATATTTGGAAAAGAAAAGAACAAGACGACAAGGCCTTACCTCGAATCCATTAATATCCAAACCCCGTCACAGACGTTAAACCGTAACGAAGGAAATCTACCCCCGATCTGTACGCGCTACTTACATCACACCATGAAGCATTTAAAATAAACCCTCACTTCATTCTCCCTTTCATTGTGAACAAGGCTCCCGTAGCGGAGCCGAAACGTCTTTTTGTTTGTGTCTAATGGTTGGTTGGTGCGTGTTATTTCCCGCCATGAATGTTCCTGACCAGACGGGTTTCTGTCGAACCCTGGATTTAACCTCAGGGTGCAACATGCTGCTTGCTTCGTTCACAACAGTGCATGCTGTGCCTGTGGCATCTTGCTGTTCTGTGTCCATTGTGTTTCCTGCGAGAGGAGAAAGCTTCTGAAAGGAGGAGCACACCGTGAAGCGCTCTCTCTCTCTCTCTGTGGTGTTTGTGTTAACAGGTCCGCAAGTACCTGCACAGCTCGTGCTGGGACACCCGCATAGCTGCCAGCCAGGCTGTGGAGGCCATCATATCGCACGTGCCCCAGTGGGACCCACCAGGCCTGTCCAGGGAGGAACAAGGTAGGGGGGGTCTCTTTTTGTTGTACCCCCTTGTGCAGTGGCCTTCTCAACGGCAGTTCAGTTCACAGCAGAATAATTCCCTAGTTTTTGTGGAATGGGATTTATTACTGTTAATTCTTTTAAAGGTGCACTGAAGAGGAATCTGAACTCGTCTTTCTGCCGCGGGAACTCAATCTACACGTTCCAAGCATTGTTAGAAACTTCGATTTATTGCCCTGTGTGGCCGATTTCCCTAATTAAATCGGATTAACGTCTGGCTCCCGCCTTTTTTTTTTTTTTAATTCTCCCATACGGTGGGCGGACTCGACCAACGCATGGAGTGCCTTTCACCCAGTCCCATGGCGGCTTGCCGCTCTGCCATTGGCGGAGTAGTACGTAGTAATCCGTAGAAGCAAATAGACTGCACGTATTTTTATTTCGGCAGGCTTATTTTGCGGCTATATTATCTGCGAATGAAACTATTTATTCATGGAAACCTAAAAAACAAAATAAAGCGAAAGCAAAGTCTTCACGGAGCTGGCTCAAAGGCACTCCATGCGTTCGTCGACTCCGCCCACTGTACGGTGGAGAATTAAAAAAATAAAGGCGGGAGCCGGACGTTAATCTGATTTAATTAGGGAAATCGGCCACACAGGGCAATAATTCGAAGTTTCTAAGAATGCTCTTAACATGTAGATCGAGTTCCAGCGGCAAAAAGACGAGTTCAGATTTCTCTTCAGTGCACCTTTAAACTTAGATTGATTATGATAATTGTTTCTTAATCTCTGTGTCTATTTTCATTTGTATTTAATAGCTAGAATGCTCCCAAGATGGACACACGACATTTGGAGTTCGTTGGTTGTTTGTTAGCCTACCAACATTGCCCTGCCACACGAACAAAGGCAAATAAAATTAAAGCAAGACGGGGGATGAGCTCAGCTAGAAATTTAGTGGATTTTAACCCATCTGGACAGTACAGCATTCATAGTTATTTCTAATCCTTTTTGCTGTTATTCTCGAAACTAACTTCCTTGTCATTCCTTCTTATGTGCCAACAAGCGTATCGTTGTTCATGTAAAATATTTTTTAATTAGACCTTGCGCACTTATTTTCTTACTACACGATTTGACCTAGATATTAAGTTTTGTCATTGCTGCCTTTCTTCTAAATGGTACCTGTGTGAAAACCATTCATTTTGGTCTTTTCAATATTATACAGTGACAGCTTGCAACACTTTAGCTGAGGTAATCTTTGAGGGCTTTGGGGAAACTCTTCTTGGGTGACATAGCTCTTGTGGCACGTACGCCCAAGCAGCACATATGATTGGCCCAATATTGGCAGCGATTGGCTTTACACTGATCCTATATAGGACCGACCTGTGGCAATATATTTCCGACATTGGGCCGTTTAGTTGTGCCGCTGGAGACCCTCCCCAGCCCGAGATGGTTCTCTCTTAGCCAACACAGTTTTCGTATCTCTAGATTTTGTGCCACATCCTCCCACGTCAGATGGGTTGTGTTTGTGTCCTAGTTTTGTTGCCAGTGCCATGTATTAGGGTGCGTGAACCCCGTCAAGCCCAGTTGGAGGCTTTTTGTTCACGGTCCTCAGCATCTGTAATGTTGGTGTTGGAATAAAATGATGATGATGATGATGAACGTTTTGCGAGGCCAGACTGCCTATAAGTTGTGCATTGTGCGTGCAGTGGATGGCGAGTGTGCGGTGGCCCCCGGAGGTGCGAGTGGTGCCAAGTCCTCCTCGTCCCACTGGATGCGCTTCGAGCACTTCGACATTGACCAGGTGCTCAAGCATGGGGGCCTGCTCCTCGCCTCGGACGGCTCCGAGTTCGACCTCGACGACGACCTCCTCGGTGGGTGTTCAGTAGAACACGGTGCTGGGCTAGTGGGTTACTCATACTTGGTGGGAAGACAGCGCAAAGAAACGACAGCCACAGGGGAGGAGGACAAGGCACAAAAGAACTGGCTACTTATTTATTTATTTATTTATTTTATTTATTTATCATCATACCCACAGCGCCATTGGCTGGCATTACAGTGGGGGGGTAGAAGAAAAAGTACACAAATGCCACCGCGTGCAGGTGGTTACAAAAAAAAGATAACAATGAGATAGAAAGAACACGGAATTATTATACACAAAAAAATGTCACAGCATGGAAGAAAATGAATCATTTGATAATATGGACACTACTTCCTCAGGCAGCTTGTTCCATTCCGAAACCGTTTTGGGGAAAAAAGACATTTTAAAAAGGTCAGTCCGGCACCTGTATTCTTTAACTTTAAGTGAATGATCTCTACGTAAAGACACGTAATCAGGGTTGGCTATATATTTGGTTCTGTCTATTCCAGTTCTAGAATGAAATATATTATGAAATAATTTTAAACGCAGTACTTTCCTACGTTTTTGAAGTGAGTCCCAACCCAAAGATTTTTTCGCGCTCGTTACACTAAAATATCGCCCATAGTTATTGAAAACAAAACGAACGGCCAAATTCTGAACTCTTTCTAGCTTTTGAACGTCAAGCAAGGTTTTCGGATCCCAGACTGTGCAAGCATACTCAAGTATGCTTCTAACGTTTGTATTATACAGCAGTTCTTTAGTCTTTAAAGGGAAAAGTTTAGCGTTACGTCGCAGGAAACCTAAAACACGACAGGCTTTGGCAGTAACGAAATGCACGTGACGATGCCAAGACATTGAACTTGTTAAATATACACCAAGATATTTAAATTCCAACACTGAAAGCAGTCTGCTATTATTTATGTTATAAGTGAAAATATGGGGAACCTTCTTTTTAGTGAAACACATATGTACAGATTTTTGTAAGTTAATATGCATTCTCCAGTTCTCACACCACTGGGCCACTTTACACAAATCCTGTTGTAATGCATCGCAGTCACTTTGATCGTTAATAATTCTATACAATACACAATCGTCCGCAAAAAGACGCATGTATGAAGAAATACCTGAAAAGATGTCATTCATGTAAATTATGAACAGTAATGGGCCCAAGACGGATCCCTGAGGCACCCCTGATGTTACAGCCACCTCATGCGATTGTTTCCCGTTGACAACAACACATTGACGCCTAACGCTCAAATATTCCTTTATCCACCTAATAACGTTCTCATTTATGTTGTACCAGTATAATTTTTGTATTAATAAGGAATGTGATACAACGTCAAAGGCCTTCTTAAAATCTAGAAAAATACAGTCAACAGAATATCCCTTATCTAAAGCACTTGACAGGTCATGTACAAATTCGGTAAGCTGGGTGACACACGAGTAACCACTGCGAAAGCCATGTTGATTAGTATTTAATAATGAATGTATACTAAGATGATTCATAATACTAGTATAAAACACATGCTCTAAAACTTTGCATAATACACTGGTCAAGGACACTGGTCGATAATTTGAAACAACATTCCTAGGTCCCGATTTATGTATAGGTACAACATTAGCAAGCCTCCATTCATCAGGCAAGGAGCCTTCCTGTAATGACTTTGTGAAAAGAATTTGAAGGTACCTTGACAACGCAAAAGCGCAAGAAGAGAGCAGGATCGTGGGTAAGCCGTCCGGACCGGTGGCACTGTTATCTTTTAAGCGTTCTAAGAGCGACACAATTCCTCGCTGATCAAATTCAATGTTCTCCATGGGTTCCGTACAGTTCAAGGCAAGGCGAAAATCGGCAGGGCTATTGCTGTCCTCAGCAGAAAAAACTGAGCTGAAAAACGTGTTAAAGCACTTGGCTTTCTCCAGATTATCATGAACGATACTTCCGTTGTGATCGAGTGGCGGGATAGACAATTCATCCTTTCTGTTTTTTTTTATGTACTGCCAAAATTCTTTAGGGCGATCCTGGATACGCATGTCGAAAGACTGAAAGTAGGTAAATTTAGCCTCTTTGACCGAAGCATTCATATCCTTTGTAATCTTTTTTAACTGATCCATGTTATCTTCCGACGGATTTCTTTTGAAGCGCGCATATAGTTGTTGCCTCTTTTCAACGACTCTGCGCAGCGCTTTTGTGAACCATGGCTTGCTTTTGCTGCGACGTTTCGTCATCACCCATGACGGCACATGCTGCTCACGCAAATCAAAAAGTTTGGCTGTCAGTGTGCGCCACAGCTCATCAACGCTGAGTGAATCAGACAATGTTTCGTACACATCGACATAGGATTCAAGTGCCCAGGCTATCTCGGGGAAATTTGCCTTTCGGTAACTGTAAATGCGCCGATTGCCACAGTCTTCAAGTTTAACATACTGAAAGTTCATTTCCGCTAAAACACAACTGTGATCACTGATACCGGGCACTACAAGGGTAGAACAAGCTGCCGATGGTTGGTTAGTGAATAATAAATCCAAAACATTGTTGCCACGGGTTGGCTGCAGCACTAATTGGGATAAACTGAATGAATTGCACAGATTTAACAATTCTTTGCCTACTGCGGAATTGGCTCTAGACGGAAGACATCCTGAGCTCCAGTCTAATTCAGGAATGTTAAAGTCACCTCCAACAACTAAACAGTCAGTTTTAACAGTTTCAATCATATCAGTTAGGTCGCTGATGGGTTCAAGCTGATTTCCAGGTGGCCTGTAAAACGAGCAAACTGATAGTAATTTACCATTTAAAAGTCTAATTTGAGCCCATACTGCCTCACATGTCCCAACATCAATTTCCATCTTACGAGAACTAACTAAGACGTCCACCAGTATAAATACGCCTCCTCCGTGCCTGTCTCGATCTTTTCGATAGCTGATATAGTTACTCGGAAAAACTTCGCTATCGCTAACATCCCCATCCAGCCATGATTCACATCCGATCACAACGGAAGGTCTCGCCATGTCAATTAGACCATGTAGCTTGTCCACTTTATTCTTAATACTTCTGCAGTTTAGTACTAGAATCGACAAAACAGAGTGATCCGGCTTAACTTGTCAAGAGGCTCGAACTACCTGCCCCTGAGATTCGTCGTAAATGTACTTGACATTATTCAAGTAAAGGACATCGTATTTCAGATGTGCTTTGCCATTGGGTCCCTTGCGAGGTTTGGCGTAGTCCCATAGCATTTTCCTCTTGTTTCGTACTGGTTCAGAGAAGTCCTCTGAAATGCTAGTAGAACTTCCTTTCAATTTCTTCGCATTTGACAGAACAGCCTCTTTCTCTTTGAATGAACTAAAATTAACAATTATTGGGCGAGTTCCTTCTGAACGGAACCGTCCGAGGCGATGGGCTCTTTCGATTCTGGGGTCTATTCCCAGAGTAGATCTACACAAATCTAGGACAAGTTTTTCAGAAATTGGTTGTGACTCGCGTTCATCCTCGTCCTTAATTCCATAAAAGAGCAGATTGCACCGTCGAGATCGATTTTCAAGATCGTCCACTTTCTTCATCAGAGTCTGCCACTCGGAACGCTGTCTTTCACTACTCGCCCTACAGTCCTCGACAGCGGCCCTCATTTCCTCAAGACCTGCAATCTTTGCTTCTAAATTGGCCATACGGGCATTCAGATCCGACATAGCTGTTTTGTTTTCATCCTGATAACTCTCGATAGTTGCAAGTTTTTCCTTAATTTCTGTCTGGCCTTGCAAAAGCTGCTGCAGGATTGCATCGCTAGGTCCTGGGTTAACTTCTATGTCGCCGCACAAAACCAGAAGCAAAAGGTAAAACGCAGCTCTTCGAAATAAAGAAAAACGACACCTTCTGCGTAACATGGGTCTGTGTGCTACAGAATGAGAAGAAACACATGCATACAATACAGGGGGCGGAACCGGCAAAGCATACACTAAACATATATTGAAATATGTGTCACTAACCTGCGTGAAAAGCAGTAAATGCGTGAGCGGCAACGCCATTTCGGTATCGCCGGTTCCACGCCCCAACGATGAAGTGACGATTCCCGCCTTTTGTAGAGTGTAGTGGCACGGGCTGTAAAACCATGGTGGGTTGACTGGCACCGCACAATGTCCAAAATCGGCTGCGAGGCACACACAATCGTTGAAGTCGACCGTGGTTAGCACAGGTGAAAGCTTGGTGAAGGAACCAGTATCCAGCGTAGACGAATCATGCACAGCAGACAATTCCTCGGCATGAAAGCAGTGACTTGAATAACCAGCGATGAATACCTGCGTGAAAAGCAGTAAATGCGTGAGCAGCAACGCCATTTCGGTATCGCCGGTTCCACGCCCCAACGATGAAGTGACGATTCCCGCCTTTTGTAGAGTGTAGTGGCACGGGCTGTAAAACCATGGTGGGTTGACTGGCACCGCACAATGTCCAAAATCGGCTGCGAGGCACACACAATCGTTGAAGTCGACCGTGGTTAGCACAGGTGAAAGCTTGGTGAAGGAACCAGTATCCAGCGTAGACGAATCATGCACAGCAGACAATTCCTCGGCATGAAAGCAGTGACTTGAATAACCAGCGATGAATACCTGCGTGAAAAGCAGTAAATGCGTGAGCGGCAACGCCATTTCGGTATCGCCGGTTCCACGCCCCCAATAACCAGCGATGAATACCTGCGTGAAAAGCAGTAAATGCGTGAGCGGCAACGCCATTTCGGTATCGCCGGTTCCAACCGATTTATTTTGTCATCAAGTCACACTTGTATAGCCAGCCAGTCACATCACATGTCACACTCTGCAGCGCCAGCTATCTTAGACTAACAGGTAAGAAAGGTGTAATCACCTCTTCAGCTGTAAACGTAGCTATTGCCAGAGATTCCAAAAAGGAAAAAAAAAGAAAAATGAAAAAGAAAGACCCGCGCATGACATACGACCAGGCAAGGAAGTAAAATCTGTTGCAAAGATTGTTATAAAGATTCCTCCAAAAAACCACGCTCTGCTGAGTACATGCTTATAGATTGATCGCTAATGCAGTGGTCTGCCTCCTTGTCGATATGGAAAGCTTCAAGCAAAAGTCTTGAAAATAAATCAGTTGGTAGTAGCGTTCTTTTGTGCCTTGTCCTCCTCCCCTGTGGTTGTCGTTTTTGCGCTGTCTTCCTACCAAGGGCGTGTGAGGAGTTCACATGTGTTCGATGGCGTCCCGCCTTCTTTTAACTTTCCTGCAGGACACTGATCTTTACTCTAAATAGTGGCAGCAGGGACGGTCTATGGTCTACTGTGATTTAATGTGTGTATAGATGGTGACTTCTGGAGTGGATTACGTTGTGCTGTGTGTGAATGTGTGGAATGTGTACTATTATGGAGTGGAATATGTACTATTATAAGTGACTGTGTGCATAGCGGGGCAGATCTGACCGGTCTTCGGACATTATTCACATACAAGTGACGCTACAGTGGAGCAATTGCCGGCAGAATAAGCAAGGCTAATCCCACCTGCAGCATACGACAGCTCAAACTCAACTGAAGCTCACTTTGCGCATTCATCCAATAACTAATGCATAAGTGTGAATGAAGAGCGCACTTCTTCCAGTTTTCAATGTGGTTTTCTTCTGAGTGTACGATACCCACAAGGCAGTTTCAGCTTTGGTGCAGAAGTAACAACAGAATTTGTGCTTGTCTGCAAAATGGCCGTTCCTTTTCACATTGGAGCTGCCTGCACATTTGCGGCGTGTTGCTAAAGCAGTGCTGTATTTTGAATGCCATTTTCTCTGCGTCTGTCGCGGGCGTTTTTTTTTTTCTGCAACGTTCTTTTCATTTTTGCCTTTCCTCCCGTAGTCCATGGGTTTTCACAGTATATTGCATCATTTGCCTCAATTGCTGTATTTCATCTGTTGCTTTTATGATGTCCCCCCACCCCTACAAAATGCCCCAGTGGGGGTGCTGTAGGTATTTTGTATAAATATAAATAAATAAATAAATAATAAATGAATGAATAAATAAATAAATAAATAAATAAATAAGAGAGCTTTGTGAGGGAGCACTTTTCTCTCTGTTCTTTGGTGGTTATTCACAGTGCATACTTTTCCCCCGCTTCTTCCTGCATTTGTTGAGAACAGCTTGTGGGGCCGTATTCTGCAATGATCCCTTTCTTTCCATTCCATTTTGTCCCCTGCCATTGGTCGCTACTGAGCCCATTACTGTCATGACAGAAAAGCATGCCCATGATGCCATCCGCTTGTGTAAATGCGTCTCGAGCCCATGTCGCACTGGTTGACTGGTGCTGATGCCCGTGCGTGACGGAGCATGACGGTGCGTTTGACACACCTTGTTTAAGATGGGCCACAAGCAGGCACCCAGAGACCCTGAAGTCTGGGGTGATTTTTAGAAAACAGTGCCTTAGAAGAAAGATTTTTATTAATGAAGTGATAATAATTGAATTTTCAAGAAACATGTATTTTTGCATGTTGATTCGAAATATGTAATTTAATTTTTATGTAAAACACTTGTGCACTTATATAATATGCTATGTAACTTTTTGCCCAGAGCCTTCAATAAATTTTGCTGCAGGAAACTCGCTAGGATGCCCGCCATTGGGTTGTCTTGACATCAAAGTACGCAATAAGGGCAAAATTATTGCCCTGCCTATCGTAGAAGTTGAGTCACAGGGTTTTGCATTCACCACTTTACAAACGGGAAGAAACTGATGATTTCAAAATCCTATAACTCACATCCTATAACAGGCAGGATGATAATTTAACCCTTATTGCATAGCTTGATGTCAAGGGAAACCCATGGCATGCATTCTGATCAGTTCCCTGCAGCAGAATTTCTTTCAGTCTCTTGGCAAAAAGTTACCTAGCATGTTGCATAAGTGCACAAGGACTTGTACATAAAATTAAATTAGATATTTGGAATCGGCACGTGAAAATGCATGTTCCCTGAGGATTTTATAGCTGTGACTTCATTAGTAGAAATTTATTTCCAAGACCCTCTTCCCTTCTTAATGGCATGCTCCCGGGGCAAAGACGGCAACATGCGAAGAGAGAATGTCACCTGCCACCTCTTGTTTTTGATACCTTCATGTGTAGTCCATGCAGTTGTCTTTTCCTTGTTCTCGTCAAATTCAAATTCAAATTCTTTATTTCTGCCTTGTAAAGATACAGACAGCGGAGGCGCAGAAAAAGCTGTGAGAGACAGCTTGACTAAGCCCCAGCCCCCTTTCGCTTGGCAGCAGCTTGACAGCAAGGCTTTTAAGACAAAAGGCAACTGAGTTGCACAGCGTGATAACAGGTATACAATCATGAGCAGGTAGAAGAGAAAACGAAAGAACATTATACAATATTGACACAATATTCACATTGGGTACACACAGGTAATGGCAGCAAAGGAAAAAAGGAAAAAAAAAGCACAAAACAAAAATCCTACATGCTAGCATACAAAGCACGCAAAGACCTGTTTGACGAACTGAAAAGGTCAAAATTATTATATACATACGCGTTTAGCAGGGACGGAAGAGTGAACTGCAGGCGTTCTCTACCCGAGTTTAACCGTGGGGTCGGGACTATCCATGTCTCCGCATACCTTGTTGTGTAGCTTGCATCTCGGGTATGTAGTTCGGCAAGTTTACGTATGTGGTTTACATTTCTACGTGTTTCGAGTTTAAACCGGACACTCAAGCGATATTTATACAAGTTGTGTATTTTTAGCACACCACTTTGTAGAAAGAGGTCTTTGCTTGGCGAGTCCCAGTGGACATTGTAAACATGACGAAGAAACTTTTTCTGAAAAATGTAGATATGCTGAACTGTCGCTGGTTAGCTGTGCACAGCACGAAATGACAGTCAGTGACCAGCTAGCCCAGCGTCAGACATTACTCGTGCCCGGAGTTTGTTGTTACCTGCCAGCCAGGTCCCCATGGGTTTCGAGTGACGGCCTCTCCTCTTCTCCCTTTCTCTCGACAGGGGGTTCGCAGTCGAAAGAGCGGCTCCTGCAGCAGCGGAGGCTGCTCAACCGGCGCCTGGGCATGCAGATGGCGGAGCACATTGGCCTCGACACCTCCGACCTCTTCTCTGCGGAAGACCTCTCCTACAACTGCAGCAGCAGCGGAGGCACTGGGCCAGCAGCAGGGGGAGGAGGGGGAGGGGGATCGTGGGTGCCTTCCACTGACAGTGCCATGCCTGCAGCCAAGCCGGAGTACGCTGCACTGGTGAGCTCACTTGGGTTGGCTGCTCGGGAGGATGGGCAGTGGAAGAAGAACACGAAAGGTTATGTGCAAAAGAAAAAGACGTCACGAACAGAGAAGACGCGACAGGGCGAGCGCAAACTAACAACTGGTTTATTCAGAAGTGCCTAGAAAACGTGATAACACCGTCATACTCTACAAGAAGATCTTGTAGGGTATGATGGTGTTTTCACGTTTTCCAGGCATGCTGTGGTTGTTATCCACTGCACATGCACCTGATCGTCTTATATTTGAGGTGTCAGCTTCTGAATAAGCGAGTTGTTAGTTTGCACTCGTCCTGTTGTGTCGTCTTTTTTTGCTCATAACCTTTCATGGCATTACAAGTATTGAGCCAACTAGCCCCTTGTTCTTGTAGAAGAACAGGCATGTGCAACTGGACTGCCAGGCCTAAACGTCGGTGGTGGCCGCGTGCTGTTTGGGCTGATATTGGCAAGCTGTGGTTGGCAGTTGGCGGGTTTGTCAGGGCTCTTCGGTCAGTAGACAAGGCTGCACTTCAGTGTAACACGACTGCTGTCCATTAGGATAATATGGGAGTGACTGAGCACCATTAGAAACGTTGCGTGCGTGCAGGGCTTGGTTTAGTTCATTCCTGTTTGGCGTTTGACAAGTAGCAGTATTTAATGCGAGAGCATTGGATGGCAAGTTGAGCATAGCGTGCCCACGACATAACACACCGCAACGCTCACTTTTATGTCTTAAAACCGTCAACAACTGGCATTGTGATCGCAGCCAGGACTCCTCTCATTATGCGCATGCCACCGAAGATTGCATATCGCCAGTTACGAAGCCGATATTGGCTTTAGTCGCTGGGCCTAATTACGAAGGCCATCTCCAACAGAGTGCTTGCATCAGCTGTTTGTCAGTTCTTATCATTTCGCCATCATTGCCTTCTCATTCCGGGCCCTTCGCACTGTTGGAGTAGCGCAGGGGGGGAAATCTGACTGTGCAGCCTGCTCGTGGCCCCCCCCGCCACCGAATACGGGCCGGTGTAGTTTCGGCTACTAGGCTTTGTTTCGGTGCAATGCCAGCAGTGGGGATGGGATGGCCGGGACCCATCCTCTGGGGATGCAAACCCCCAATGGGAGTGGCAGCGACTCCCAGACGACTGTGAGGGCCAGTCGTGCACGTGAGGTCCGATGCCTGAGCGGAGGCAGGCCTGGGTTTATACTCAGGTTGGACCCACGAAATCCGGCCCGGAAGGCATGTCAAAACGCCAAAAGGTTTTCAAATACATGCTACCTTCCTTCCTCTGCGCGCGGGGGCGTGCAAGTCTGGCTACCGACGCGTTGGTTTCTGGTTACGGAGAAACCAGGTCCGCGCGGGGGTTCATAGTGGCCAGGCTCTGAGGACCGCCGCCTCGGGGAAGCGGCCTTACGGCCGGCCGCAGGCTTAACCGCCTGCGGGATGCCGGGGGATGAGGGCTTAGTACTGCCTCGTAAGAGTCTGGCGAAAACCGAAGATGTGTGGAGTACCGGTGGAGTAGGCCTGGGTCATCTCATCCTAAGCCACGTTCTTGGTTAGTGGCCCGGTCGCCCAGCCTTGAACACTCTCTCCTCAGTAGGAGAAGAGCAAGCTAGGAGAGGAAATAAGTGCATGGATGGTTGGAGGAAGCACAGATGGACCCCCCGGAGCGACCAGTTCTGAGGCCGCGAGGCCGTTGACGTTCTGGACCTCCACTGGCTCGGGACTATCACACATACTTCCGGTGTCCGAAAAACCGCGAAAAACCTTCGACGGCTAGTAGCCGGCAGATGGGAAAGGCCTTCTAGTGTGCGATGAGGAGCCCCAGGTAGCTACTGACCCCGTGTTAGGTTTTCCTGTCTCCGACGGTCGGAGCCCGTTGCGTATGGTGGGTGGTCGGGCATCCCGTGAGTGGGGCCGCACCATTGGGCAATCTCGATGCTCTCCCTGCCCTGGCCAGGCGGGCCAGTAATGGAGTCGAGATAATTGAAGGATCAGAGCAAAAAACTCGCTGTCGCCATTCCCTTCCCACGTCCCATTTCCCTTTCCGCTACTTCCCAGGGGAGGTCAGGGGAGCCTCCCCGGGCCCGCTCTCTCGGCTGTGGGTCGCTAATGTAGCATTTTCCCTATTATTTTATTTTTCCACCCACGGGTGGTCAAATTACAACTTGCCTACGGTATAGAGGCTAGAAGGTTTGACTAGTGTCGTGAGCAGGCGCCCTCGCCAGCCGCCGCGCCGAAACCTGTTTCGATGCTAGCGTAGGTGGCGCTGTTCGCGGCAGGCGAGTTAGGCGAGCCGAGAAGACCGATGCCGCCGCCGCAGCTACCCGTGTCGCTCGTCGAGTGAAAGGGCGTCTTTCTCGTGCGTTTCTGCTTCGCTCACTTCGCCCCTGATTGCCTGGCATGTTTGTGCGCAGCGATTCAACAATGACCACGCTTTTGATAAAATTCGTGTCTACTTAGCCTTCCAGCAGTTCAGTGATGAGGTTTTGAAAGGACTTTTTTTTCTACAAGGATAAGCTAGACAAAATTTTCCGTATTTGTGAAGCTCATGGAACGCTTGATATTTGTCATGACATCAAGGGTGCCCTCCAAAGGCCTTCGCCCAGAGTCAGCAAGTGCGAGCTTTCTAGAAGAATTTCTAGCCTTTTTGAATGAATGGGAACGGCACGCCGCTCAGCACAGCGATGTACAGTCTTTGTCAAAAGTAACCAGGCTGCATGTTTTTTTCTTCTCAGTCCTATATTAAAGATATTATGCCAGCCCTCAAGCTCTAAATCTCTGTGTGGTAAGAAGAACCCCTGTTCTCACCTTCAAAGAACTTCTTGATCTTTAGGGAAGCCGTGAGGGCTCTGTTATACGAATGAGAAGCAAACCATGGAGCCTGGTTACTTTTGACAAAGACATTGACTGCCTTCGTACTTCGTGTGACGCTGAAAAGCACACTGTCACTTGTGAATTATGCGACATGTCATCAGTATAAAATACAAATTTCTCCTGACAGCCAAGTTGAGCCAAGACAAATTGGAGAATTTATTTGGAATTGTAAGACAATCATTCGGCTGCAATGACCACCCCTCTCCAGAGCAGTTTTTGCTTACAGTAAATAACCTTGCCTTCTACAACAAAGTCGCCAAAGAATGGAAATTCCCCAGCTGAGGTCGTGAGTCGTCTTCTGCAGCAGGAAAGAGAAGGTGGCAGAGATGGGTAAATCTCGCACATGCTTCAGCAGTGCTGCAAGAGCAGGACAGCATGTTTGACCATAATGGCTGCAGTGTAGAAAAGAAAAGCGACAGCCGACTCATTTTTTATATGTCGCTGGCTGCATTGTCAGGAAATCACTGAATATATTACTATATGCCCCGCGCATGTACTTGGCTATGTATGGCATGTACTTGGCCTTGGCTATTTTGCCCCTACAGGCTGATAAAAATGAGAATGCCTCACTGACGAGGCAGGCTGACCATGGAGGTTTGTTGAACGCTTCAAAACGAATTGCAGTGTTAATAACTACACTAGAAAATGCATTCAGTGCCTTTTTCAGCAGAAACGATCGAGCTGCATGCTGGTAGCATGATGTCTTTTTTACATTTTCTACAAGGGCATGAACTGGCTGCAGCGAGCACTCCCGCACTCTTACAAGGGATGTGATTAAGTTATATATGTATTGACGAGGTGGCATTTTTTTACTAAGGTAATGAGCAAAGATAAGGCGTCCAATTGCAAGAAGCAAAAGCTGCTCAAACTGAGGCGGTTCCGGTGAAACTGCATCAGTGAAATGTTCCTGTAAACAAATATTGCGTTAATGTGTTCTGTTCCCTTATTTATGCGATTACATTATCGCATTTAGGGCTGTAACGACCATCTGCGAGTGGTGCCTTCCACACGTGAGGCCGGAATTTCGCTCGGTCGTTATACGAGACAAGCTCAATCTCTTGGATGACGAGCCTTTCTTGCTTTTGCGCATGCCGTGTTGTGCTCGTTCCTTTCCCTTCGTTGCTGTCTTCTTGCACAGCTTTTCTTTGTTCCTTTTTCCGCGAAAATGGGTCAACCAAAGCATAAAAAACCAAAAATATAACTGCTCGCGGCTTCAACACTCTGTGTCCACCTGAAGCAGTAGCTTCGAAAGTGGTTTGCTGAGAATACCGCTGCTGACCGACGCCGCATGCACCGCAGAACATATATCGACACTCGTATTATATTTTATGCTTTCGCCGGACGAATATCGCAGCCGTTACAGCGAGATGCGCGCAGCCAAACGCGTTTCCCGGCATTGCTGCCGAGCGCGCGCGCAACACACCTGCTAGCGGCAGCGCCATCTGTGAGCCGTCATTGCAAATCATTTCCTCTCCGCTGGCGCGTTCACGACACTAGTCAAACCTTCTAGCCTCTATACCTACGGGCCTCCTCTTTTATTTTTCAATTGGGTTAAGCCTGTTGTGTGTAAACGGTGCAGGCAGGGGCCTATTATTTTTATTTCCTTTTCGGTTGCCCCAACCTATTCAATGTTGGAGTAGCGCAGTTCATGCACCAGCAGGTTCGCTGTCGCTTCCAGTCATCGGCCAAAACCGTACATTCATTGTTGGCATGCTGGATGCAGTGCAGCCATTGTACGCTGAGCTTGTAAAAGTGGTTGGGGTTCGTCGTCTGTGTACACAGCGCGCTGTGAGTTTTAGTCATGAGGACCTTGAGAATGTGCACAGAACTACTGACCCCTTCCTCTGATATATTGGCAATAAGTTCGTGATTTTCTCAGTGAAATCTGATTTTCCGGGTGTCTTAGCAGTCCCTAGAGAGTTTGGAAAAATTGGTCGTTGACCGTATCTCATACTGCATGCAATTTGGGCCGTGCAGGGCAGGGAGAGTGCTTTGTCCAGAGCAGCGACAACCAGCAACAGAGGGAACATGCAGTCAGCATCAGCGAAAGCCTCTGCTGACGCGTTATCAGTATGGTAGAAGGCTTTTTTTCATGGGCCGTGTAATGTCTTGTGTAGTCCCGTTGGTAGCTGGATTGAGGATGATAAGGGGCTAAAACGGCATTGTGTAATCACCGCAGTTGGTTTGCGTGCTCAATATTTTAAATCCAAGAACTTGCCTTCCACAACAACCAAGAGTAATATGCAAAATTAAACTTTTGGCCTTCAGGGAGGCTGAAATATCTGTCATGGGCACGTACTGTCGGCAGGAAAAGTAAATGGACCACATAAGTGGATGAAAGATGAAAAATTTTGTTTCTTGAAACCTGGCCTACCAGCTGCAGTTTTTTCCTGTCTGTAGGTTTGGTTTAGTTTGGTTTATTGGGGTTTAACGTCCCGAAGCGACTGAGGCTATGAGGGACGCCGTAGTGAAGGGCTCCGGAAATTTCGACCACCTGGGGTTCTTTAACGTACGCTGACATCACACAGTACATGGGCCTCTAGAATTTCGCCTTCATTGAAATTCAGCCGCTGCGGCCGGGGTCGAACCCGCGTCTTTCGGGCCAGCATCCGAGCGCCGTAACCACTGAGCCACCGCGGCAGGGCCTGTCTGTAGGTGTTACACATGCTGACCGCAGTGTAAATACTGTCCTCCAACAGAACAAAAGCTGTTTTTTGGTCCATTCAGTTTTCTAACTGATATTGTATGTTCCTGCCTGTATGTGAGCATTGTGCATTGCTGCTCTAGCAGTGAGGCTGTTGTATGACTGGGGGGGATACAGACATCAATGCAGCAGTTTTTTTTTTTTACATTTTCAGCTGTATATGAGCACCGTATGACTGGGGCAGTTAGCGACATCGGTGCAGCAGTTCTTTTTTTCTACATTTTTCAGCTGTGAATGAGCACCTGCCTGATGGTGTCTCTTTCTTTGCTTCTGTGTTGTCTGTATGGTTTACTAAGCAACCGGTGGCTCTTGCACCTGGTCTGCCTTCTTTTCCTGCACAGGGTTGCCAGGTGGGCACTTGCATTCCACCGAGCACGCTCGCGTCGTCACTGCCCCACGCGATGCCCGTCACCACAGCAGCCGCGACGGCCTGCAGTGCCACGGCGCCCTCGCCGGGCATCTTCCGTGGCCCCAAGCGGAGGGCCAGTCTCGCCAGGGACGGACAGGGCCCCTCCAAGAGGCCGTGCGGAGGGGGACCCCTCAAGGAAGAGCCGCCGCTCGACTGCGTCGATGGAGCCACAGAGAACCTCTGGGAAGAGGCAAGGCAGCAGATTGGGGGCATTTCGAGGCCCCGTTAATTCGTCACTTGTTGGTTCATTGATGCAATAACCCCAGCAGCACAGCTAATCGGCCCAATATTTGGAATGTATTGGCAAAGGCCGGCTCTGTCAAGGACCCAGAACAAAACCATCAATTTCTAATCATCCTCAGCCTGACTACGCCCACTGCAGGGCAAAGGCCTCTCCCATGTCTCTCTCCAACTAACCCTGTCCTTCTTTGCCAGCTGCGGCCACCGTCTATCCCCGCAAACTTCCTAATCTTATCCGCCCATCTAACTTTCTGCTGCCCCCTGCTACGCTTGCCTTCTCTTGGGATCCACTCTGTCACCCTTAAGGACCAGCGGTTATCCTGCCTCCGCATTGCATGCCCTGCCCAAAGCCATTTCTTCCTCTTGATTTCGACTAGAATGTCATTAACCCGCGTTTGTTCCCTCACCCACTCCGCCCTCTTCCGATCTCTTAACGTTACACCTATCATTTTTCTTTCGCGGCAGTCGAATTTCGATGGAGGTGAAATTCTAGAGGCCAGTGTGCTGTGCGATGTCAGTGCACGCTGAAGAACCCCAGGTGGTCAAAATTTCCGGAGCTCTCTACTACGGCGTCCCTCATAGTCTGAGTCGCTTTGGGATGTTGAACCCCCAATAAACCAAACCTAACCATTTTTCTTTCCATAGCTCGCTGTGATGTCCTTAACTTAAGCTGAACCCTCTTTGTCAGCCTCCACATTTCTGCCCCATAGGTGAGTACTGGTAGGATACTGCTGTTGTATACTTTTCTCTATATATTGGGCCAATTATCTGTGTTGCTTGGGAACATTTAGGTCGTCATCTCTCAAAGAATTTTTGGCTACTCTGTTGCGGAATTCCCTGATTGGTAGAGAGAGGTCACGCGACATTGTGGCACACATCACAACTTGCTCACCTTGGCAGGGTGGTAACCTGACGTTCATGATGTAAAAAATAGCGCACAGGGAACACACGGGACGGAAAGTAAACGACGCAGACAAGCGCTAACTCGCAACTGAGGTTTATTGCTGACGCGCGCAATATAAGGTAGTCACTTTAAAAACATAAAACAAAAACAACCACAAACAGTCCCTCCTGGAAAGACCAAGTCAGAGGAAAAAATTGAAATTGAAGCATCAGGCGCCACTCATCGCTGTGGAAGATCGATTGTGGAAGACTGTGAAATCGATTTTTTAGCCTCAGCATTGCATTGAATTCCTTTTTTGATAACGGTTTTTTAACTGATCTTCCACAGCGATGAGTGGCGCCTGATGCTTCAATTTCAATTTTTTCCTCTGACTTGGTCTTTCCAGGAGGGACTGTTTGTGGTTGTTTTTGTTTTGTTTTTAAAGTGACTACCTTATATTGCGCGCGTCAGCAATAAACCTCAGTTGCGAGTTAGCGCTTGTCTGCGTCGTTTACTTTCCGTCCCGTGTGTTCCCTGTGCGCTATTTTTTACATCATGAACGTTATCCAACTTGCCCAACTTTCCGCTTTGCTGAATGTTTGGTAACCTGACCTCTGGTTTGTGAGTAACCTGCCCACAGTGGCCACCTGCCAAAACGACAAAAATTCCAAAGGACCCCCCAGAATTTTGGATGTATGCCTACCACAGAAAAAGGATAAATATGGAGCAGGGGGTGTATTAAGGTGGATACTTAACCAAACTTTTGGAGATGCTGTTTTACATGTAAACAAGAGCTTGACTGCTAAAATTTATAAATGCGACAAGCATTTTACCGAAAAAAACATTGTAACATGTTTCTTTTGCGATTTTTCACGAAGTTGCCTATAGGTTGCATGTGCTAGTCAAGTTGCAGGCTAGCTTGGGGCAGGGATTTTAACTGATGGCATATGCAGCTGAGAACACCCTGAGAACCTAGGGGGGTTCTGCAGCAAGATGTTGCAGTGAAATAAGGAAATAATTGGTCAAAAAAAAAGGCTGAGATTCAATAAAGCAGTTAAGCTTGACGTAGTCTGATTACTTTAGCTGTTTCAGCAAATGTGGAGGTTAGATAATTCGTGTGGAAGTGCAGCGTTTTGTCTTGCAGGTGAATAACATTGGATGCTCGAAATCTGGGGCATAAAGCAAATAATGCTCGCATTCCGATGCGACTCAGTGTAGTCCGATGCTCTTGGATGCAGTTCAGTGCTGTTGTTCAATGCAGTGGAACTGCATCGTTAGCCCCAGCAGAATTAGTACCTGCTCACAGAGGGGTGCTTTTGATGATGAACAAGCGGGCGCAAAAGTTGCGAGGACACAGAAAGAATCCATGATGTAGGTGGCATCAAAGACGAGGACCAAGGTGAGAGAAAGACTCAACACGAGCGCTTTCGCAACTAAAACTTTAACTGAAAAACACATGATGTATACCCATCTCGTGAAAGTAAATCAGAAGAAACATACGGGGTAACATCAGGTAGGGCACGATACATCTGAAGAGTGCTGAGTAACATAATAAATGGTCCAAAAGCAGGAAACTTCGTAGTCGCAATCACAAAGAGTGAAAACCGAAAAACATGCACACAAAAAAAGGAGGGAGGGGATGGAAATTAGTTCCACGTGTGGTCCAGGTATGCCAGGTCTTCGTTTTCGGTGCTACCTACATCATGAATAAGATTCAGCTCGCCCAACCTTCCACCTTACTACAGAAAGAATACCATAGGACAGGCACCGCTTTGACAGCTTTCGCTTGCAGTGCTTTCGCTTGCAGTGCTTTTGCTTGCAGTGCTTGCGCGTGCAGAACTTTTGCTTGCTTGTGCCCCGCCTCGGTGGCTTAGTGGTTACGGCACTCGGCTGCTGACCCAAAAGATTCGGGTTTGATCCTGGCCGCGGCGGCCGAATTTCGATGAAGGCGAAATTCCAGAGGCCCGTGTGCTGTGCGATGTCAGTGCACGTTAAAGAACCCCAGGTGGTCGAAATTTCCGGAGCCCTTCACTACGGCGTCCCTCATAGTCTGAGTTGGTTTGGGACGTTAAACCCCAGTAAACCAAACCAAACCTAAACCAAACTTTGCTTGCAGTTGATGTGCTTTTGCTTGCAGTGCTTTTGCTTGCAGTGCTTTTGCTTGCAGTGCTTTCGCTTGCAGTGCTTTCGCTTGCAGTGCTTTTGCTTGCAGTGCTTTCGCTTGCAGTGCTTTCGCTTGCAGTGCTTTCGCTTGCAGTGCTTTTGCTTGCAGTACTAATGTGCCACCAGATGGGGCTCATTGCAGGCATTGGCTGAGGTGGTTGGTGGTCTCTTCCCCCCCCCCTTCAGCAGTGTTCGGGCGAGTGGCCCCTGGAGGCGTTCGTGGAGGCCCTCTGCCAGGACCTGTTCAGCGCTGCCTGGGAAGTGCGGCACGGTGCGGCCACGGCTCTCCGTGAGGTGGTCCGGCTGCACGGTCGGGGGGGTGGCCGGTCAGTCAACACACCCACCGCACAGGTGATTCCATCAATTGTTCACCTGAGCGCACGGCCGAGCGTTATCCTGTTCATCTCAGCATTAATTCTTCATCTGAGTGCACGGCCAAACGTTGTGGTGTTTCCAAGCAACGCCCCCTTGCACTTGTCACATCAGATAACTTGATCTTTCCTCATACTGGCGGCTGCAACGCTGAATGTGCACGTAAAATGCTTCTCTCTGTTGAACTGCTCGCTTATTCGGGCTGATATGTGATGCAGAGGTGGCTGGGACAGTGGGGGAGGGGATGAAGCAGTTTATTTGAAGATGGTTTTTCGACTGCCTTTACTCTTGGCATTGTTAAGCAGTCGAGAAAACACCTTCAAATGAGGGATCCCCCACGTCTATCACAGGTTTGATGGTAAAGCAATCATGCCTCGGGCAGGTGCCTCATGGCACCGCTTGTGTCACCTATGTGAAACCAGCTTGTTTTGGGTCTCTGATGCTGCAGACGATGAGGATTTATTATTAACTCTGATCGAATCAGGCAAGCACATCATCCAAGTGTAGTATTGAAACAGAAAGACTCTTGCATGCCATCTCTGTCAGATTTCAGCATGCATAAGAAGTATTTTACAGTGAGTATTTAGTGTTGCAACAGTCAGTAGACAGCCTGATCCGCACAGTGGGGAAAGCAAAACCATGCGCTCGCCACTAGATGCATCTAGCAGTGCGGTTTTCTTGTTGTGCCTCTGTTTGCGACGGTACTTGAGCCCATCACGGGGCTTGCAGTCTGTTGAGACTGGTGCAGTGTAATCCACTGTGATCCCCCCCCACCACACACCCCTGTCGGATCTCCTGAATACCTTCTCTGTGAACCTGGAAGGTATGTTAAGATATGTTGTTGTTAGAGGTGGAACAAATTAACCGTGGCCATGTACAGGGTTAATTGGAGGGACATGGGAGAGGACCCACCGTGGTGGCTCAGTGGTAAGGCGCTTGTCTACCGAGCCGGAGTACCCGGGTTGGAATCCGACCGCGGCGGCCGCGTTTTGATGGAGGCGAAACGCAAGAGGTGCCCGTGTGCTGCGCGATGTCAGTGCAACTTCTCTCTATCTCTTTCACTCCCACCTTCCTCCTTCCCCTAACGATGCGGTTCAGGTGCCCACCGATATATGTGAGACAGATACTGTGCCATTTCCTTTCCTCAAAAGCCAATTTACCAATTTAGACATGGGAGAGGAGACCTTTGCCCTGCAGTGGGCGTGTAGTCAGGCTGATGATGATGGTGGTGGTGGTCTCTCGCATTCCCCAGCTGGAGGCGTCCAACCAGCTCTTCCTGGAGGACCTGTCCCTGCGGCTGCTGTGCGTCCTGGCCCTGGACAAGTTTGGGGACTTCCTGTCCGACCAGGTGGTGGCCCCCGTGCGGGAGACGTGCGCCCAGACCCTGGGCCACATCCTGCACCTGATGGTGGGGGGCAGTGAGGGGGGCCACCAGGGGGTGTGGGGGGTGCTGCGGGTGCTGCTGCAGCTGCTGCGGCGCCCCGAGTGGGAGGCCCGGCACGGGGGACTGCTGGGCATCAAGTACCTGCTGGCCGTCCGCAAGGTGGGTGGAAAGGGAAGGGAACGCTATTGCAGAAGAAGAAAATGCAAAAGGGACGATTGTCGGGCTGCTTGGTTACTGATACTGGATGCTGGTGCATGATACTGGAAGGAAATGCAGTGGCACTTGGGAGTTGGCCCACCCCAAACATTCCAGAGGGCCCTTCAGATTTTGGAAGTAGGCCACCCCAGAAAATGTAGTTGAGGTGGATTGGTTGGAGATCGTGGGTTTAAACTGTATTAATGGGATTAGTTGTGGATTAATGCGAATTAAGGAGGATTAGGGCGAATTTGTGGGATTAGCATGAGTGGTATCCCCGAGTGTGGTATCGGATATACGACACCCGTGTAGTGATGAACATATGCGTTTTGGTGCTGCCAGCCAGCACATTGATGTGTGGCAAAATGTACATCGATTGAACTGGCTGGTGTATTAACGGTGGACTAAAGAGGATTCTGAGCTCGCCTTTTTGTCGCGGAAACGCTGTCTGCATAGTCCAAGCATTCTTAGAAACTCCAAATTATTGTCTTGTGAGGACAATTTCCCTATTAACTCACGTTAAAAGTCCCAGCTACCACCTTTTTTTCGACCTCAGCTCTGAGAGTAGGATGAGTCAACCAATGCATAGAGTTCCTTTCAGCCAGTCGCATGGTGCCTTCGCTTTTGCGTTTATTTTGTTTAGTTTTTTTTAGATTTCCGTGAACAAATAGCTTCAGTCGCAGACTTACAATCAAAACCAAAGCATAGCATCATAAATAAAGGTGATAAAAAGAAGATATTGGGGATGCTAGAGCGTGGTTTCAATTTTGTTTGCTCTGTGGCTCTACTCAGTAGCATTCGGCTACCCTGCGTGCTTTTTTGGAAGGATTTTTCTTGTTTAATTTTCAACTGTGCACTTGGCATTCATGTCAGCAATCAAGGGAGTGTCGCTGTTTCAGTCGCAGCAGCACTTCCGGGGAGTGTCGCTAGCTGACGGAAGAGCCGACGCCACTCACATAGTTTCTCTTTTGCTCTGACGTATTTGACGACTGCCGGGCACGTTTTGCCAGATTTTAATGTAGTGCTTCATTAATCGTCATTCGTGCTACGGGTCCAGTAAGCTCATAAAGGCTTTTACCTTGAAGGCCTTCACCCAGGGGAAGGCATGCCAAGTATACACACCTGGCGGCCAGGTGCCACAAAGCAGGTTTCAGGGACATACCATGTATGCCTGAAATCAGAGAACGCGTCTAGTATTGGTGCTGAATGACAGGAGTCGTGAGCCTGAGGTGGAGTGCCGCTCCCCCCCCCCCCCCCCCCCTTCCCCCTCCCCCCCCCTTGTGCAGGACCTGACGTCGGTGCTGATCCCGGCCGTGTTTGAGCCCGTCTTCCAGGGCTTGCAGGACCAGAATGACGATGTGAGCGCCGTGGCAGCCTCTGCCCTGGTTCCCGTCACCGAGGAGCTGGTCAGGACGCTGCCCCACCAGGTCAGTGCTCCCTCCCTGTCCACTTCTTCATTTGTCCTTGCCTTTTCTCACTGCATTCTTTTAACCATGATCACTGACCAACACGCCCAGACAGCCACTTTAGTTCCCTGCAGCACTGCCTTCTTCGGAAGGAGGTAGCCGAGCGGGAATTGTCTCAAACAGCTGGCCTCGAGGTTTTCCCATTTCTGTGGAAAAAAAAAAAAAGGGTTGATGGGGAGGGCATGAGCTTAAATGCCCATTGTAAGAGGGTGCTGTCTGCAAACCAAAAAGCGGGCTCACCTCACCAGCATTCCAGAGAGCTGTGAGTGACAGGTCACTAATTTTGCGGCAGGAGCAGTAGTGACTGCTTCCAAAAAGCCGTCGGCCGCCGCGGTGGCTCAGCGGTTATGGTGCTCGGCTGCTGACCTAAAAGACGCGGGTTCGATCCCGGCCGCGGCGGCTAGAATTTCTTTGGAGGAGAAATTCTAGAGGCCCGTGTACTGTGCGATGTCAGTGCACGTTAAAGAACCCCAGGTGGTCGAAAATTCCGGAGCCCTCCACTACGGCGTCTCTCATAGCCTTAGTCGCTTTGGGACGTTAAACCCCATAAAACCAAACCAAACCAAAAAGCCGTCGACGTCATTGTGAGCGGTGTGAAGCCTCAGAGAAAGTTTTGGGGGGGTGGGGTACTGGTACTATTCCTAGTTCATTTTGACGAGTATGATGCATCACATACTGTATTATGTTGCCGCAACTAGTTTTTATTTTTTGCGTACGGTGTACATTGCTATATATGCACGTTACTTTTTCTGAACTTCACAGTTCTGCCATGTAACAGTCTCCTGGGCCCTGTCAAGCTGCTTACCCAGCTCTTAGCCCAGGAGACCATTCCAGTTCTTTCTGGGAGAAATAAAGAATGATTGATTGATTGAGTGGAGCATCCGCTGAGTGCAGAGGAGGAAAGTGGAGAGCGGCGGCAGCAGGATAATTGATTTCAGTCCTAGTGGAGATCCTGCGGCATCAGTCGGAATGATGATTGCATTTGTTTGTTGTCGTGCCAGTGACGGGTCATTGGGCCTCTGTGGTGCGTTATTCCCCCCCCCCCCTCCCTGCCAGGTTCCCAGGGTGGTGTGGACGCTGTGGGATGCCCTGCTGGAGCTGGACGACCTCACCTCGTCGACGAGCAGCATCCTCATGCTGCTGGCCGCTCTGCTGTCCCACTTCACCCAGGTGTCCCACTCTCAAAGGTGGGTTGGACAGACGGTGTGTTGCACTCTGTCCAGGCATTGCCCAGGGTTGTTACCGTATTTACTCGCATAATAGGCGCACTCGCATAATAGGCGCACCCCTGGTTTCGTCGCGAAAAGTTAGATTTTTTTATTTCCGCGTATAATAGGCGCACCCCGAACTTGGCACTGTGATCAATACTTTATTTACACGATTGCAAGCCGACGCCTCGCCGCCCCCCAGTCTTTATTTTAACAAAGTTTTTGCTGAACTGACACTAGTCCTCACTAGTGCTGCTGCCGTCGCAGCTGCTGCGGACCCACAGCACGTACAACGACATCGCGTAGAGCAGCCGCACACAGTTTTCAGGGATGCTCACTTTAAACGTCTGTTTCGATAGCTTCATCTCCAGCCGGAAACGTTCCTGACTTAGGCCCACAAAAACCTCGGCGCCTGGAGTCGCGTACGAAAATTGGGGCACGCCGCAGTCACAACTGCCGCACTTCTCGGCCACGTCGAATTTTCGACCTGCCGCACGCTTGCCGTGTTCGAAAGCAAACTCCCAGCCGTGTAGCTATTAAGGTGCTTGCCCGTCGAGCTAAAATAGCAACGCTCGGCGGCAGAGCCACAAACCACGATGAACTAACCGTAGCCTCCGTGATCGAAGCGCGCTTTAACGGCGCGCGCCGCCGCCGGAGCAGATAGCTGCGGCCACAAACTAACGCGCTACTGCAGATCTCGGCACTGATAGCAACAAAAAAACTGGAGCTGGTGATGCTGATGACGATATAGATAGCGAAAGCTCGCGGCGGAGGAAAACATTGATGATGATGATGAGCTTGGCCTCGGGCGCCCTGCGTGGGCGCTAGAATGTAATTTCACAACTTTTCCTTCTCCGTATTTTTTTGTTTTGTACAAATTATAGCTCTGCGTCCCAAAATTTTAAATATACTCCATTCCCTGTACATGAGTGCGTTTGTATCCGCTATGCACCCTGGCCAATCCCCCCCCCGTGGGTATGTGCCGTTCAGCCTGAGGACATCATCATCATCATCAAGCGCCTGTTGCGCGCCGCCAAAGCTGATCGCGGAGGCCTCGGCGCGTGCATTTCGAAGGCTATTCCCGCGTGGGTCGTGGAAAGTTTCGGTGCGGCCCTTACATGGATCTTTTTTTTTTTAATATTTTCTTCGGGAAAACGGGGTGCGGCCGGTATACGAGTGCGTTTATGCGGTGTGTTCAATTTTGCGAGTCGAAAAATTTACGGAAATTTTACCCCGCATAATAGGCGGACCCCGAACTTTGAGCCGGATTTTCTGGAAAAAAAGTGCGCCTATTATGCGAGTAAATACGGTATTGCCTTGCCGTTTGGGCGTTGTTCACTCGAGGGAGTGGCACATGTTGTCGTTGCATCAGGCGATACCTTATATACTCGCGTAATGAACCCACTTTTTTCCCCGAAAAATTGACCTCAAGTTGGGAGGGGGGGGTTCATTATGCGGGAAAAAATTTTTTTCGAAATTTTTCGGGCGATTACATTTCATATCACAACATCAATCAAAAATGCAATCACAGCCTTACCTCTATAGAAAAACCACGGATGCAATGTGAATAAAAAAGTTTATTTCACACACTCCTTGGCTCGGTCTCGCATTATCACTCGGCCTCGCTCTCCGAGTCGAGGCTTTCGCTCGCGTCGCTCGCAACTTCTTTGTCGTCGTCATTGTCCCACAACGTGTCGTCTTCTGTGCCGTCCAAGAAGTTTGAGATTCCAGTTTTCTTGAGGCTACGGATGATCACCTCGGGGGAAATTCCACGCTTCCAAAATCCATCGGCAAAGCATGTCGATGGTTGGCCTTTGTGTCTTGCCAGTCGGTGTCAGGTCGTGGTTTGCCATCTACTCAGCGTACAGCCGCCATACGTTGTCCTTAAATGGTTTGTTGACAGAGACTTCAAGTGGCTGCAGCACTGAGGTTAGGCCACCCGGCATAACAGCGATGTCTGTTCACAGCTCGCTCAGCTCCAACAATATGGCGGGTGGCTGACGTCCCAATGCGTTGTCTTTAATTTGTTTTACTGCCGCTGCGCCATAAGGCCATTGGTCACATGTGACTGACATTTCGAACCTGGTGCCAAAAACTCAAGACGACACTCCTGCACAAGCTGCGCCATCGAGTTTGCTTTTGTAGCACCATTTCTTTGGTTTCAGTTTTGTTTGTTTCTTTTCTGATGCAAGGAGGCAACGAGAAAAATGAAACTTGGCCAGTCGCCAATAATGGTGTTCATTTCGTTGCGAGCTCCTCAAGGGCGAAAGGCTACACTGAGCACTTTTGTCGATTCTTGGGGTGTCTTCTTTCTGTTCTTTTTCTTTTTTTTAAAGCAGTAGTGGTGAGTTAGGCAACCACGTGGAATGTTCGAATTTGAGTGCCAATTGCGAGATTTCATCTCTGAGGCCTGGGACATCAGTGCATGCTCGCACATGTTTCGTTTTACTGGTCGCATTGTATTTTGCATAGTGTGCTTGGTTTGTAAGTGATGATTATTTGGTGCTTTAGGGACTTTGCAACATACTGCCGAAATATTCTACCAAATGCGCCAGGAGAATTTTTTATGATGATGTCAACGAAGGCCATGCCTCCTTTTCACCCATAGAGCCCATTCACTACCAACTGAAAAAAAAAAAAAAAGAAATGGAGAAGAGGAAGAACTCCAAGCTCTGCTGCAAAAGAAAAAGAAGAACAGAACTCTGAACAAGTGTAATTGCAGCACGTACTGTATACCTACATTTATGTCCTTGCACAACTTCGGTTGGAATCATGGTCTATAAGCTGCAGGGTGATGTGTTGCTGTGCGCAGTGCATTTAGTGCTTCTTGAAGAAATATTACTTGAAGCAATCAACTAAAAAGGGAACCTGCTGTAGTAGTGCACTCTCGCCCAATGCAGAGCCTGGCAGTAGTGCACGTGTTCCCTGATTTGTGCCTTGTCTTGTGTCCAGCGGTGGTGCAGTGCCAGACGGGGAAGAGCGGATGGCAGGCACCGTGGAGGATGATGGGGCAGTGGTGCCTCTCCCTGAGGGCAACGGAAACGGCACGGATGATGCCCCCCTGGCCCAGTGGGTGCCCCGTCTGTGGCCCTTCCTGGGGCACAACTCGGTCGCCGTGCGCCTCTCCGTGCTGCGCTCACTCCTCATCCTCACCTCCGACGGAGGGGCACCACAGGTACGGGGTGCCACCGCAGTCCGTCGTATGTACGTAGTCTCTGACTTGCGTTTAAGGCGAAAGCCTTTAAGCGCTCACACTCGCAGCCATGACTCCATCCGTCCGCTACATCTGAAGTGAAAGTCGTAACTAGTCACTACTAGTCACCAGTCATGACTACTTTGGTCAAGGTTTTCTAAAACAGGGGATGTTAATTTTGTTGAAGTACTAATCTGGACTGAAGTGACAGCCTTTTCTTCCAGGTGTGTGGTGGGGTGCTGCTGAATGTGCACATTGTGTGATGTCAGAAGCAAGTTCCCACGGGGACGTTTGGGGGGGTTGTCTGGTGAGGTTGTTTCCCTTGACCGGTTATCGGCATATGTGCCGCCACCCCTGTGTGCAGCCCCTGAAGGAGTGGATTCCTCCGCTGCTGCCCTGCATGCTGCGCCTTCTGTACCAGCGCTGCCTGCTGGAGACGTCAACGGAAGTCCTCAACCTCATCTACCAGGTGCGCTTTCGGGGCAGTGTCCCACAGAGCTTCCTGTTTTTAGTGCGCTACCACTGCCGCTTCCAATCACCAGCATGGGGGAAGAGTTGGGGAGCCGACCTGGTCCACGGCTAGGATGGCTACCGCTGCCAACGGCCTTCCTTTGATGGTTTCGGTGCATCCTCCCCATGAGGCCACAGTGCCGGTGACGAGGGAATGTGTTGTGTGCGCTCAGGTGCTCGCAACAGGGTGACAGTAACTGCAAAAGCAAAACTTGAGGCAGGTGTGTTGCCCCCGTCAGCCGTGAGGTGCTTGGTGCAATAGATGTGCGCACCATGAGCGAGGCCCGATGCAATCCCAATGGGCACGTGAACAACGCACGCCACACAATTAGAGTGCGGAATAGACCACTTCGACTGCAAAAAATGATTTCTCCCTCGAGAGGACCGCTGCACTTTTTTGCTGATCCTTGGCATGCTGTGAGGCGAATTTCGGTGTTCTGGAATTGCAGTGTCACGGAGTAAACGAGATTTTGCCGACTTTGTTTAATCATGGTTTAACCATAGCACCCGACAGTCCACTGAATAAACACTGCCATTCTCTTTGTGACTGAGAATGGGTGATGAGCGTTGCAGTTCCTCTCCGTGTGGATGTTCCAGGTGTGGGAGAAAGTGGTGCGGGGTGCCCCCCTGGGTCCCCTGCTGACGGCCGCCTGCCCCCACATGAGCTCCTGGCTCTGCCTGCTCATGCACCCCGCACACCTGCAGGTGAGTGAGGGGGTCCGTCTGACTAATTAATGTGCAGTCTGGACTCTCTGAACAGTGTTGTTCATGGTCAGATTTTTAGGGGCTTCTGAAGTGACTCGTAAAACTAAAATTGAAATTCGTTTGAAACTCTGAACTTGACCCAGAAGATGAGGCTTCGATCCCGGCCGTGGCGGCTGAATTTCGATGGAGGCGGAAATCTAGAGGCCCCTGTGCTGTGCGATGTCAGTGCACATGAAAGGACCCCAGGTGGTCGAAATTATTCCGGAGCCCTTCACTACGGCATCCCTCATATCCGGAGTCGCTTTGGGACGTTAAACCCATAATCAAGAAACTCTGAACTAGGGGCATTCAAAGTTTTGAGTAGTTTGTGACTGTTGCTGCTCAAAGTACCCAAACCTTGTCAGCAGTCCGGAATCATGAAATTCCCGGTTAGTCTGAAGTAGCGGCCCAACGTCTTGGCATTTTCCAAACAGTGTTCACTGTCTGTAGCAAGTCGCACTTATTCAGTTGAATTGAGCTTTTTTTTTTGTAGAATTGACTGCTAGCATGCACGCTAGTCGTTGCCTAAAGCTAGCATGCTAGTCCGTGTCTGAAGGGCCACTGACCAAGTGTCTGGACATTTTAGACAAACAAGCCCACTGCATAGATGAGCCATCAGAGATAACTTCTGCAAAATGCTAGAGCCGTGGAAGTCCCGAAAAGCAGTAAAAATTCAAGTCAAAGCCCATTTGCTCTTCTTTTTCGAGGAGCCGAACTCCTTGTCCACTACGCTGGCATCTAAGCCTTGCGGATGACATCATCCACCCAACTTTTGCAAACTACAATCCACTGGTCTATCGTTCTGACTGACGGGTGAAGGGTGGGCATAGCCTATGCATCGCAGCGTCTGCTTGTTCGGTGCAAATTGCTGACAGGTTATGCCTTGAGCCATGTCTGAAAGCAAGAAAAAAAACAGCTGGGGCAGGGAAGGACAAAGGAAAAAGAAGTGCAACGAAACACAGCCAGGAGCCCTCCCCATGAAATATCTGCGATAGCAAAAAGCAAGCAAAGAATTCTTTCCAAGGCGGGGCCATGGCGTAGACGTGTGAAGTAGACTCCACACCTCCTGCTAGTGTCGGCGGAGGAGCGTGAATTTTCGTTTGCAGAGGGTAGTTGACGAGGCGTGAGAGAGAAAAAAAATTGTGGAGAGGGAACAGGTGGAGAGGAGCATAGCAGAGTAGCCTGATTGGGATGGCTGTAACTACGCTATTAATGAGCATTTTCAAGAAATGTTTGTGGCCGTGTGTTCCGAAGATTATGCCTCGCAACCATAGGGGTAGAAAATATTTTCAACCGAGACGGGCGTCAGTTGCTCTTTAAAACTAGTGTGTTGACAGCCATTGAGAACGATCATGGCTCAGCAAAGAAAGCTAATGGGTCAGGCTGCTGGCATTGGGGGTAGCTGAATTCACTGCTCTTTGCACTTTGTCTTTAGGCGTCACAAAAGAAGTGTGTAACGTACGGTCCCTTGCTGTTGTACACCACTCACCTGCTCTTCATCTGTTCTGTAAGCTACCGTGTAGAGACGTCTCGTGTCGCTTCGTCAGCAAGGAAGTGTGGCCCTGACCCTGTGCTCATCAACTTGTGCAGGTGGACGTTGTGGCTCTGCAGTGGCTGGTTCTGCCACCAAACCTCAAGGTGAGTGGAGGAACGGTGCAGTTACCATTCCTACGATGGCTGTCTGTCTTATCAGAATTGGACACTTACCGTTCATATGATGGCCGTTTTGTGTTATCAGAACTGTACAGTTACCGTTACTACTGTGGCTACCTGCTGTCTGAACCTTGCATTTACCGTTGCTACAGTGGCCATCTGTGTCTTGGGGATGTCCTAATTTGGGGACCCTCAAACCGAGCAGTAACTGCTCGCTGAGAGGCACTGGAACAGCAGCTTGGGCTTCTTGGTTTTCACACCTTGGAGTGAACAGCGCTGGGACTAGAGATGAGGATGGGAGCACTATGTGCAGTCAGCACAGCACTCATGCATACCATGTTTACTCGCTTAATTTTCACTTTTTTTTTTTACCTAAAATTAAGGCACATCCCCTTTTTTTCAAAAAGGGGATGTGCAAATTTTGCAGAGATATTTGCGAACAGTTTCTAAGAAACTCTACGGCGGTCACAAACACTCACTGTGTGCAGTATTTTGCTGCATATAAGTCGACACCGCAACTCTCGCCTCTCACTGGCCAAAAAAAGAAAAAAAGTGGACTCCAAATATAAGTTGACGTATACCCCTGCGCCTGCCACAGGCCCACGTTGTGTAGTTTCCTGCATGATGGCATCACAGCGTGTGCACAGCTCAAAGCAATAAACGTGCACGGTACAATTGCAAAGCTAGTAGTCAGAGGCAAATGGAGATACTAGGCGATAAAATGGTTCCCTCGAATGTAGCCTGGCTGAGCGGCAGGAAATAGAACAGCCAGCACTTTGATAGTTTCTGATTCTGGTGTCACGCACGCTTCGGAGGTTACGGGAAGTGTGCCTTCTCAGCCGTTCGTATGGGAAAGTGACTGCTGGAACGAGCAAGTCTGGTAAATTGCACACAGTTGACTTGCCGAAAACAGTTTACAAACATGTTGCCAACTTTTTTTTTAGACCAGTGACTTGCCTTTCACAGATGCACGTGGTGACGCAGCCGCGCTGATCATCCTCAAACATGACCTGCACACGTGCATGCTGATGTGCTAATAAATAATAAGTAATAATGGTGTGCTAATAAAGTCCAGCTAATAAATTAGGAGTGCACAAATCACATGAGGGCGCAGATTACGCGAGTAAATGTGGTGCCTTTCCATCCTCATCTCTGGTTTCGGTGCTGTTGAAGACAGCCTTGGCATTGCAGTGACGGTTTCTAAAGATGCAGGCCTCTGGTGGTCAGTGCTGGGTCGCTCTCTGAGGCCAGAGCTGACTTGAGCTCTTGCTTCACCGCTCAAAAACACAGCCGTACATGACTGCATTCTCTTGCATGCACAGTGCACCACGATCCCCATCACTGCACCTTGGCCTGCGAGGTAGAAGTGTGCCCCGCGAGTGTCTGATCCAGCCCTCCTCTCCCTCTCTCTCTTACTCCCAGCCTGACAAGAGGATCCGCCGTGCTCCCGGTACGATCGGTCCCCAGGAGGGTCCCACCGCTGCTCCTGGTGGGGGTCCTCCCCTGCTCGGGGGTGAGGTGTACCTGGCCGGAGCCGAGTCCCTCAACGAGAGCCCCGCTGATCGCGAGCTTCTGGTGCTGCGGTGCCGCTGCACAGCTGCCAAGTGAGGGAGGCGCCACTGTTGCTCGGTCACGCGCACATTCGTGCACGAAGCGCAGAATTTTTTCTGGCCAAATGTTTTTAGGGGATGTTTTTAGGGAATCCCCCAAGGTGGAGTAGATTTATAATGAGGGAGCAATTATTCATTGACATCCACCCAAGCACAGCCATACGGCTACAAAGGAAAGTTAAGCAGCTATCTCAGTTTTCTCGAATTATTGATCAATTTTCTCTCTCCCTACCATAAGCATCCCGTCCGGGTTAGCTCAGTTGCTAGAGCGACTGCTCCGGCGAAGCGGTGGTCCCGGGTTCAAACCCCGGACCAGGACGAATTTTTTTTTAACTGTGAAGTTTCTGAGAAAGCTGTACAGCTTTCCAGTGAGTTATAGAATTTGTTCTCTGTGGGATGAGTTGCAAGCAAAATTAACTCATTCTGTCTACATGAGCAATCTTTGTGGTCCTACTCGTGCGGTTGTCATCACTGCCAACAACTTGAATAGAGGAGAGCGGCAGTCCCCCCTGCAGTGCACATCTTCGTGCAAAACATTGCTCTTAGACTCTGCTCATTTTAGCCATTTATGAGGCTTTTTATACAAGGCTATTTTTAACCCTTTAGAGGAAAGCTCTATGCATGTCACACACATAAAATTGAGTACTCTGGAAGTTGAATGACATCACTTTCTTGACATTTCGACTGCTGGATTCGTAGAAACAAAAAAAAGGTGGGAGGGATGCTCATTTGTACCGATGACTTCATAAAAGTACTTCAGGTGTGGTACGTATTCGTGCCCGAGTCTTATCAATGTATACAAAAAGTTGTAGACTGAAAATTAATTCTGGAAGTATTATGAGCCCGTTTACTGATAGAAAAGGTTCGAAAGCTCAACAGGTTTTCAAATCCTTTTTTTTCCTGTCAGCATTGGCCGCAGTGAACCGTGCGCCCATGCTTGTAAAAATGTTCCCACTGATGCAGCTGAGAATGGACTGAGAGTGGAACCAGGTTGACACCGGAAAATGCTGAGAGGAAAGTTTTTGGGTTGCCTACCCCAGTGTACATTGGGGTGGAGCAAAGGAGGCTTGATTGATCTTCATCTTGGGCTGTCCTGAAAGATGCTGGAGGTGCTGAAGTGCTTGCTGCGGGTGCTGAAGTACTTGTTGCGGGTGCGGTGCTGAAGTACTTGTTGCTTGTGCTGAATTACTTGTTGCGGGTGCTGAAGTACTTGTTGCTTGTACTGAAGTACTTGTTGCGGGTGCTGAAGTACTTGTTGCGGGTGCTGAAGTACTTGCTGCGGGTGCTGAAGTACTTGCTGCGGGTGCTGAAGTACTTGCTGCGGGTGCTGAAGTACTTGCTGCGGGTGCTGAAGTACTTGCTGCGGGTGCTGAAGTACTTGTTGCGGGTGCTGAAGTACTTGTTGCGGGTGCTGAAGTACTTGTTGCGGGTGCTGAAGTACTTGTTGCGGGTGCTGAAGTACTTGTTGCTTGTGCTGAAGTACTTGTTGCTTGTGCTGAATTACTTGTTGCTTGTGCTGAATTACTTGCTGCGGGTGCTGAAGTACTTGTTGCGTAAGATGCTGAGGTATACTTGGTCGGGGTGCTGAGGTGTATGCCTGTTTTGGGTGCTGTGTTCCAGGCTCCTGGGCCTCCTCTCCGGCCTGGTGACCCAGCCCATGCCCGGCCTGGAGGCTGTGCCCCCGGTGGTGGTCGAGAGCCCCGTGGAGAGCTATGCCCGCCTGGTGCTCTTCCACCTGGCCTCCAAGAGCGCCCTGCAGCGCATGATGACCGCAGCCGTCATGGCCCACTGGGTCACCCTGCATCCGGTCAGTCTCCCTCTCTCTCTCTCTGGCATCCTGCAGTCTTCTTTAAGGCAGAAGCCTTTAATGCATCATACTGTCATTAGCAACTGTGTCGGCAGATTTGTCCGCATTTCGGCGTCACTAAAAAAAAATGTCCAGGCTGAGAATCGAACGAGTCACTACTCATTTGGCATTTGAACTACTCATTACCACTCATGACTAGTTAGTCTTTATCGGGTAATAACTAGGGATGACTAACCAGTCATGACTGGTTAGTCATTAACCAATCATGACTAGTTAGTCATGGCTAGCCAAACCAAGTTTCCCCATAGCCACCTCGTGTGTACTAATGGCCGTGCGGCCAAAGCTGCGGGGAAAGGCTTTCTCCTCGCACACTTTAGATCGTCAGAGTGGCCCCTGAATTTTTTTATGCCGCTGACTGCAATATAGGGTAGTTCTGTTGGGCAAGTAGTCGGTCCTTTTTTAACGGGACTGACTACTCAGCGGTCAGCGCCCAGTTTTTTTTTTCAGCTCAAAGTGCAGAAGTAAACTTTCCATCTAAGGTGCTTGTTTCCACAACAGTTGTGTTAGAAATGCTATAAAAGACTAAATTTTTTTGTCACTGCATGCGCCTGTTTTATGTGTCCCGATGTTAAAAATCGTAATCAGTGAGTGGAATGGTGATTGCATGTTGGCAAAAGTTGCGTGCTGAAAAGTGTGCCAGAAAGGAATTGAACAGTTGTAGCGTAGAGTAGCGCACATTTTAGTTTTAAATCCAAAGCCGTTATGGCACAGTGTTGTATGCCGTGTCGAAAGTTTTAGTGGGCCGTGGTTAACCGCTTCATCCAGGAAATGCAAAGCCACTGGGGCCTCATCTGGTGACCAAAGCTAAAACTCTTCATTGGCAATACGAAGAGTGTTCGTTTTCATCAAAAAGTGCACTGGTGGGAGTGATGAAACATGACAAATGTTCCTGAAAAAAAAAAAACACTGCACTTAACAACAAATCAATAATATTTTGCCAATATGTAGTCATGTTGTGGAATTTACTGATACTGGCAGGGTTTCACTGCAAGATAGCAGATCTCTTTGTTTTGTGACCTGCTGTTTGTGATCTGTGACCTGTGTGTGTCTCGTCCTTCCTTTGTCCCTCGTCTGTCAGCGCTGCATGTTCAGGATCTCATATTAGCCTGCGAACACAGATGTGGGCGTAGCATGCACCACACCTAGGCCACAAAAAAGCACGCAAGCAGTGAAGGTTACCTGTCCTTGGGGCATGCTGCCACCTGGTCCCTCTCATTTTCTTGTGCCATAGCGTGGCATTGGAATTCCGTGTGCATCGTATTTATGTCTTCACTTACTCATATCATTCTGATTGAAATTGATTAGCGGGTGTGGAGTTGTCTGCTCATTCAGTTGTCTGCAATTCATGGGCTCATTCAGACGTTGGTACAGGTCTTTATCAGCTGTCGCTTGCCTCATTCGTCCCCCCCTTAGGACCACCTGTGCCCGGCGTCGGTGCGGGACCGGGTGCTGGAGTGCCTGGGGGAGACGCTCTACTTTGACGAGATGGCCAGCGGCTTCACCCGGCTGCAGCAGGACGCCAGGGACTTCATCGCCCTGCTGCGCCACTTTGGCCTGCCCCTGGATCCCCACTTCCAGCCCACGTGAGTCACTCCACTGACTCGGGGTCATGTGTCGCTGCAACGGCAACCAGATGGGTGTCCAAAGAGCAGGCTCTGTGGTGGTGGGGGGATTTTCCACTGCCACTCCTGGACACATTGCCCACTGTTTGGTGAAAATGTGCCTGGCCAGGTACGTGATATGAGAAGTAAATAGCTTTTGCGGTAGAACTTGATTGATTCATTCCTGGTGCTCATCATTTCTTGGTGCGTAAGCTCATAAGTAATGAGCACTAGCAGTGTCCCAGAGCATTGTTGCACTGTTTTTCTGCTGGTTGGGGCATTTTTCAGGAAGTGCATTCCATTAAATCTTCACTGTATGATATATTTCGTGAGCAACAAATGGTACACTAACAGACAAGATGGCAGGTGCAGGGGGTTCAAGCGACGTATGGAACACAGCTGCGGTTTTTCACCTGCAGCTTCTCTACAGCAAACAGATGAAGTGGGGAGAAGCACCGAAAGTTCGGAAGATAATTGCAGTTCCTAGCTGCTGTCATTCTTTCATCACTGAACTGGATGTATTGCAGAGTTCCTTTCACGCTTTGCACTCGGCATATGTCGGTGGTAGTCTGCCAGCACAGAGAAATGATGTGTGACATATGCTTGGGAAGTGAGACCGGTGGGGGCTGTTCTGTTCCAGTGTTGTTCTGACGGTGGACCAAGTGATCGACCTAGTCACCACCGTGTTCCAGGGACTGGTGCAGCAGGTGCGGCTCAAGCCAAAGGTGGCCGAGGTAAGGAGGAGCCCATTCTCTTGGGGAGCCGTACGCAGTAGAATCTCAATGATACGAACATGGTTGATATAAATTATGGGGTTTTTACGGAACTTACGGATTACAGAATGTTTACGTAATTTTGGAAATTTGCGAAATTCCTCGGCCAAAAAGCATTGTGTACAATGTGCAGAATTTCAAATGTTCCGAACACTCTCCCACACCACTACGGATGATGCGAACGTGCAAGCCGCGACCGTACCCCCGAACACTAAGCGCTGTCCGTATGTCGTTGACGCCGTGATCGTTAGTCTTGTGGTACGAACCGCAAGCAGTGAGGTGACAGACCGCTCATCGCCAACGTCATGAGCAGTGGCAAGTGCAGTGGCAGGGGCCACGTGGCCTTAAATAAATGCTGTTAGCCATAAACCGATACGCATGAATGTAATTCGCATGCTTTCCTGCGTATGATTTGTTTTGTTTTGGCTGATATGAAAGTTTTGATGATACAAATTTTTTCGCGACCCTGTGAGGTTCGTATCACCGAGATTCTACTGTACTTCACCTCACAAGTTGTTTGCAGCAGTGCGAAAGGTGTGAGCTCTCTCATCCAGTCAGGGCCAAGGGAGACAACAAATAGTCCACCAAATATTTGACCAGTGTTGTGAGTGTTCTCAAGACAAATGCAGTTATTTAAAAGGTTGTTCAGGATGGCGTTCTGAAAGTATAGCAAACTTTTCATTCACTAACCAGAACAGCAGAGAATGTCCGCATGAACACAGCTGTGCGGAGGTTGTTGCTAAGTGGTGCGTCAGCATTCGTAAGCACGGTGTCCGCTGGGATCTGCAGAGTCTCCTGTGGGTAGCAGCTGGACACTGGTGCTCTTTCTCTCCCGGGGATGGAGCCACCAGTCACAGGGTGAAGGGGCCAGAGGAACACGTTTTGCAGCACATGCTTTTCTGGTTGGCTCAGATCGCCACAGCCTTTAAAAGGGTGGCGACACCAAATTTGTGGTTCGCGCGTTCTTAGTTTCAAACGTTTCTTATGGCTCCAGGAAGCATGATACACACTCAAAGATTCATATATTCACAGTGAATAATTTATTATAGCATCTTTAGGTGAACGATTTTCGGTTTCGGTTTCGGAACGCCTAGTTGTACAGTGACGTCACAGAGGGGGAAGATCAACTGCTTCGCTTGGTCACGTGGGCCCACAAAAGTTGTGACGCACCTACTGCTGCATCGTCTGCTTTCTCACACACGTGCTGACCAGCGCATGAAAACAAACAACTGCATGTCTAGTCCTAGCAGCTCGGATTCTGACAGATCTGATTCCAATGAGTGAGGACATCGACTTTTTTTGGATCGCACGCTAATATCGCCTTCGTGGGTTCGCGTGAGGATGCGAAACACTTTGCAAAATGCCAGTAAGCATCGCTGCGCCGCTCTACCCAAGCTGTGCCCACAACCGGTGTCACACTTCGCTGCCGTGCAGCAGTACCTGAGCGCTGCTTGGGATGGTGTACAAATATCACTAGAAAAGACAAGATCGCCTTGTTATCAGAACTGCCAGCTATACTCGAGCAGCGACAAAGCATGTCTGCTTATGTTGGGAGCTTTCGGCAACGGCACCGCTCGCGGGCGCTCCGGGCGACGAGCTCTGCTGCTGCCTGGCTGCCGTGGTCGTCGCTAGGTCTATAGCCTGTTTAGCAAGCGGCCGGCGCTTCGGAAGTCGCCTGCGCTATAATAATAGGCCTACTTTTCACAAATAGCTGTAGTGTTAACAGAATCATCTCGCAATAAAATAATAGTATGGTCAATCTCCTCGACGCCTTCGGCAGCGGAGCTAGCGGGTGCCAGGCGAGCCGGACCCCAACGTCGCGCCAGCGGCAGCTGCTAGGCGCGGTTGTGGCAAGAAATTTGCTCATATCACAGTTGTTACCTCTACCAGCAGCTCAGTATTGGTCAGCGATCCTCAAAAATGACACTTTTTTCACATTTCTTGTCCCATGGTTTATTATTTACGTCAAGAACACTCTTTAGCTCGCTTTTATGACGTCGGCAGACGGTATCCAGGCTGACCGACCGGCCGGCAGACTCGGCGTACTTCACGTCCGCACAAGAAAATACAAAACAGCCATGCTACCAGAAAGGATGCTTTCTAGATTCGAGATACGACAGCATGACTGTGCTAAAAGTGGATCTTTCGGCAGCGACACTGCCTGCAGCAACGCTGGCAGGCGACCTGCGCGCTGGTCCCAGACTGCCCTAGTCGTCGCTAGGCCTAGCTGCTTTAGCATCGACTCCGCAGCTGAGGGCGCTTCGGGACTGGCCAGCGCTCAGAAACGTGCTCCGCTCGGCACCCCTTTACTGTGAACTCGTCCCATAATAAAAGATATGTTCGATTTCCACGACGTCTTCAGCAACAGAGCTAGCAGACGGCAGGCGAACCGCACCAGGTAGCAGCAGCACAAAACCGGATATGGGATGAAATTTGCTTGCATCGCAGTCATCACTTCTATCAGGAACTCGGTATTTGCCAACGATCGTCAGAAACGATGCATTTTGGATATTCATATATCCCAGGGTTTGCTATGAACGTGAACAAACAATACTATCGCGTTCTTCAGATGCCGGCGGTCGGCACGAAGACTGGCGCAGGCCGCCCGGCTCCAAGGAGTGCGCCCTATGTCATCATGACGCTGCCGCTCTCCGCGCTCGCATTGGCTGCCGCTTCCCTATGTTGTTGTTGCCGTGAGCGGCCCGCCGGACGCAGGCAACGAGCTGCAATTGGACGTTGCGACGCTGTTCGCAACGGCGCGCCGCAAACCGAGCGAGTGGCGGTTAGCAGCAAACGCGGCTCGCTGGTGCGTCGACTGCGCTCACGCGGCTTTGCCCCGCTCATCCTACGTCACTGTATTTTGGTATGACGTCACTAAAACTAATTTTTCTTTTCCCCTTGTGACGTCATGGTTGATGGCGCTAGCCATGGGTCTAGATCGTGAGATTGAGCATTTAGGTAATCTTTGGAACCGAATTAAAATGTTTTTGAAACATTTGTTGCGTCCAACACCTGGCTGTGAGTGCCCTTGCATACATAGGAATCCCATAGCAGGCTTTTTATAGCTTCAAAATTTGGTTTCTCCACCCCTTTAAGGCCCATTCACACTTGCGTGTCGCAAAGGGCACGCGACCAGCAGTCGCTTGCGACGAGGCAGCAGCTCGACAACACCGTTGTTCACACTTGCAAGCGCGACCAGCGGGCCGCCTTCTCGTTAGATTCTTGTTTGAAGCGAAAACTCTCGGGAATGACGTGGTTCGCACGCTTTAAAGAGTTTCGTCTGTTTTGGCCGCGCCTCCTGCACTCACGCTCGGTCCTCTAAACTGCTATTCGCAATGTGCTATGACGACCTAAGCGAAGATGAGCATGTCGGGACGGTTTTGATGTGCACCGCGGTCGTAAAGCGTCATGATGAGAGAGACGCGCTTCTCTGCAGGGCCGGCCTACCAGCCTTCAGTATGCCGGCCGCCGGCATCAGAAAAATGCGCCAATATTGCTTGTTCACGTTCATACCAAGCCCTTGGGTAGAGGAATGTAAAAAATGAACCATTTTTGAAGATAGCTGGCCAATATCGAGTTGCTGGTAGAAGTGATAACTACGACACAAGCAAATTTCTCTATTTTGCTGCTGCTGCCCACTGCGGCACTCCTAGCTGTTGTCTGCTAGCCCCGCTGCTGAAGGCGTCGCGGAAATCAAGCATGTCTTGATATTATTATGACACGAGGTCCACAATAAAGCAGTGACGAAAGCAGCATCTTAATTACTAGCGCTGGCCAGGATCCGAAGCGCCCTCAGCTGCGGCATTTATATGAAACCGGCTAGGCTTAGCGACGACTAGGGCAGCCAGCTGGGAGCAGCGCAGGTCGTCGCCCGGCGCGCCCGCGAGTGGTGTCGTTGCCGGAAGCTCTGCTCGGCTGAAAGATCGAGCAGCGAGCGACTGGCCCGCGACTGTTGCTCTTCGACCAAAAAGGTCGCGCGACCTCTGCAACTCGCAAGTGTGAACGGGCCTTTACAGTGCTGCAAGCGACTTGTGAAAGTATAGATCTTGTGGGCACCTTACTGTCTGCGAATGGTTTGATTGACGTCCCACAGCAACTCAGGCTATGAGGGATGCCTGTGAATGGTTTAGAGCACCCAGAAGGCTTCAATAGAGTTTGAATGGATATGTTTAGGTCATTAGAACTGAGTTCACAGCATATTAAACTTTCCAGAGAGACCAGGTTTTTGGGACCGCAGATTTCTCAGTTTCTCCAGTCCTGGCACATTTCCGAGAGTCTCGCATTTGGTTGGCCAGTGTGGTAACAAACTGCTTGTGGTGACAGTGCGATGGTTGGGGTAGCTGCAGCACAGTTTTGCAACTAGAGGTGTTGCAGCTTCAAATATTTGGTTGAATCTCGTGAAGTATTCGATATTTGCTTGATTTAAATGCTTAGCATTTGACGTCTCCAAGTGTTTGTCAATAGCAAATAATGTTTCTGGAATACAGGATGTTGATGCAGCTGCAGTAAGTTTGACATCGCTTCAATGCATACTGTTTTTTTTTTTCTCCATGTAGTGGCCTGGTGTGTCAGACACGCATGTGATTTTTAAAACGCTTATTGTGTTTCAGAAGTATTTGAAATATATATTTATTGTGAAATTATTCAAAGAAAATTACTATTCACTCTGAAGTCACTTCCAAGTGAAGTGCCACAATTGGCATACTCCCATTTGGAAAATGCGTGGGTGCAAACAGTGCCCAGCACGATGACGTTTCGAAACAACTTGCGGGCAGCTCGGGGATCTCTCAGTGTGGCTCAAGATTGACGGGAGCGCAGCTGTGGGAGTGAGGGTAGTCACTTGCAGCTGTGTTGTTCCAGAGCCTCGAGGAGAAGCGGAGGGGCCTGCTGAAGGCAGCCCAGCAGATCCAGAGGGACCAGGTGACCCTCAGCACCAGGCAAGTATGGGCATCTCTCTTCGATAGAGCAGTGGACGTGTGCAATGTGCCCCAACAAAGTATTTCCCATTCCCCCATCAGCAAACCATAACAAGGCAGGGCAATTATCTCCCTCCACAACAAATATCTTTTGGAACATGGTACAGGAATTACCCGCTGGGTTTTAAAAAGAAAGCCCCGCGTGTTGATGGAATTGCACGACCAGCAAATGGAACGATTGTTGGGCTTCTTGGTTGATGGTACTGGAATGAAGCAGCGTGAAAACATGGGAGTACAGAAATAAAAGACACTGACACAGCGCTGCATAACGCTGCACAACTGCATAACCGGGCCTGGGGTGCGGCCTGATCTCGGTGACCAGAACAGACAACGCACCCCCTCACCAGAGCAGGATTTGGCCACCCTGGTGTAGTACTTGGCCACAACCTCCTCTATGAACAAACCAATTAACTAGTTATGGTGGTACAGCAAGGCAGGATACGTGTGCTCGTCAGGGTCACTCTCAGGGTCTTTTAAAAATTTTTTTTTTTGTTAATGCACTCCACCCCCCCCCCCCCCCCCTACAGCTTTCCTCTCAAAATGGAGGACTTTCTGTCAATGCAGTGACAATAATGAAATCTTCATCAGAACTGCATTTTTGTGTGCTGGTTGAATAATATGCCACTTAAATTAATGTGAAACTAGCGCTTATGAACTTGCGTAATATATTATGTTAGCTCTTGCCAAGAGCTTTTATAGAGCTTTCGGTGCAGACAACTGGCTGAGAATTCTCCACTTTGTTTGTATTGCCATCAAGGAATGCAATAAGGGTGAAAGTTTCAACCTGCCCATCACAGAAGATGAGTGGTGGGGTTTTGAGTGCGCTACTCCGGAAGCAGAAAGAAAATTTGGAACTTTTCTTTCTGGAGTGGAAACTTGTAAACCCTGCTCTATGGTGTGCAGGATGATAATTCTGCCCTTATTACTTTCCTTCATGTCATGAAGGAGCTAAACGCATTTTAATTTTAGCTAGTTCACTGCAGCAGATTTTTTTAGAAGTGCTCGTTAAAGAGTTCCATAACATGTTATATAAGTGTACAGGCAGCTCAGGCAGCACTAGTTTTGCATGAAATTAAATGGTGTATTTAGAATTAGCACGTAAAAACAACTTTCGTGAAAATTGTCTAGTTGTGACTATGACATTCAGGTCCGCTGTTGGAGGGGCCAAACTTTCAGCTTGTGCAGCACCAGAAACTTGGCATACCTGGCCTCTGCCACTGTTCTTTTTCGGCCGGGGGCATCGGAGCGAGGCAAAAAGTTTGAATTGAGTGAATCTAAGAGAAGAGACCATGGTGGACATTAGCCGCCACGGTGGCTGAGTGGTTATGGTGCTCGGCTGCTGGCCCGAAAGATGCGGGTTCGATCCCGGCCGCGGCGGCTGGAATTTCTTTGGAGGAGAAATTCTAGAGGCCCGTGTACTGTGCGATGTCTGTGCACGTTAAAGAACCCCAGGTGGTCGAAATTTCCGGAGCCCTTCACTACGGCGTCTCTCATAGCCTTAGTCGCTTTGGGACGTTAAACCCCATAAACCAACCAACCAACCATGGTGGACATTAAGTGGCTTTAAAATGCATTTAAAATACTGCATCCGCCCAACCTAAATTCTGAAATTTGTTTGTATTAACCGAAATAGGAATTAGTACAGGCTTTGATTTTTGCAAGTGCACTGTAGATGCTATTTTGCAACTGAAACTTGTTGCCAAGGGGTTTCGGGGTGGTGAAAACAAGACCAGAAGTCTACGAACGGCTCAGTTTCAGTCCCCAAGCGCCTTTTAGTCTCTGGCAAACAGTGAGACTGTCTATCGGTGTCTTGTACACCTCATTCTACGACGTGTCTTGAGTTCTTCCTTTCTGCAGTCCCATGTTTTTTGCGCCGTTTCGTTCCAGTGCTACAGCACACAGCTGTGGTGGAAGTCCACTCTGAAAGTTGGCCCTGGGTGCCATCATTTGAGGCTGCCAGGCGTCTCTGAGTGCCGTGCTGTGCCAATGCTCAGGCTTTTCGAACAGACTAAGACTGCACTTGTGTTGTCGTGGCAGGGTGCAGTCGTCCTTGGCCACCTTCCTGGTGCGGCTCCAGCGTTTGCCGGACAAGCTCAACCCCGTCATCCGTCCCCTGATGGAGTCGATCCGACGGGAGGAGAGCCCCCTGCTCCAGGTGGGTCCACCCCCTGGTCTACCAACGGTTGCCCAGAAAGGGGACAGGGATGAGACTGTGGCAGTTGAGGGAGGACACTGGTCTTTGAGACCAAGAAATCGATTCTCAAAAAATGACACTCGTGGAATCCACAGCTATTATTTTCCAGCAGTACCAATTCTTTCCTTCAAGAAATCAACATTTTGACCATGATATTAGATTCAGATCATCGTGTGGCCTGAATGTATGCAGGAGAAGGCAGTTTATTGGCATGGAAATTTTGCACCTCTGGCTGTCTTATTATGTCGATATCTCAACATCTCGGACAGATAGAGGTGTCATACTGTTTGCCAAGGGAAGCTGAAGGCACAGTGTGTGCAATAATCGAAGCAGATTTGTTCAGTTGCACTTCAAAAAATTAACAATTTCGCAAAGTTTATCGATGCATTACATTCACACCTTGAACACTGATATTCCAAGTGCTGTAAAATTACTAATGCGGGTAAAATGGAGAAATGGTTTTGATTATTGCACTTTTTACTCACCATACTATGTAGCCATGGATTAAATATTTTTTTATTGCGCAGTTTCTTTTGCACTGAGGTACTAATGAATGACTAAATAAAATTATCTTGGGAACTGACTAGTTTATGAGAAAGGTCATTTCATTGTTGAAATCAGTATAAAAAACTGAGCAAGGGGGTGGGTGCAGTTTGATTAGGATTGGTCTAAAAATAAGGAAAATAGGTATCACACCAGTGTCCCCCCCTTAAGGGGACCTGAAGCATCCAGTTTTTGTTTTTACTAAAAATCACTGGTTCGCTGCTCTAATGCTCGCTGAATTCACTCCACACATGCATTGTTGTAAGAGGGGGAAAGGGTCTTTGAGGAAACAATTTTCAATATTGGACTTAGCAAAATGAAAACCTCAGCTATTATGTATTTCAATGTGCTGATTTCAGATATGGTCTCCTCTTTTATTTTTATCATGTCGTTTCTTATTTATTCAAGAATTCCAGTAAAATTATTCTGACATTTTGAAAAGATTGGCTTCTCAGATTCAAATAAGCTTTATCCCAGTGGATTCTAATGTTATTAAGGCTTGCAATGAGACTACTTTGGTTGTAACTCTGGTTACAGAAGAGCTAAAACAGTGTTTTGAAGTTCACATAAAAATGGTGAGGAAAAACGTGATTTTTCTTTATGCTGTTTAATATTTTCACACTTTATTAGAGAGACTTTAGTGCTTTTACTGCTAGCTCCAATCATTCTGCTTTCAAATTAAACAAGAATGGTGAAAATTGTGCAAACGAAAGCATTTTTGCACCTTTGTGTGTCGGTTTCTGGTAAGCTCCGCAGGATTCAGCCATGAAACTTGGGAGTAAGATGGAAAATGATAAGGTATATCCGCCTGTGACAAAATTGAGAAGTCGATTTTTTTTCGCGATTTTTCGGTACCGAAGACCCGTGATGATGAAAAAAATGCGAAAATTTAAATTTTGCAAAAATGGCATATTTGTGATAAATACACTCAAAAGATTCTGCCTGAAAAGTTTCAAGGTCTAACTTCAACCTGCAACTACTAAAATATCTGTTTTCACGCCCGTCGCTTTCCACGACTGCATCTTCAGTGGCCCCTATCTTGAATTCGTTTGAAAGCTTTGAAATATTTCACTACTGTGAAATATTTTTGGAACATGCAAGTTCCGCTTTTTTTTTTTTTTTAGGCCTCTTACAACGACTTCCGAATGGCTGGCACGCGCACTGCAAACTCCTATGAACAAGGAAGTTAGGTGTTTTTTAACGTTTTAAGAGCTTTGAACATCTCAAATACCTAAAGTGCAGTGGAAAACTATTGGATGTTTCGCATTATTGGCACACCCTGGAAGAAAGGATTTAATTGTGGGCTGTTTCCTTGTGGAGGAGTGGTGCATTTTGGTCATGATTGTGGGCAGTTTTCACTGCTGACTTGGGCTGTACCCGGCCATAGTGGAGTGAGGGGTTAATAGTGTATTGAGATTTGGTTTGATTCAGTTAATTTACTTCCTGTGGCATCAGTACTGTGAATTGTGACATGAGTCATGAGTAGCCAGTGCATATTGCCACCTAGTATTGCCAGGTGGCGCATACGAAGTAGGGCGACGACGACGAAGTAGGGCTCGTGCCGTGTGGAGTCTGTCGCTGTTGTTGCCCCAGTTTGCTTGGCCTTCCCTTTCGTGCCTGCTAATAAACCCCCCTTCGTCAGCAAGTACGTTACAATATGTAGCAAATGAGCTTCAGGGTTTATACACCCAGTGTATACACCAGTACAGTGGAACCTCGATTATACGTCCCCCGGTCATGCGACGACCCGCATTTTACGACGAATTTGTGCGGTCCCGGCAAAACCCCCATAGAGACAATGCATTAAAAACCTCGGTTATACGACGCAAATTTTAGAAGGACCCCGCTTCGTACAACGGCTGGCTCGTACCGTCCGTCAAAAAAGGCCGTCAGCAAACGCAGGCCGGGATGTACCGTATTTTCGCGATTCTAAGCACCCCCCCTATTTTCGGAAAAAAATTTCTGAAAAAAAAAAAACTGCATGCGAATCTAAGCACCCCCGTTTTTGCGCGGAAGAGAGCGTTGCCGAGGCCGCCAAGTGCACTTGCTCTCTTTTTCGTGGAGCCTGTGCAGTCGGAGTCCCAAGGAGGCGCGGCCTGCGTCGTCGTTGCGACTGAGAGAAGGATGAAAAGGAAAGCGCACGGGCCCGCCTACTGGCGGGAGCCAAGCCACCACTGCTGCCGAGGAGAGTTAAAAGATCAGAGGAAAGATAAAGAGAAAAGATAAGACGCGCGTCCCAGCAACAGATGCGTCTGCAGGAGCTGACGCTGATGAAAAAACAGATAAGCGGGCGAGGCCGCGCTCGCCCAAGCGAGCACAGCGGCGTCCACGGCGCTTTTTGTAATGGAAGTAATGGATGCTTGTGCCCCACGATAAAACTTACGAAGTGGACAACGATGCAGAGGTTTGCGCTCCCATTCCTAGTTACGCGGACGTGTTGCAGAGCGTCGACAACATCCGGCGCTTTGCTTGCGCGCGCGACGATGTTGGCGACCTACTGCCAGACGTGGCAGCCCTTCAAAGAAAGTTGATGCGCCGAGGTTGGGCAAAGGTGCAAAAAAAAAAATTACCGATTTTTTTAAACGGTAATAAAGATTTTTTTGCAAATCTGTTTCAAACAAATGCTGGGTTTTGTCTTTTTTAATCTGATTGGCGTACTTGCCGCGGGCTTGAAGCCGGTCAACAGTTTTCGGTGCAAGGCCGAGCGCCACTGGCCGCATTCTTTGATTTTCGATTATACGACACCCAGATTATGCGACGGTTTCGCGCGGTCCCCTGAACGTCGTATAATCGAGGTTCCACTGTATATGTACACCAGTATATGCGTAACCTCTGCCACCCCCTTGTGTGGTTGTGGTGCAGGAGGATTCGGCGCACAGTCTGGTGCTCCTGATGGACAGCTGTGTGGAGCGTGTCCCCTGCCCCAATGGCAAGATAGTGCGCAACCTGCTGGCCTACCTGTGCTCGGATCCCAGCCTGGGGGCGGCCGCGGCCGGCACTGCTGCGGTGGGCTCATCCGGTGCACCACCGCCCCAGCTGGGTGCCATCCTGACCCTGGTCAACATGCAGAAGGTGTGTGGTGGCTGGCTGTAGTGGCTCTGGAGTTGGGCTGAAGATTCAGGGGAGCACTTTGACGATGCACGAGGCGAAAGCCTTGCCTCGCAACTTTGGCTGCTGTTGTGACTACTTGGATTGGCTAGTCCCATGACTAATTAGTCATGACACATGACTAACTAGTTATGATTGGTTCATGACGAACTAGTCAGGATTGCTTAATGACTAACCAGTCATGAAACTAGTCATGACTGGTTAATCACTAACTAGTCATGACTAATCAGTGGATGACTAACTAGTCATGATTGGTAACGACTAATTAGTCATTATTGGTTAATGACTAATTACCCGTGACTAATCGGTCATTAACCAATCATGCCTAATTAGTTATTAACCAATCGTGACTAATTAGTCATTCACAATCATGACTAGTTATTCATCCACTGATTAGTCAAACCAGTGGATGACTAACTAGTCATGATTGCGAATGACTAATTAATCATGATTGGTTACCAACTAACTAGCCATGACTAATTAGTTGATGACTGGCTAATGACTAGTTGGTCATTACTTGTCACTAGTAATGACTAGTTCCGACTTTCACGTCAGATGCAACGGATGGATGGACAGTCATGGCAGCGAGTGTGAGCCGTTAAAGGCTTTCGCCTTAAAACTTGGGATTAAATCGTGGTGGCTGCGGCAGTGTTTCAATGGAGGAGGATTTCAAAGGATGATCATGTGCTGTGCGATGTCGGTACACATTGGAGAACCCCAGGTGGTCGAAATTAGCTCAGAATGATCCCGTATGGCATCTTTTGCGGCCCGTGAGAGTAATTACTCTCCAAGTAATTTCAAGAGTAATTACGCATTAACATGCACCTAAGTGTAGCTATACGTCTACCGTAGAAAGCTGTGCATAGTGTACAGCCTTTTCTGAAACTTTGCTGTTGAAGAAAAATTTGTTGTAAGCAGGTTGAATTCTATCCGTGACAGTCTCGTCATAATTTTACCATGATTGTTGTGATATTTCTGTGTTTGTGGTATTTCTGGTGAACTCGTTTTGTGCATGTGACTTTAGAGCAGCGAACAAACCCTTTTCCTGTAACTTTGTGACCCACAACATTTATTGGACAGTGTTTTCATCCCGAACTGTGGAACTGTGGAAAATGAACTATGGAAAGTTCATTTTGAGTTTGGAAGAAACTGGCCGAGGTCTCTGTGAAATGCTTTTCTCAAAAGTTTTTTTTCACCTGACTGCCCTGCTTGGAGGAAGCATAGCATGACTGCGGCTTCACGGATTTTCATGCGGTTTGTTGAATTGTGTTGCTTGGTAAATTCTTTATGCAGTGACTTACCTATATTTTAATTGCTTTCTCACTTTTTTTTGTCTCACTAATTTGGCCATGAGTGCATTTTGCAAGCATTGATACAATGTTCTGTAGACAAAAAACTTAAGTTGATGAAAATATTTTGAGGATGTCACACAAGAATCTTAGGCTTAAGTTTAAAAGTGACTCTAAACTCGTATCACATTTTGTTGTCACGTCAGGCTTTCTGCGAATTTGGTATATCAGTCAAGTACATGAAAATTTATAATGTCAAAACTGCTGAAGATATATGAGTGAATATTCATATTTACTGCTCTGCCTGCTCTGCGTTTACTGCTCTGCCTAATAAGCATGCGAATTTCATCACTCTATGCCAGAAATGAAAAAGGTTTCACTTCCGAAACCCATGTCCCCCTTCAAACATGGCAGAGTAAAAATCGTGAAACATCAGATGGTCTGAGACGAAAGACAGAGAGCAGGTTCGCCGTCTGGGGGCCCCCGGTGCGAGTGTCATCGTGTGCTTCTTCTGTCATCTGGTGCAGCTGGCTGAGAGGGCTCCGGTGCGGCGTTCCGGTTCGGTGTCTGGTGGCGGCCGCAAGGGGTCCTTGCAGACTTCGCAGTCCATCGAATCAGTGGACGACTCCAATGGCCTCGACGATGAGGTCTGTCCCAACTTTTTTTCTTTTTTTTTTGTACAGCTGGTCGAACTAGATGCTGTGAGGACATGCAGCATTCTTGGCATGTTGCACAGGACATGTGGATGCGTATTTTGTCACGTTAGCGCCATGTGTACCCACAGTTGCGTGATTTCACTGTGTACCGCACATTAGAGAACAGAAGTGCAACTTTCACGGCGATAGGTGTGGTATGTCGGCACTGACCAATAACAGAGCTATGTGCTTTGATTCACGTTTGCTTGTCCTCTCTGGCAAGCGATGCATACCTTACTGATGTACACACTTTCCTTCTCATTTCTGAAGCGAAAACTTCAAAACCCTATAACTCGAGTTCTGTGATAGCCAGGAAGACAATTTTACCCTTATTGCATTCCCTGGTGTCAAGAGAACCCAATGGCATGCATTTCAGCGAGTTTCCCACTAGAAAATTTCTGCAAAACTTTTCCCAAAATACTTGCATAAATATTGCACGAGTGTTCAAGGAATTGTTTTAAACGGAATTAAATGACATATCTAGAATCAGCGCACAAAAATACATGTGGCCTGAAAATTTTATAACTGTGATTTCATTAATAAAATTTTTTTTTTTTCAAGACCAGGGTCCCCCTTAATAAAGTTGGGAAGGGTGTTAGGCTTAATGCCATACTTCCGAGCGATGTCTTGCTTGGCGGTGCCTCCCTTTTCAACTTCTCTCAAAATCTCGACTTTTGTCGCCAAGTCAAGCGTGCGATAATTTCCACGAGTCGCCAGGACTGGTAGAACCACTGCGTGCCAAGTCAGAACAACAGTCCAAATTGCACTTGGCCTGGAACCACCCGCGGAACGAACGAGAGAAAGACTGTTCGCAGCAAACAGATGAGCCAAGTGACGTGTCGCGTCACGACTTGTCAGCACGCGCTACGCCTAATCTCACCACTTGGAGATTAGCGGCGCTGCAGGCGCTTACGATGGAATTGGTGTATCTTGTTCGTTTCAAAGCAGCGGTGCTGACAACCACGACAATATCAGAATGGCGGTCGTCGTGATTCTCGATTGAAAAATAACTTCTAATTGAACAATACTCTAAGCTTTTCAACTTCGAATTATTGAGTGATATTTCCATAGAATTACATATAAAACAGTCGGGACCATCACATCTCTTCTAATTAACCGAAAAGTCCAATTAAGCGGCTTCGAATTAACGGGAGTGGACTGCATTCAAAATTTCTTTGGAACCCAAAATTACCATGCGACTCTAGGAGGCCCATGAAAAGAGGTCATTTTCCAGGGGCTTCCTCGGCAACACTTCTGCCGTAGAGGAAAGAGGACTTGTGGGAATAAATGCCTTGTGCCGCATCTTCATTTCACATCGCACATCAGCGTGTCCGCGCCTGTGAACAGCGTCTTCCCGACGTTTGAAGAGCCCTTTCTCCTCCTGTGCAGAGTGCGCAGCGGCAGAACGAGATCCAGCGGAGGGGCGCCGCGCAGGTTCTCTCGCTGGCTGCGGAGCACTTTGGGGCAGCCCTGCCCGAGCGGCTGCCCAGCCTCTGGGAGGCCACCGTGGAGCCCCTGCTGCTGCTGCGGAGCAGGAACAGGAACAACGTCGACTCCGAGGCATCCGCAGGTGAGGGTAATGGGCGGAGGGGAGGTTCGGAGAGCTAATTTTCTTCATTTTGGGATGATAAGAATGGGGTGGAGCGCATATGGCAGGTTCTCTCGGACCATGAAAAGTATACAGCAGCTGAAGCTCTGGCTACCATCAGGCCTACCACGACAAGAAGAAACTTTGCTGTGTCGCCTCTGGCTTGGTGTAGCATTCACCAATCACTACTCATTCTTAATCGGTATGGCTGATAGTCCTGCATGTTCCATCTGCGGGCAAGACGAGACCATAACCCACATTCTTACATTCTTTGTGACTGCCCTGCCTACACCACCGAAAGGCAGTCTCTCTGCCGTGCGCTGGAGCGCCTAGATATACGCCCTTTCACGGAAATGAAGATTCTCGGCCCCTGGCCGCGGCGGTCGTCGGCGGAGAAGGCCTGCAAGGCACTGCTCCACTTCTTGAGAACTTCTGGCCTGCACGATAGGCTGTGACTTTAGCGAACAGTGACGTTTTATAGTGACTTCAATTTTCTGTTACTCTCCTTTCTTTCTTTTTTTTTTTATCCCCTCACCCCCTTCCCCCAGTGTAGGGTAGCAAACCGATTACTATTTCGGTTAACCTCCCTGCCTTTCCTCTTCTATATCCTCCTCCTCCCTATGGGGCAGAAACGTGGAGGCTAACAAAGAGGGCTCTGCTTAAGTTGAGGACAACGCAGCGAGCCATGGAAAGGAAAATGACAGGCGTAACGTTAGGAGATCGGAAGCGAGCGGAGTGGGTGAGGGAACAGACGCGAGTTAATGACATCCTAGTCGAAAGCAAGAGGAAGAGGTGGGCTTGGGCAGGGCATGTGATGCGAAGGCAAGATAACCGCTGGTCCTTAAGGGTAACGGAGTGGATTCCAAGAGAAGGCAAGCGTAGCAGGGGACGGCAGAAAGTTACATGGGCGGATGAGATTAAGAAGTTTGCGAGGATACGGTGGCAACAACTGGCGAAGGACAGGGTTAATGGGAGAGACATGGGAGAGGCCTCTGCCCTGCAGTGGGCGTAGTCAGGCTGATGATTATGGTGATGAACGTTGATGAAGTTGCACCGCCTTGGGCAGTTTCTTGCGATGACATTTGGCTTTCTGATAGCATTGATTAGTTCAGGAGATATTGAGAGGAAACATTGTATACTTTGCAGCCTCAGTGGTCTGGGAATGAAAATTTTAAGTTTTAAAGTGTGTCTAGGTGTCGAAATGCCAAATACGAACAGTGTCCTCGGTTTCTTGACAAAAATGGTTGCTGTTCTAAAAGCCTGATGGTGGCACTGAGTTGAAGTTATCTTTGTGTCTCTGGTTGCGTGCACTTAATGAAAAGTGCGGATGTAACTGTGGATTTCCGCAAAATGCTTGTTTGGGTGCAGGCTATCTTTCTTTGACTTTTTGTATGGAAGGCATGTGACACCCCCTGAAAAATGTTTCTGACTGCATCACTGGCTGGGACAGCCGCTACATGTTGTATTTGTGCAAATACGATGTCACTCCAGAAATATCATAGTCAAAGCAGGAGTGTTAGAATACAGTAGAACCCCGTTCATACGTTTTTCACCGGACCGGGAAAAAAAACCGCAACAGCTGGGAAAACGCAACAGTGAGGAAAGCACTGAAAATTAATGAAAACAGTGCAGCTTTGACTTTAAACAATTTATTTCCGTAAATTGACCCTAGGACTTTAAAAAATCGAGAATGGTGGATTGCAGTTTCTTTCGCTCGCTGGAAAGAACAACGCGTTTCTCAATAGCTTGGAAGGCCGCATTGCTGTCAGCGTCGCTTTGCGGTGCAACGCACATACCTGCGGAGGAGGTCAAGAGCCGCGACGGCTTCTCCAAAAATTGGATCTGCCAACTCGCAGGAATCATGCGGCTCGTCATCATCGTCATCGCAGTCAGCGGCTTCGCTTACAACCGAGTTCGCAACGATCTCGGCAATGATTTGACATTCCGACGTCACGACGGCAGCATCCACGGCGACGTAGTCGCGTCATGCGATTCGTGGCACCCAGCGCAATGCATAGCCTCAGTTAGCTCTTGATCACGAGAGGCTGCTTACTACTCCATCTTCCATGGCAGTTTCCACTTCTATGCGAAGGCCACACCGCACGCAGCAGTGCTGTGCAGTTCACGCGCTCACTGCAGTCGCTGAAGTGACGTTGTGCACAGCGTCAAGCACCGAAATGTTCGTAGGCTGCTCGCCGCGCTGCTCCGCGTAGGCCGCCCTGGCTGCCTGTCGACTGCGTTTAGTACGTCCAGCTTTTCCTCAAGGGGAAGCGCCTTCCACTTACGCGACGCTATCACGCCATCAAAGCACGATAAAGATGTTGCGACTGAGAGAAGGATGAAAAGGAAATTGCACGGGCCTGCCAACTGGCTCCAGCCGAGCCACCACCGCTGCCACGTGCAGATAGAGGAGAGTTAAAAGATAGAAAGAAAGAGTGAAAGAAAAGAAAAGAAGCGCATCGCAACAAATTCGGCGGACGCTGGCTGAGAAAAACAGATAAGCGACCGCAGCCGCGCGCCTCCTCGTCACCTCCTCCCACCCACGATAAAGATCGCGGCATTCGGCATTCGTAGGGTGCCTGTTCGCGAGGCAGATAGCCATCTAGTGGCGGCCTCTCCAACTCGCGTGTGGCTTCTTGCAGCCAGTTCCGTAGCCAAGCCGGGCCAAGACTCGTCAAAAATCAAAATGGCGGTTGGCGCGCATTGCCCGGGCGGGTTCGGGGAGCCTGGTTGCGACGTATCATGCGGGATCGTTTCCTCGGCTACGACGTAACAGCGGGGTTCCCAATACATTGGATCCTATGGAAGCTATGCCGGGACCCGAAGAAAACGACGTAACAGCCGGGAAAACGCAGCAGTGAGGAACGTAACAGCGGGGTTCTACTGTATTGTAAAATTTCCGGTTAAAAAGAAGTTAGGCCAATAAAAAGTAATTGTGGACTAAATAAAATGTTTTCAGTAGGTTAAGTTAAGTAACAGTTTGTATGTAGCATTTTTTGAGTCTATCCCATACCGAAGGGTTTCCATTAAGGAAGCAAATGGTATATTGGGTAATTTAGCTTTAAAAGATTATGATTTAGCTTCGTTAGGCCAAATGCAAATGAGGTGTGCTCGCACTGTTTTTAGCTCAAGGCTTGGTTTAGTGGTGTGTTCTGCATCCATAGACCTCTTGCATTGCCCAGGGGGCGCTGCGAAAAGGGTGCTAAAGAGCGCCCTCTGCCCCCGGCTGGGTAGTACCGGGCTCTGGCGTCTGCTTCGGAAAGCACGTTGGCAGTATGGACCCGCGACTTTCGCTTGTGCTGTGCCATGGCCTACAGCGAATATCAGGCGCCGAAGATTTTTTCAGGGCTGGCACGCTGTGTAAAGGGAAGAAATTATGCGACGCCAAGTACGTGTACTCTGTTCAAGAAATAAGCGGCGAAGTTTCAGCGCGGTGTCATTCGCAAGTGAAGAGAGTCGCGTACGAAGTTGAACTTCAGATAAGGTCTGCACGCTTCGAGATTTAAGCGCACCAACGCGATGAAATACTTGCAATATATGAATTCGCAGCAGCGCTAAACAGACATGTATACGGGACTGCTCGAGCGCACGACGGTACACGCCGCGCCAGCAGCGGTCTTTCAGCATGCCACGAAACGGTGGGCCTCCTGCAGTCTTTGTTGACTGCATCTCGCTAAACAAGTAGTCATGCCTGCTTTGTAGTAGCCGCCATCTGTTCCTTCAGCAAATGCTAACATGATGCAATGCATATATGAGCTCGCAGCCGAATAACGCTGCAGCGCGAGCTCGTGCGCTGCGCGCTTCATGTCGCTTTCTTGATGTAGCTTTTCATCCTTAAAACGACGTCGCTCGAACACGTTCGCTGTTATCATTGATGCCGCGCTGCCACATACGTGCTGGATTGAGGTCGACAATGTGCACATTTCACTCTCGATGCTGGGCTGCTCGTAGTGCGTAGCGAATTCGCACCTAATCAACCCGCCCATTTGTGGTCATTTGCACGCACCTGGCCACCTCACCACGCTTCACCCGTCGAATTGTCAATTGTCTCAGTGGCCGGCTCTCTAGTCGTGAATCACCAACCATGCCTGCTGATATGCCGATTTGCCTTAATAGTGATTATCTGAAGTGAGATGTTGACATGACATATGAATTATGCCATGCATTTTTTTGTGCTCTTTGCTGTGTTGTAAATTCCCTTGATATGATCTCTGAATTATGCTGTTCGTTTCTCGTCTTTTGCTGCTTGCTCTGTTGCGCATTCCCTACTGTTTGGTGATTGTCATGGTACACTTTTTGCTGCTTGCTTGGTCCAACTGCCTATGTAGGGATGTACTAAACAAGTTGTGTTGTAGAATGCATAAATTCTCATTCGACGCCTGCATATGCGGCTGCTCCCTACATATACATTTTTTGAGAGAGGTAGGCGCCAAAAGAAGACGAACACAAGGAGGATGAGACCGGCTGTAGACTGCGGGGAAGATTGCAGGTACATATACGGGATGACTGGCCGAATTGTTTCGCTCGTTACCCACAAAATGGCGACTGTATATCCTGGTGTTCGGCACTGCATCCCACGGTTTGCCGTCCGGACTGCATGTGCAAAGAGAACGAATTTCAGCAACGCGGATAACCAAACAAACATCAAGGCAGGCGAAGCAGACAGCACAACGCGAAGGTTCGCTTACTCGGTGCGTTGAACTGTAGCTATCTAGCGCGCCCGGCGCTCCGCTTCGTGAGACCTTGAAGGAAAACGGTGGAATTTGATATTGGGATTCAGACCTTCTTGCTCGTGGCAGCCCACGACGCAGCAGTAACGACGGTGACGCTTTTTCGGGACTGAGCGAGGTGGATCGGCGTCGCCGATTCCTTCTGCTGCCTGCATTTCGTCCTAAGGCACACGGAGCGTCGGTTTTCTAAAAACTGAGCCACGGCAAGGCCGCGGCGTGGTTGGTCACAAGTGACGAGCCTTGCCGCACTCACAACAGTGCCGAAAAACGTGCGAATCGACGCAAAACGCAGACTAGAAAGGTACGCCGCCACAGCCAGCGCTCACTACTACCCAACCTGGTACTACCCAGCCAGCTTTTCCTTGCTGCCACCAGGCGCCGCCACGTTACCTCAAACTCCAGCGCAAGAGGCCTATTGTGCTTAGATGGAAGTTGATGAAACCAGCGACATCCGAAGCGTAGTGCGAGAGACTGGCAGTTAAACATGCGGGATGTTCGGCTGCAGAGATGGCGTGGTCTAATGCAGTGGCCAGCAAAACCCACTCACGGCCACAGAGTGTGTTCTGCCATGAAGTGTATTGCATAGTTTGTCATAAAGCCTGTTGGCAAGTTGCCCACAACCTGGTCGGCAGTCTGCCACCAGCCAGAGTCTTTGGACAAACAAACATCGGTGAAATCTGATGTTGGCTGGTTTTGGTGCTCGTCCACTAATGTATTTCAGAAGCCCCGCTACGTGGATGTTTGCGTGCTGATGAGAGAAGAGGTGGTGAACGTCACTGCCCCAGTTCTCTGCTACCAACATTACAGTGAGAAGAGCACGGGCACAGTTTTCATGCTATGTGGATCGCTTGCTGGGCCATTACAGCACAGTGTACTTATCAGGCACCAAGCCTCTGCTCCTAAAGGGGACGATGGTTTGTGAACAGCACATACAACTGACTGAAGTGCAGGAAGGTTTGTGCACGAATAATGGCAGGCCTTATCACAGCGTGCAGGTTTTCATGATTTATCATCCATGGAGCCAGGGGCAGTGATGATATAATGATTTACTTGACCTCCATTTCGTCGTAATTCTCTTTGTGCTTCATTACTACCCGATGCCTTTGCCGTGACTGTGGAAACATGCAGTCAGGCGGGCAACTGGAAAGGACCGAATAGAATTGGACAAAAGGGTTATACAGTCAAATCCACTTATAACAATACTGCAGTGCCATGGAAATACCATTGTTATAACCAATAATTGTTATAACAGGGTTGTGCTGAAAATACCACAGAACACACGCAAAAGTTGACGGTGCCACTACTGACCATTGTTATATCCGATATATTGTTATAAGCGGTATTGTTATAAGTGGGTTTGACTGTATTAGCACAGTGGCCATGCGTTCATTGCATGCCTTCCATCCACTGCTTGCAAACAGACAGAGTGTGCAACAAGTGGTCGTTCCCAGAAGGTGGGGTGTGGGCATGGCAGTCTGGGCATTTTGAGTTGGTCACTGCACAGTGTTGTTTGGCCCCTCCCTCGCTTAGAAGCTGTGGTAAGTGGCTTTTCTAAATGTAATGAGCTAAGCAGTTGTGGATCAGCAAGAAAAATTACAGCCAATGTAAGCGTGTGCACTAGCACACGTTTCATTTCGGTTCGAGGTTAGGAGCATAATACAGTCGCCGACCGACTTTTTGGACTCGGCGGGACCAGAAAAATGGTCCGGATAATCGAACAGTCTGAAAAGTGAACTTTTCTGCGAAAAACCCGCTTTCAAAATCCCGAAAATCGCCGCTTCCCATGTTCCACCTACAAGCGGTAATACAGTAAAAGCTCGTTAATTCGAACTTCACGGGACCGGGAAAAAAGTTCAAATTATCCGATGTTCGTATTATTGAATGGCCGCGAAAAAACTGACAAGAACCATTTGCATTACGGTATATGTATTGTATTTACTTGCGTAACAAACCCACTAGCATAATGAACCCACCCACCCCCGATTTCTGCCTAAGAGTTTGAAAAAAAAAAAAAAGCATCAGTCGCTAACACTTCCCTCTGTTTCGCACCGTCACCCACAACCCATTTCTTGGCATCGCGCCAAGATGCTGTGCAGCGATTACTCACAGTTGTGTTTACTTTTGGCGTTAGCTCTAGCAAGGGGGGGAGGGAACTTGGCAGAGTGCCAACACTTGTCTGGTTGCGCAAGCCTCGTTTTCAGTATGTTCGCCTTATCATGCCATGGGCGATTGGGGCGGACTCCGTCTACTGCCACTCAATCATTGGAACGCGCGATAGCAGCAAACGCCTTTTGCAGCGAATGATGCTAAAAGCCGGCGTCATGATCGCAGCGGACCGCATGCTTCCGTTGGTGACTGATGGGTGGAAGGATGGACGACACTCGCAAAGAAAAAAAAAAGTTCTTCGCATTTGTAGCGCCCGTCCGAAGTCATGGCCTTTCATGGGCGTTGGTTGGGGCCGCGCCGACAGTACCTATCCGTATTTCCGAATTAACAGGGCTCGAATTAACGAGTATTTACGAGTTTCGGAAGCTGCGCAGAAAAGAGGGTAGGCAGCCGCCACCGCGGCCGCCAACCCTTTGGCGTCGCCGGCCGCCGCACCGGTGATGGCACCATTTAGGCTTCATACCCACTCTTCCATGGTTTTATCTGGTTCCATCTTCTGTGCCCGTTTAGGACGTGCGCAGCATCTTACTATGCGGAGGTTCTTCTTTTTTTTGGCCACGTGCTGTGTGCCAAGCCGCCCAGACTCGGCGGCGCGTAGTTCACATTATCCGTTGCGGAACCGACTCACTTTCGAATTAACGGGCTTTTTTATACACAGATCTCTATGGAGCTTGGCCAGACCAAGTAGTGTAGTTCGAATTATCCGAAATTCGAATTATCGAGGTTCAAATTAACGAGCTTTCACTGTATTACACTCTATCTGAGTGATAGCCGTGCTTTCTTCATGCCTGCGCCCTATCACATCATGATACCAGATAGTGTGACACGGCTGCAGTCATGCCACGAATGAATGCACTCGCTGCGTGAAGCGAGAACAGTCAGTTTGCATGGGGCAATGACGTTCGTGTAGACCGAGAGGTAGCCCATGGGAAGACGCGAGAAGAAGCGAGCGCCTCCGAATGCAGTCCCACCCTCGCCCCTGTTTACTGCGTTTGCTGCCCCGCACACTGCAGCTGTCCCGCTGTACCATTTTCAATGCGATCGAGTGCCCCTTGTAGGCCATCTCGATGGCAATGGAGATCATCTCATTATCTGGAGAACAGATAGCTAAACCTATCCAAGCCAGTCCGACTGCGTCTGCCGAGCCGATTCCGTTTAAATCCAAGATGGCACCTTTCGCGGTGGCAGCAAATGGGCTGGTAGTGACAGCAATGCCTGCTCGCGTCTACACTGGGCCTAAAAAACAAATTTTCGGTTCAAAAACGATCACCACAGTATTGTTGGCGTCTATTTTAGTCCGAAAATTCGAACATTTAGACTCCGCAAAGTCTGAAATATCAAAATGTACACGTTCCTATGAGGTCTGCAGTGGTTCCTCAGTGAAGTCCGAAATATCGCGCTAGTCTGAATTATTGCAGTCCGAAATATCGGTCGGCTACTGTAGTTTGAACCAGAACGGTATGGAACATCCTCTACACTGAAATGCTAAGGAGGAAGCAGGACCTTCAGACCCCCAAGTGATTTGGCCAGCTTGACATTGGGAGCCACGCTGCTTACTTCTATCATACCACAGTTGGCGCTTACACATTCACATCACACACACTCGTAACTGTCCCATGAGTTTTTTTTTAACCTCTCGTAAAAAAAATGCGCTCCTGGCCTTTGGGTTCAGGTCTGTAGGTCTGCGCAGTGTCAAAGGACCTTGGCTGACTCTCCCGTGTGCTGTTTTGCAGGTGCCACCCACAATGGCGAGGGTGAGGCTGCGTCAGCCGAGGCCCAGGAGCTGGTGTCCACCCTGCAGGCCCTGGAGGTGATTGGGCCCCACCTGCACCCCAAGCTGCACTCCAAGGTGGGCACGGTCATTCATCACTCGAACCTAAATCAAGGTCTGCGGCCGCGAAAACCCTCTGTGGAAAGCCACGGAAATGTCCTCTGTCTGGAGCTGTGCCTCCTCTAATGTCTCCTCTCCCCCCCCTCGCCGTTGCTGTGCAGCTGGAGGCCACGCTGTCTCCGCTGTGTGCTGCGCTGGACAACCCGTCTCCGGTGGTGCGCCACATGGCCTCGCGCTGCCTCGGCATGATGGCACGCGTGCGCACCGAGCCCACCATGGCGCTCATCGTCGACCAGGTCCTCGCCAAGCTGGGGGCTTCCGACGACGACATCCAGCGGCGGGGAGCCGTCGAGGCCATTGCCTGTATCCTTCAGCCTCTTTTTTCCACATCTGTTGTCTCTCGCGAGCACGCTGCCATGCTGGCCAGAGAGTCATCACCATCATCATCATCAGTCTGACTATGCCCACTGCAGGGCAAAGGCCTCTCCCATGTCTCTCTCCAATTGACCCTGTCCTTCGCCAGTTGCGGCCTCCGAATCTCATCCGCCCACCTAACTTTCTGCCGCCCCCTGCTACGCTTGCCTCCTCTTGGAATCCACTCCGTTACCCTTAAAGGACCAGTGGTCATCTTGCCTTTGCCAGAGAGTGGACCATGACAAACATTTCACAATGCCTCTCTCCACATAATGTAGACGCGTGCCAGGGGCTGCACTTTATTTTTTATCGCGATAGCGTTTTTCTTGTGGAGGCCAGTCCACATTTGTTATTTCACTAACGATTTGAGCTTCATCATCATCATCAGGAGGTTCGGATCAAGATAGTTGGGGGGTAAGAAAAGAAGTAGCCACCAAGGTGGAGTGACCTTGACCCAAGGGCGACCTTGATCCAACAGGCGTCATTGAGGGTCTCTCCCTGGGGGTGGTGCCCTACCTGGTGTTCCTGGTGGTGCCTGTGCTGGGGCGCATGAGCGACCAGGACGAGGCCGTGCGCCTCATGGCCACCCACTGCTTCGCCGCCCTGGTGCGCCTGATGCCCCTGGACGTGAGTCGCTCCCCTTCCCGCACTTACTGGGCCAGGCTGTGGAGGGAGTGTACGGTGGGGGGCTAGTTGGTAGTGCATGAACTTAGAACGAAAACCACGCCAACGACGATACACAGGGAAGAAGTAGACAGGACGAGTTGGACTTGCAACTGTTTATTGAAAGACATCTTCCTTCCATCAACAACCCTACGCATGCGCTACAAGCAGTCTCTATCTAATCGAGTGCAGGAACTTCAGTTCCTTCTTGTACAGATGGACCGAAGCCTCGCATACACACTTATCGGGCCCATATCTATCAATCTGCCAAGCTTCGATGACCTCACGTGTTTTCTGGTCTTTGGCCCTTCTGATTATCTTTGTACACTCAAAGAGTGGTGTGCATTTTTTGTCACACGAAAGACAGTGTTTTGGCAAATGCATGCCGCTGTGAGTACCCAACGAATTTGTATGTTCTTGTAGGCACTTATTAATGCAGCATCCCATTTGTCCCACGTAAACTGAGCCACAACTAAGCGGGATTTCATACACTACTCCCATTCTACAGGACACAAACTTGATTCTGTGGTTTGTACCACAGCCTGCTTTTGTTCTTGATTCATTGTTAGCGCACACAGACGGGACAGCTTGCAAGGCGCCAAAAAGAAGATTTCCACACCGAATTTTCCTGCCACCCTCTTCGGGCCATGCGAGGTCTTATGTACATAGGGCAGTACTTCAAACTTCCACCTCTCACAAATGCCAGATTCTTGAGCACGAGAAATTGGGTGGAGGGTTTTCAACAGGGACTCGGCAGCGGCCTGCAGAAACGACGAGGGAAACCCAGCAGAACTTAGGCGTGCAACTTGAGCGGAAAAACTGAGTGAAACCTTGTGAGAACAGCACTTAAATAATGATGACCTCAAGCAGGATGAAGCAATTCCTTTCTTAATAAGCTTGGAGTGACAGGAGTCATAGGGTAAAAGAGCCTTTTTTGTTCTAGGCATGTACATCCAACACAAGTGGTCCGGTTCACTGAAAATCAATCTCAAATCCAAGAACTGTAAGCAAGAGTTCTCAGGCAATTCTACGGTAAAATTCAAACTGGAAGCCTTGGAGGGGGCACACCTTGGAGAGTCTTGGAAGGCACGGCCTTAATTAGTAAATCCAGTCAGCTGTGAACAGCTCTGCGTCAGTGCATTTCCCATATGGACTTTTTTGAGTGGTACGAATATTTTTTTGCAACCCTGTAAGGTTTGTACCATCGAGGCTGTACTGTGCATTCGTCTTCCTCATGGAATGGCCACTGAGGTGTAGCAGCACATTTTATTTATTTATTTATTTATGACATACTGCAGGTCATGAGGCCCAAGCAGGAGTGGATACAGAAACAGATCACGAATTGAGTAATAATACCAAAGTGCATAAAAGTAGAGCGGTGTCCTTTTTAAGGCGAAGGCCTTTAACGCCTCATCGTTGCCGACAGAAGGTTGTCAGCAGAAGTGTCATGCTTTTCGGTTGGTCGAAATGGTTATGACACGTCAGAGTGCACAGATTCGGAGTAATGAGGTGACCCACGGATGCCTGACGGCCCCTGTTGGAGCAGCCTACAACTAATAAAAAATAGCTGTCGTCTGCTCCGGCAGGGGGCGTAAGGCATCCGTGGGTGACCACAATGCATACCTGATTACTGCGAACAGAGCCATGGATACAACCGAACTCATCGAAGCAGAGAGAGAGAGTCTTGCTGAAGAAGCAGTCAAAGTGTGTAGTTGTAATGTGTAGTCAAACAAAGCACTAGTACAGCACAAACAAGTCTCGCAGTCAATGCCAAACAGTGGCCGGGAAACGCTTTCGCCTTGCAGCACTCTGGAGAGCCAAAGTGCCCCCTGAATTTTTGTGGCTGGGACACTCTAGGAACAACCTTTTTCTACTCTTACCAAGACCACCTGTTTGCAATGGAGGAGGATATTACAGTGCAGTAGAATCTCAATGAAATGAATCTCATCGAGTGAAGAAAAATGTTTGCATCATCTGAAATTGATATCATCCAAAGCTAAGAAAATCCGTGTACGGAAGTGTTGGAAATGCATTTACAGAAATATGTTTACGTGTGGCGGGATTTATTTATGGCTGCCACTGCTAACGGTGAGAATCGCGCAACTAGCGATCGCAGTGTCGGCGATGCGTGAAATGTGCTGTAATGCTGGAGTGCATGGTCGTGAGAGAGTGTTTGGAACATCCAAAAATCTGCCCGTAGTACACAATGCACTCTGGCCACGGAATTTCATAAATTCCTATCAACCTTGATCGTATCATCGAGATTCTGCTGTATTTTTTTTTTGTTTAAGTGCAAGTTCGTCTGTATTCTTCATGATGGAAATTGGCTAGGTGGCCAAAAAAGACGCTTGGTCTCCATTGTTGCAGCTGCAAGGTACATCAATGCAAAAGCACTGCTTCAGAAGGTCAAACAGAGTTTGTGTGAGGCTTGACCCGGAGGGTGCCCCCGGCCAAATCATAAATAAATGAAATACAGTAAAACCTCATTGTGGCGTTTCCAATTCATACGATTTCCCGGTTCATGAGCTCCAAATTGCGGACATAGAAAATGTTCTATACAGTTGGACTATATTTCTCCTGGTTAATACGTTCCTGGTTAACGCGATTTCCCAGCTACTGCGTTTAAGGTTTCAATTAACTGTGGTTGTATAAGACATTCATTGATCACCCGCACTTGTTAAAACCATTGCCGAGAGCAGCAAAAGTAAAAATGGCGCACCAGCATTCGAGACTTCCGTTTTTGCGTGTACTGACATGAAAAGGGGAAATGCTGAGGCTTCTGCACCCTGCATAAGGGCAAGGGGCGAAGCATCTGTGAACTACAGCAATGCGCTTACATACGAGTGGGCTGGGTCTAGCTTAAAAAACAGGAACGCTGCGACAGTCAGCAGCCGCGGTGGCTTCCCCGCAATATTTATATGCAAAAGGGCGAAGCATCCCAAAAAAAAAATATTGAGGAAGAGATTTTGGTTAGGTACTTTCGTCATTGTCATCAATGGACCGAATGCCTTCCGCACTCAAGACAACGCAAATGTGGGCTAAATTCTACGAGCACTAGAAAAGGTTCGATTCATATCTAGTGCCAAGAAATGCTCATCATCATTTTTATGAAGTAAAATTGTCAATAAATGTTTTTGTATCTTATTCTAGTTACATTTTTCGAAATTGGGCGCTTTGGATCATACGTTTTACCGGTAATACTGGTGACTTTTTTATAAACGCACCGACGAAGTTTTGCTGTAAATACTTCTGCAACAGACTCAAACTTGTGGCAGCGTGAACAGATCAGCTTTGCTGGCCCCTGCTCAAGAGCACTGCAGCAGCTGATCACAACTCGCGCTGAATTGCAACATACTTTCGCACTGTGCATTGCATGTTGTCTGCATCAGCTAATACTACTATAGAACTAATATCGTCGGCATACGTGCCAACGACCCAGCACCTTGAGCCAACCAGGATAAACACATGCTTTCGTATGTGTAATTGGTTTGACTACGTTAAAGCATTACCTCTTTTGGAGCGAAAAGCTTCACTACGTTAGTCAACACCGCGCTTCGCGTGAGCCGGCGTATGTCGGAGCATGAGTGACGTCACGCACGGCGCAGGCTACTGTGCATGTGCGCTGCCGCTTCTCCTCCTCGCCACCGGTTGACCCTTCGCCGCAGCCGTAAGCAGTGCGCATTTGAAAGGAGGGGTGCATAAGGTGCACTTGCCCATTGAACAGGCGCACGCTGCCGCGGGCTATGCGTCATCGTTTGACGTTCGCCGCAAGCGCGTGTTTATCGCGGATCGCCACAGCTTTTCGCTTCGAGAGATCCAGGCTTAACTTTATTTATTTATTCGTACATACTATCAGTCCTGCTGGACTAAGATAGGAGTGGGTGCGACATCAAAATTTATAAACGCAGGCCAGTACGATAAAACAGCCAGTACAGTCAAACACAGTTCACAAAATACAGTCAATGTAATGTACAAATTATGTGCACTCCTGCGTTAAATATTTGCACATGAGGGTAGCAAATTGCTCTCGGGATTGGGCATTCACAACGTGGTTAGGAACGCTGTTCCAATCGGACGATGTGGCAGGAAAAAAAGAGTATTTAAAACAGTCTTTAAAAAATTTTTCTACCTGGACGTGTTTATTATGTTTTTTAGGAGTGACGCGTGTCTTTGCTTCGTTAATGTATTGTTCTTTCTTAACCAAGACTAAACCATTTATTACACAATAAAACAGAGTTAGTCGTTTTTCTTTTCGTCTGTGGGAAAGAAGAGGCACATCTGCTTGGGCATAAAGAGGGGTCACTGAATCCAATCGTCGATACCGGGAGAAAATGAAGCGTAGCGCCCGTCTCTGTATCTGCTCAAGCTTAGAGACAGACTACTTTTTGTGATGTGGGTCCCATATTTCGCATGTGCATGCGTAGCTAAGCCCCAGCCAATTTTTTTCTCCTTGGCTGGCTCGCTCATCTTGCATTGTTGCCGAGTTTTACTTGATACCCCAGCAGCGCAGCAGGCACGGGAGAGAAAAACCGGCATAACTCAGCAGACCATTGTTGAAATGCGTTTTGAGAAGGCAGCACGCACATCAAAGCGCCAACATGGTTGCCCCGATTGTCTTTCAGGGTGGTGGAATAGATGACGTCGGAGGGCCCCTGTCGGCGGAGTTGCGGGAGCGGCGTGCCACGGAGCGCCACTTCCTGGAGCAGCTGATGGATGCGCGGCATGCCGACAACTACGAGCTGAGCGTGCCCATCAATGCTCAGCTGCGCTCCTACCAGCAGGTCTGGGCTGCCTCCGCTGTTGCTGTGTCCTGATGTGATAGGATGTGACAGGTTCTGAATGTGGTGCAAGAACTTATCAATGAACAGCACAAACACAGAGGAACAAGACACTTGTACAGTTCAGAGGGCCTTGTTGGGTATTCTAGTGTGGTGTGGACCAGTTTCTTTGGGCACTTGTAGTTTGTGTTTAAGTTAAGGGTGGCATGTTCTTGCTAATAATCTTGAGACATTCATTCTTTCTTTCTTTATTTTTTTTCGAAGCACACATGTAATTACACAGACACTCAAGGACCCTTCGCCAGAGACTAGTCATGTATCCCCAAATGAATACAAATAAGTCTACTGACAATCCAGGAGAGAAAAAAAAAGACATACATATGTGTCAGTGTGGAGTGAAACAATTGCAGTGCAAAATACAATACAAAATATAATACAAAATACAGACTGAAACACTACTGTATGACATACATATTACCAAGGAAAAAAGAAAGGTCATTCAGCATTCAGACTGCCATGTTCAGTAGATCAACAGTAATATGTCACGCCACAGATGCATATAGAGTCGCTCTATTGAGACACTTCTGTGTGGAGGCAGCATTTCTCCAATGCTCTAAATGTATTAGGTGAAGGTGTGACTGAGCGTGGGATAGCATTCCAAATTTTGACACCAGAAAAACATTCTTGAGGTTGTCGGCGATTCCTCTCCGCGACGACTTCTTTTGGCAGTGAACAAAAAAGTGGAGGGCTGGAGTGTCTGTCACTCCACAATTATTTTGGCTGTACAGTTTGGCCGCCTGAGTTGTTGTCTGTTGCATGGCTGCTTTGCCCAATTGATAGTGTACCTAGCGCCATCTATGGAAGTGTTGTGTAACCGGACGTACCAAAAAAAATTGTTGTAATCAGAGACAAAGTTTTTGCCGTCACTCTCTAATGCTGTAAATTGCAGTTGTTTTAGAAATATGCTTTAGATAGCAAGTGTTACCTGTAGATGTGGTAACACTTGCTGAAGGCACTACTATGCATGAATCGCCATGTGGTATTCACTTACAACTGCTAAGTAATTTGTGATTGAATTTTTCTGTCATGCTGTTTCGATTTCAACAGCCAGCAGTCCGTGACGTCAAAGAGAGGTTGTAGGTCACGTGAGGCATGGAAAAACTGCGATACAACCGCTGCTTCATCGTTTCAATTCACTACACTGCTGAAGCCAGCCTTTCTCAAGAGCCAGAATGATAACGAATGTAGAAGCAGCAATTGTATTGCAGCTTTTTCCCTGCCTCACGGGACCTATAACCTCTCTTTGATGTCGCAGCCATTGTTCAGCAGTTGAAAGAAAAACCGAAACAGCACGAGAAAGAAATTCTATTATAAATTATTTAGTGGTCATAGGAGGATAGCACGTGGTTGCCTGTGTAAATAATGCTTTACGCCTCATTGCAAAGGAGAAGACGCGCACCCAAAAGTTAGGTGTCGATACTCCTTTTACTGCACCTGATGCACAGAATGAAAGGGCGTGTTGTGGCTGTGTAGCTTTCGTTCCTTTGCCAGCACAAGTTGTCGCAGGAGTACTGTCTGCAGAGGCTGTTTCCAGTCACTGTACAGTACTGATGCCCCTTTTCCCTTTCCCAGGAGGGTGTCAACTGGCTGGCCTTCCTCAACAAGTACCGGCTGCACGGCATCCTCTGCGACGACATGGGGCTGGGCAAGACCCTGCAATCGATCTGCATCCTCGCCTCAGACCACCACCAGAGGGAGCAGCTGTACAAGGCACGTCCCTTCTCACAGCTTTGTTCTGTCGTAGCTGACGTGGCGGGAAAATTTAAAGAAAGGTGGTGGCTCAGTGGCACTAAGCTGCTGGATCCAGTGCTTGGGGATGGTATCCTACTTGTAGCGGCCATGCCTTCACTTAATTGGCTATTTGCTAAACACAAAATGTTGGTTTGCAAAAGAAACACTCGGGAAAACACTCAGACACCCAGTGTTTTCAGTGGCTGCCTCGTATGCACCAGTTTTCCAGTGCCTGCCAGCTTTCTTCTGACCCGGTGCTCGGCTTTCTCCGAGGCAAGATGTTCGGATAACAAGGGTCTTTCACCGCTAACGCATTAACCATGGCACTACTTGACCGGGCTACCCGTAGTACACCATTACCGATCATCAGGAGCACTCATTGCAGAATTCTCAGCAGTTGCGAGGTTTTTCTTCGTTTTAGCATGTGCGAACAGTCTCTGCACGGACTAACACGATGAAATCAACAAAATTCGTGCATTACACATCTTGTGCAACCCTTTGTGTCTGACGCTACATGTCTGACCCTACTGAACCCATCAGTCAGTGTGTGGGCACTTGCTTGCATCTGAACCATCATCATCATTTGTTACACCCTTAAGGGGGGACCCTGGTCTTGAAAAAAAAATTTTTATTAACGAAGTCACAGTTATAAAATTTTCAGGCGACATGTATTTTTGTGCGCTGATTCTAGATATGTCATTTAATTTCATGTAAAGCAATTTCTTGAGCACTGGTGCAATTTTTATGCAAGTATCTTGGGAAAAGTTTTGCAGAAAATTTGCTGCAGGAAACTCGCTCTAATGCATGCCGTTGGGTTCTCTTGACACCAAGGAATGCAATAACGGTAAAATTATCATCCTGGCTATCATAGAACTTGAGTTATAGAGTTTTGAAGTTGTCGCTTCAGAAATGAGAAGAAAAGTGTGTATTCCTGTTTCTGAAGTGGCAGCTTCAGTACCCTATAACTCAAGTTCTATGATAGCCAGGATGATAATTTTACCCTTATTGCATTCCTTGGTGTGAAGAGAACCCAGTGGCATGTGTTTCAGCGAGTTTCCTGCAGCAAATTTTCTGCAAGACTTTTCCCAAAATACTTGCATAAAAATTGCACAAGTGCTCAAGGAATTGTTTTACATGAAATTAAATGACATATCTAAATCAGCACACAAAAATACATGTGGCCTGAAAATTTCATTACTATGTCTAGATTAATAAAATTTTTTTTTGAAGACCAGGGTCCCCCCTTAAAGGCCTCGGGTAAGGCATTACTCAAGAAGGGGGGGGAGTGGCCCATAAAAATCGCACGACAATAGATGGCCAGATTGGCGGCAGTGATCAATGAAAAGTGCTCACACTGTGCAGTCGTTTACTGGGCAGTGGAGAGTGCTGCGGGTGCCCAGTTTTGCAGCTTGGCAATGTTGGCTCAGCCGGTTTTGAAGAGTGGTGGATGGAGGTGGCTGTGGTGGCTGTGCAGGAGACGCAGCGTGCGGATGCCAAGCCGCTGCCCTCGCTGGTGGTGTGCCCGCCCACCCTGACGGGCCACTGGGTGTACGAGGTGGAGAAGTTTGTCTCCAGCCGCCACCTGCGGCCCCTGCACTACACGGGGCCACCCATGGAGCGTGCCAGGTATGGTGCCCGGGACTTCTTCTTTCGCAGTCGCGTGGGCATGTTGAAAGCAGCATAACTGCAGTCACGTTGATGGGACGCAATAGTGCACAACCCCTGAGCGACTGTTTGTTTTCCACTCAAGAATCGCGTGTGTCGGGATGGGCACTCACCCAGGAAGTAATGAGGCTTGGTTCGGGGAAGGGCCCAAATCCCCCGGTACCCACCCTTGTCACTCTGATATGGTCAGTGACTGGTTTGAATGGCCAAACAGGCAGTGAATCATGCAGCGCTTCTTTTGAGGAAGATGTGTGCAAGGCATTTGGCACCTTGCACAGGGCTGAGAGCACATTTTCTGGGGTTAGTCTGGTGAATACAAGCTTTCCTGTAAACGAGGGTGCCGTTGCGGGCTAGTTGGTTTAACAAGACAGAATGGGAACTCTGCAAACACAGGATGGAGTAGAGACTATCCTGTAAAGCACCGTAATGCTGCCAGGCCAGGCCACAGGCCTTGGGGAAGCACTGTAAAAAAGAAGCGCTTCCCAGGATTGAAGAATTGCAAAAACACAATGTCTCGCTTTGTGACAAAAATTTAACAGTGATGTTGTTGCATCTCCCCCACTGTGGCTGCTGCAGTGTCCAGAGAGGGTACACGTACTGTACCGCTAGTAACTCGCATGGTTAACACCAGGTGATTTGTGGAGCTGTTTTGAGCCTATATTGAGCCTATATTGATAGAGATCTGCGTTCTAATCATAAAGACATCACTGTCAGTGAAAACAGAGCTTCCTTAAACTAAGAAAGACCAAAAAATTAAATAAAGGTGTTTGCAAATCAGCTCTGTTTCAGAGGTAAAACACTTGTGTTGACACAGATTTTTTTGGGCATGGGTTGTCAAGTGTCCATGGGTGATACTGAAGTAAGCTCTTGTACGTACTGATGAGTGAGTCTTCATTGATCTTGAGGGGGTGACCATAGACGACAACAGATCAAAATGACGAGTATAATCACGGTTGAGTTAGTGCAACCAAACTCAGACAGCATCGCCGTGTCATCAGTCTTACACGAGAGTGTAATCAATCTGCCCCCTATTTTTTTCCCTTCTCCTTTTCCTTCTGGGGATGGTGTGGGGGGCCCCAGGCTGCAGGAGAAGGTGCGCAGGCACAACCTGGTGGTGGCCTCGTACGACATAGTGCGCAACGACCTGGACTTCTTTGGCTCCCTGCGGTGGAACTACTGCATCCTGGACGAGGGGCACATCATCAAGAACGGCCGCACCAAGCTGGCGAGGGCCCTCAAGCAGCTGCAGGCCAACCACCGGCTCATCCTCACGGGCACCCCCATCCAGAACCAGGTGCTGGACCTGTGGTCCCTCTTCGACTTCCTCATGCCGGGCTTCCTGGGCACCGAGCGGCAGTTCGCCCAGCGCTTCAGCCGACCCATCCTGCAGTCACGCGACGCCAAGTCCTCCTCGCGCGAGCAGGAGGCCGGTGCGTATGTCCCCCAACTTCCTTCGGTGGTGCACATCCTACGGGGCGTCACTTGAAATTTGTACCGTTCGAAAAGAAACAATTTCTGCATGTTGAGCCATTATGAATGCTGGTTTTATGGTTTTATGGGGGTTTAACGTCCCAAAGCGACTCAGGCCATAAAGGGCACAGTACTGAATGTCTCCGGAAATTTCGACCACCTGGGGTTCTTTAACGTGCACTGACATCGCACTGAACACGGGCCTCTAGAATTTCGCCTTCATCGAAATTCAGCGGCCATGGCCGGGATGGAACCCCCACGTCTTTCGGGTCAGCAGCTGAGCACCATAACCACTGAGCCACCGCGGCATTCGCAACGAGTTCATTTACGGTCTCATTTGCCCCTCCATAGAAGAATGTGCATCATTGCCTGGCTTTCTTGTTTTGTTTTACTTTAATATTACACAATCCTGCACATGAATGACAGAAACATGCCTCTGAGCCAGTCTGCATAGCTTCATCTTGTACAGCACTTCCCATGCAGCGTTTGCTATGGCGTTGTTTTTGTATTTGCGCTTTAAATCGTTCATGCCTAGGCCGCAGCGTTGATGGAACTGCACCACAACAAGATTCACGCCACCTGTAAGTCCGCTCGGCGTTGGTGTAGCATGCCAGAAGCCATCACAGTGACGGCCAAGTGCCGATGAAATCTATAGTTCTGCCCTGGCCCTGTCGCCATTCTGTTCACGCTGAATGCAAGCTGCCAAAATGCTGGCACGGAGTATGGGAGAAGCTTGCACAGTTGTGAGGTAGCAGGTAGCAGCAGAGTTTGTGTTGTGTGGGATTTTGTGTGGGAGCTTGGACGGGACTAGCTCACAGATATGTAGGAGTCGGGAAAACGTGGCACTGAGAAACCTAGCACCGGGGTTCTGCTCCGTTGTGTTGCTTTGGCTGTGATGGTATTGCTGCAGTCTAGTATTGCTAAGGCAGGTTGATTCTAGAGCTCCAGTTTAAGCTCTTGGCTTCGCTGCTGAGTGATTGTGGTGTGGATGACAGCCATCTTGAGTTGGTACACTTGTTGTCGCTGATGCAGAGAGCTGTGTAGGTTGCTGTAGGTGTGCCATATCAGTGGGTGTTGATGCAGGTGTGCTGGCCATGGAGAGCCTCCACCGGCAGGTGCTGCCTTTCCTGCTCCGTCGCGTCAAGGACGACGTCCTGCAGGACCTGCCCCCCAAGATCATCCAGGACTACTACTGCGAGCTCAGCCCCCTGCAGGTGAGAAGACTCCCTCTCATATGTCATTTGTTCTCGAAGCCTCACCAATGCTTTACTGCTTGCTTGCTTTGTTTTTGGGGTTTAAGGTTCCAAGGGACTCAGGCTATGACAGATGCCGTAGGGGAGGGCTTTGGGTAATTGCGACTGCCTAGGATTCTTTAAGGGGGGACACCCCTCTTAGAACTATTTTTTTTATTTATGGACAGATTTACACCAAATTTTCACTGTTTGTACATTTTCATGTGCTGATTCTAAAACTGCAAACAGTTTCCCCCTGCAGCAGTAAGTTTTGTATTTATCATGAAAAGTATGTCTTTTGTTTGGAGGAAGTTTGGTTAATTAACATAAGACCTTGTGGAGAAGATTACTATTTATAAATGATCTAGAATCACCAAGGAGTGCAATAAGGCATAAATGAGCATTCTAGGACGACTTGGACGAAAGTTACAGCTGGTCAAACATTACAGAGAAAAAGCTCATTTTGACTACTGAGAAAAACGATTTATTTCCAAAATTTTCCTGAGGAAGCAGTAGTTTAAATTTAGCCCTATTGCACAACCTGTGCATTTATCTTTCTAGCACAAAAAGAATTGTAGTAATAGCTAATATAGAATTGGAGATATCGCTCCTCCAAAATTCTGTGCATGCCAAAATTTCAGTTTTGAGAAATCGAAAAAAACGTTTTTGGCATATTTTTGTGGCACTAAGGGTAACTAGAAATCACTGAAGTGAGTTCTGGCTGGTTTCTGATATAAAAGCACCATTTCCCGTCGACATAACTGCAGTTGCAACAAGCAAATTGCCGGCGAATAGATGGCATTGTTTGGAGGAGTGCCTTTGCACTGTGACCTCCCCCAAGCTGCAGCGCGCGATTCTACCTCACAACGGCGCTGTGATTGCAGTCAGCCCCTAACAAACGATAGATACGTGCTCTTTGCTCATCTTGCCCCCCAAAACATTGAGAAGCAAATTTATTTCGTCAAGGTTTCCCATTCCGCGCTTTGAGGGACGCCGTTTCACGGCCGCCGCTGGCGCCGCGTCATCAGGTTTATCGGAGAGCTCGATCTATCGCGCCCGCCGTTGCTGGCTGTCAACGGAAGCTGCTTAGGTATCGCTTTTTCATCTGCACAGTCACGATTACGCTGTGCGGCAGGAATCGCCCTGATCATGACCAAAAAATCAAATTTTCGAAAATGTCATTTTCGGAATCTACAACTATTAATCTCCAGTTTCACGAATTTTTGTCTCCCAGAAATTAATATTTTTGCCGTATTGCGAAATTTTAATCACCGCGTCACCCGATTTTGCGCACAAGCAGACAATAAAAACGGTGCACTTTCTACTCCGCTGAACTCCCGTTTCAGCGCGCCGATCACAGTCATCTTGGTCTCGTTTGAAAGAAGACTCTCCAGGCTTTAATTTCCCGCCGCTTCTGCTTGCATGCCCTGAATGGCCACGGAGCAAAAAACCGGCAGCCCAGAGAAAAGGCCCAGGGCGTCGTGTACAAAATTCCGTGTTCCGTCTGCCCGGCGTCGTACATAGGGGAAACGAAGAACTTCGCGGAAAGGATGAACCAACACAAAGCGGACGTCCGTCACATGAATCGTCAACGCAGCGCCGTGGCCGAACACTGTGAAGGGTGTGACCACCCAATTGACTTCGACAGCACCATTGTATTGGAAACGGAAGCTAACCCACGCAGGAGGCTTCTACTCGAGTCGTGGCACATACAGCAAACACGAGAGAATGTTAATCGTTCCCTGGGGACTCTCCCCTCATCCTACGTCCATGGGCTGCGGCCATTGACCCGCAGGTCCTCCACACAGGGGCTTAAAAAGCCAAGCTGCGCTCGCCCGTAGTCACACCGTGAAGAAGGGGCCGAGCCGGTCCCGAAACGTCGTGTTTTTCCTGTATTTTACTTGGTTGGCGTCACTTACCTTCTCCTAACATTAAATTTCCCAACCAGACAGACTTCTGTCGAATGTTTTCTTTTGAACAAAAAAAGCGCGAGGCCCGATTCGTTGATACGCGCACGTGACTGAAACGAGCCGTCCCATTGGCGGATTCTCGCATGCTTCGTCTGCTAGGCTTGCTGCGGGCGTTGGCGGACGCGTCCCTGTCGCCATTTTGTTGAAAGGAGCGAGACCGACGCGCAACGATGTCGCCTAGTAAATTCCGCTCGCGGCACAAGTTCGGCCAGAGGAAGGAAAATAAGCGAGTCAACAACCTTCCTACACGTCCTGCATCATCGGAAAGCACCGATAATGAGCAAGAGCCAGCGGCCGGTGAAGCAGCGGCAGCCGAGGTCGAAGTAAGCCTAACGAGCTCGGCGGCAGCTACGCAGGGCGGCCGCGTACGCCGCGACACCACGATGTTACAGCGTTCGGAATTGCTGGAAATCGAAGCGAAAGCCCAAGAAAAGCTACGAGCTCTCGATTCAACTGCAGCAACGCAGAGGAAACTGGATTTTTGCAGCGACCGCCCGCATCGAGACGCCAACGTCAGTGCTGACGATACTGCGTTCACCGTTGTGAATCTGTTATCTTTCAACGAACTCTTGAGTGCCGTCACGTGCAAGGTTTGTGGTGGAAACGTGAACGTTTCAAAAGGAGATCGTGAGTACGGTTTAGCCGTGAGGCTCATTCTCTCGTGCGTGAACTGCGGTGAGATCTCATCTGCTTGGAGTTCGCCGCGCGTTGAAGGCAGCCAAAACATAAGACCATTTACCATAAATATTCTTGCTGCACGGGCCATGCAAAGTACGGGAAATCGGCAAACCGCACTGAACGATGTCTTCGCGGTAATGGGTATTTCCCATAGGGGGCTTCATAATAAAACCTGGCAAGGTTATGTGAAAAACAAGCTGACGCCCGCGATAACACGCGCAGCCGAGAAAGTGATGATGGACAGCGCCCGTACCGTTCGCGAGCTGTACAGAGAGTTGCATTTGGACAACCCAGGGAATATCGCTGTCTCGTTCGACGGTTCGTGGATGACCCGGGGTCATACATCACACATCGGTGTGGGCGCAGTGATTGAGCTGTTCACTGGGCTCGTACTGGACTACGTTGTGTTCAGCAACTTGTGTGCGGGGTGCAAGCGCGGGCCTGCAGAAAGTGACCCATCATATGAAGAATGGAAGAGCAGCCACAGGTGTCAGAAAAACACAGAAAAAAAATCTGGCGAGATGGAAGTGCAGGCTGCACTTGTCATGTTTCAAAGGTCCTTTGAGAAGCATGGCCTTCGATACACGACTGTTTTGAGTGATGGAGATAGCCGCGCATTTCTGGCACTGCAGGAGGCTGATGTATATGGTTTCATAAAAGTGCAGAAAGAGGACTGCACAAACCATGTGCAAAAGCGCATGGGCACGGCCCTGCGCAATGCGATTGCAAAGCACAAAGGCGAGGGAACAGAGAGCCTCAGTGGCAAAGGCAAGCTCACGGGTGACCTTGTGAACAAGTTGACTTCATACTACAGCTGGGCTCTGAAGTCTCACTCCGGAGATGTTGAAGCAATGCACCAGGCAGTGATGGCCACCTATCATCACGTCACATCGAATGATAATGTGTCAAACCACAGCCTGTGCCCAACGGGCCCAAACTCATGGTGCCGCCAAAATGCTGCCGCAGCAAAGGGAGAGCCCACTCCGAAGCACAGATATAATTTGCCATCGCATGTGTCCAAGGCACTATTGCCAATATATGAGCGCTTGGCAGACCGAAAGCTGCTGGAGCGTTGCCAGCGAGGAAAAACGCAAAACACCGAGAGTTTGCACTCGCTGATATGGTCACTGGCACCAAAGGAGCGCCATGCATCATTATTTGCGGTTGAAGCAGCTGTTGCAGAGGCTGTTGTCCGTTTCAATGCCGGCAATCTTGAAGCGGCTTCTCAGATACTCAGCGAGCTGGACATTAACCCTGGCCTCAGCAACAGGAAGAGGATGGCTGAGAAGGATAGGAGACGAACAACAGAGTCTACGCGCAAGCGGGCCTCTTCTGCAAGTGTGCAACGGGCATTGCAAAAGCGGCACTCCATCCACAAGGAGCAGTCAGACTACATGCCTGGTGCTTACTAGCCCTCAGGAAATATAAATATGCAGCTATCATCTTGATATTCAATAAATTTTGGCCCATTTGGGTTTTTCTCATTTTTCTCAATTCGCAAATTTTTGACACCCGGCTGGTTTGGGACAACGATATCTCTGCATCTAGAGCAGATAAAGATGTAATTTTTTTTGCTAAAGGAAGCTTAAGGTGCAGGGGTTGCAATGTTCAAGGCAGAATTCCTTTATCAGGCTTCAAAAATTAATGATTTTGCAAACTTTTGAATGCTTGACAAGCACATTTTCAATGCTGTTGTTCAAAGTTTCATTTAAATTACACACATGGGTAAAATGGAAAAACTGCCTTGAACATTGCATTCTCTATTCATTAGGCTATGTAGCCATGCATAAAAAATTAATTTTTGCTTAGCCATTTTTATTGTAGTGAGGTACTAATTAATGACTAATTAATGTGATGTAACTTGGATAATAATTAAGTTAGGAAAAAAAGAAAGACATATTTGAAACCAGCACAAAAAACTGGACAAGATAGTGAAATTTCATTATTATTGGCTAAGAAATAATGAAAATAGTTTTAAGACCAGTGTCCCCCCTTAATGTGCACCGACATCGCACAGTGCACAGGCCTCTAGCATTTCAACCTCCATCGAAATGCGACCTTCACAGCCAGGATCGAACCTGCATCTTTCGGGTCAGCAACCAAGCACCATAACCTTATACTGAGCCACCGCAGCTAGGTGAGTGTTCGGGGGATAACTTTGAACGGTATAAAATGAAGGCTAGCATTGGGATTTGTGGTTGAAGCTGTGAGGCGCTTGGTATTTGGGCCCTCTGACTGTTAATTTTCACTGAGTCTGAACAGCTTTTTAAGAGTGTTAGCTCTTACTCATCACGTTTCGAGATTTTGTGGGGTCTGCTACCACCCCGAGATCACAGCGCCATCTGTGGCAGCAACTAGAAAACAGCACATCTCTCACTGAGACTGGTAGCGCCATCTACAATAGCATTGTAGAAACAACCACCTGCTGCGTGCCAATGATGACGTCACTGTCCAATATGGTGAATAGGGGTTTAACTATGGTATGACCCAGTGAGGAACTGCGTTGGACTTGATTTTGTCAGATTTCTTAGGTGCTCTACCAGCCACATCATTCTTACTTCTCGAAGTTTCAATGAGTTGCAGGATGAAAATGTGACACGAGGTAAAACAAAGTTCAGGAAGTTGCCAGTCATAGCACTCAAGATTTGTTGCTGCAAAATGTGTCCGCGTTCGCTTTGCCTGTACAGTGAACTACTTTTTGGGCATGAACATAGCCCGCGTGTGAACAAGTGTGCTAGCTTTGGTTGCTTGCGTGTACTGCTGTGTATGAAAGGGAATGCAGTCTCCTGCTGTGTAGTGCTTCACTGTACAAAGATAAGCAGTGCCTTCCTCTTCCAGCAGCATCTGCCATGCATGGAGTGACTGATTCACTTGACCTGTCACCTGACTCGTTCTAGTGCATGGATGTGTCCGTGCAAGGTGAGACGTGTGCCACAACCTCTCTGTTTGGTGCCCCCCACAGGTGCAGCTTTACGAGGACTTTGCCAGGAGTCGAGCGAAGAAGACCGTCGACGACTCGGTCGCTGGGGTTGTGGCAGAAGACCAGCCGGTCAACTCGCATGCCACGGCCCATGTGTTCCAGGTGGGTGCCACACATTGTTTTTTTGTCCGTTTTGGGTGCACAGGCATGAAGACCAGGGGCTGCCTGTTCCAGCTCTTTGTCAACTTTGAGCCCAAAGCAAAGGGCCCCAGACTGCTGAAGGGACCCATTAATGCTGTGGCGTCATACCCTTTAAGGCGGTGTGCAGCCATCGTGGGGAGTAATTTGGCCACCGTGAAGATAAAGCTTGATAACTGAGGCTTTGAGGTTGGGCTATGTGTGACAGCTTTTTGTTTCCTTTTACTGCCGAAGCAGTACTCGTGTCACAACATGAAAGCCCAGTGTCTGTGCGTAGCCTTTGGGAGTGAGGCCTGCAGCCCCCCAGAAGCACCACCCATCTATCCACGCCAACCTCACCTTCCAGAAAAATTGTGTCCCGTGTGTGAAGCCTTAGCATAGATTAAAAGCATGTAAGGAATGTGTAGTGTGCAGCTTGGGGCATCCCTGGCTGGCTGATGCCTGGCTGATAGCAGCCATCGACGTCAGTTCAAAAGCAGTACTCTCTGGCCAGACCGTTTTTTTTAGGCCTAGTGAAGCTCCAGTCTTGTTTGGCATCACGTACACGTCAGACATGCACAGGGAACAATTCAGTCTTGTGGAGAGAGAGAGGTTTTAACAATTGCTCGCCACTCAAGTTGTACCTGTACGTGGCCCCTGTTCAGGAGCCCATCCAAAGTAGCAGGTGTGAATTCAGCATCATCCGAATTACAAATTACTGACCATCTGATGGCATAGACTCCTACAGGCAAGGGCTGCCACCATGTTGGCAGTTCGAATGATGTGGGTTTCCAAATTAACAGGGTTCGAATTAATGCGGTGCACCAAGAGCATTGCAGGGTGTAATTGAAGAGCAGTGGCAACAGGGCACTGTACGCAGTCAGAACATGGACCACATGAACTCGAGTGTCACAGCACTGACACTGTTCAGAAACGAGGAGATGCTTCACAGTTGTGGGGAGCTGTGCGAATGGTTGGTGTTGCTGTGCGTGTGCGCAGGCCCTGCAGTACCTGCGCAAGGTGTGCAACCACCCGAAGCTGGTGCTGAACCCCCAGCACCCCGAGTACAGCCGGGTGATGGCGGGCCTGGAGCAGAGCGGCTCCTCCCTGGCGGATATCAACCACGCTGCCAAGCTGCGCTCCCTCCGGCAGCTGCTGCTGGACTGTGGCATCGGGACGGCCCCCCCCGAGCAGGAGAGTGTGGTGCACGCCCACCGGGCCCTCATCTTCTGCCAGCTCAAGGGCATGCTGGACATCGTCGAGAGGGACCTGCTGCTGTGAGTGCTCTCTGAGACACCCGGGCAACGGGCCTGCACTTTTATCTCACGGGCAGTTGGCATGTGTTCACGCCTCTGGCATCCGTCGACAGCACCTTGGAAGGAGCAGCACAGGTGGTCGTAAGCTTGCGGCAAAAGTCCTGCGCTCATGTCGGCTGTTGCATAGAATTTTCTTCGTAGAAAGTTCTAGGAGAATTTTCTGCATACAATTTTCTACGTACAATTTTCTGCATAGAATTTTCTGCATACAATTTTCTACGTAGAATTTTCTGCATACAATTTTCTACGCAACAGCCGACATGAGAGCAGGATTGTTGCTGCAAGCTTACAACCGCCTGCGCTGCTGCTTCCAGGGTGCTGTCGATGGATGAGAAAGGCGTGAACGCGTGCTAACTGCCCCTCTAATGCATTACATGCTGCTGTTGGTAAGTGTGAGATAAAAGTGCAAACTTGGTACGAACACTTCCCACATCGTCACTTTTGTAGTGCAATGAAGCCTGCCACCTGCCATCTGAACGGGCACCATTTGGCAGTGGAGAGTTCGATATATTCGTTTCATGCCCAGCCACGTTTGTTCGGCACATAAAGTATAAATTGCATGCCTTTGTCAGAAATATTTACAAAGTCGATATAGCTAATAATTTGTGATATCCATGTTTGTTATATCAAGGTTTAACTTGTATGTTCACTTTGATGTGAGGTTATTCAGTGGTGGTAAACAGGTAACAAGGTTAGGTGTTTTATACTAAACGACGGCTAGATTTGAAGCACTTTTGCTGTGGCTTTGATGTGAAGAGGCCCAGCGACACAGGGTGAATGTTATGCACTACTGTTGTGTGTGTCACCCGAGTGGAACAGGTGATCCATCGCCGCAAGGAAGTGCACTGCTAGGGTGGGCACTCCCTGTTCTAGATATTTGCGCAGTGTAACATTTTGTCCTGCTGTCTGGTGCACACGCCGAGGGCACCTGCTAGCAGTGCTGAGGCACCTCATGTTCACGGTTCCAGGCCAGAGTCTGATGTGGATTGCGAGATGAAATTCAGAAGTTTGTGGGGATGGGTGGCCACAGCTGGCACAGGGAGAGGCCCTGCAGTGGGCATGGTCAGGCTGATGATGATGAAGTTGAGGGTGAGGCCCTTGTATGAGTGCATACGGTAATTCGTGGTCACCACAGGAGCACCATCAGTGGTGAAGCTGCCGGTTCGTGTGTTGTTGGGAATGCATGCAGCACAACAGGAAAGACAAGAAGGGAGAGCAGACGAACGGAACCACTGATCTGCTGTTCCTGTTGCGCTACGTGCATTCCCAGTCGGAGAATAAGCCAACTCGCCCAGCAGAGAGTGTGTCCAAGCTGCCGGGCTGGGTGAAGTGGTGGGGCACAAAGCAGGAAGGCTACGTCTGGGTGCGTGTTGTCACTCATAGCGGGCTCTATCCTCCTCCTCCCTGGTGCAGCACGCACATGAGCAGCGTGAGCTACCTGCGCCTGGACGGGAGCGTGGCCCCGGGCCAGAGGCAGGCCCTGGTGCAGCGCTTCAACGCGGACCCCTCCATCGACGTGCTGCTGCTGACCACCCAGGTGGGGGGGCTGGGACTCAACCTGACGGGGGCCGACACGGTCATCTTCGTCGAGCACGACTGGAACCCCATGAAGGACCTGCAGGTGGGTGGGCACACCTCACGATCCTAGAGTGTTCACAACGTCACGTGACCTGAAAGGGACCGATCACAGGGTTCTAACCAGAGGAGGGATTTTTCAAAAAAGGATCAAAATCAGTAATTGATACATTGTGTATTAATGGCAATTAGTAGATGGGTTAAAATGGATTAGTAAATTTAGAAAGAAGGATTAATAGTGGGCATCAGAAAGAAATGATGGATTAGTTGTCAGTGGTCATCACACCACTGGAAAGTCACTGGACCAACTGACCAATGGTAACTCATCTCCCTGTAGGTTTTTTCTTTGTCCTTTTTTCATTACCGGGAAGGTGGGGCTGCTACGGCCCATGCCAAGTGGGCACAGAAAATGGCACGGAATGCAATTGTATGGCTGTTCTTTATTATTGACCAGTGCAGTCTCACCAGGGCAGGGAGAAGCAGTGCCGTGTCGGGGTTTCAATTTGACAGCCACCAGTGATTGAGATTCAGTGCCAGCAGAGGTGCATTTCTAGGTGTGCTATTCATCCTGCTGGCAGCTTCATGCCCAACAGCAGCTGAACATTTGTTGGGCCACTACTACCTCGTGCAGCTCCAGCTTTTTTTATGTGTGGGACTTGTGTTTGTGTGTGTGTGGATTCCAAGAGAAGGCAAGCGTATAGCAGGGTTAGGTGGGCGGATGAGATTAAGAGGTCTGCGGGGATACGGTGGCCGCAGCTGGCAAAGGACAGGGTTAGTTGGAGGGACATGGGAGAGGCCTTTGCCCTGCAGTGGGTGTAGTCAGGTTGATGATGATGGTGGGAGTGTGACTTATGTCATCATCATCATCAGCCTGACTACACCCACTGCAGGGCAAAGGCCTCTCCCACGTCTCTCCCCAATTGACCCTGTCCTTCGCCAGCTGCGGCCACCTAATCCTCGCAAACTTCCTAATCTCATCCGGCCACCTAACTTTCTGCCGCCCCCTGCTACGCTTGCCTTCTCTTGGAATCCACTCCGTTACCCTTAATAAGGACCAGCGGTTGTCTTGCCTTCGCATTACGTGACCTGCCCAAGCCCACTTCTCCCTCTTGATTTCGACTAGGATGTCATTAACCCGCGTTTGTTCCCTCACCCACACAGCCATCAGAGAAACCTGCATGCACAAATGAATCCCAGTGGTTTTTGTTTTGCAGGATGTAATGACCCATAGTGACTCAGGCTACGAGGGACACCGTAGTGAAGGGCTTCAGAATGATTTCGACCACCTGGGGTTCTTCAGCGTGCACTGACATCACGCACTGTACCTCTAGAATTTCGCCTTCATGGAAGTGTGAGCGTCGCGATCAGAATTTAACCCATGGCTTTCAGGCCAGCAGCTGAACACCATAATTACGGAGCCACCGTGGCAGCGGCTTAATTTACAGTGGAGACAGTCTTGCAGGGTAGACGTGCACTCTGGCAGGCCCCCTCACTGGTGCTCTTTAGTTGTGGGAGTAGCCGTGGCTCACTGACGAGTGCCTGTTGCTGCTGTGCAGGCCATGGACCGAGCGCACCGCATTGGCCAGAAGAAAGTGGTCAACGTCTACCGCCTCATCACCCGGGGCACCCTGGAGGAGAAGATTATGGGGTGAGTGGCAGTGGGCTCCGCAGAGGCACGCACAGTCGAACCTGGTCATAACGAAGTAATGTATATACAATCGAACCTCGTCATAACGAAATGGTTTATAATAAGCGCAATAATGGATATGAAGAAGGACTTAACGATTCCCGACGATTTCCCTTGGATGCTCTGTCAACACGTGCTATTGCAAATCTGCGGCTATAGTAAAGTAATCGCTGGGTCCCTTCAACTTCGTTATCAACTTCGAGGTTCAACTGTCGAGGAAGGGACGCGGTGCTCTGCAAAACTTGTTTTGAAATGTGAAATGCGGTCAGAAAAAAGTTGATGTTTGGAAAGTTTCTCAATCCACACAGGGTGCCACGCCCACTTCAGGCTGTGGGCATTGTGCGTGCATTCAGTGTTTAGCTTTGGATCTCATTAGCTCTCATTGTTTGCAGCCAAAATTCACCTTTTCCTTCCCAAGTACTGGTTCTGGTCTGAGCAAAATCGTCTAGCATTTGTTTGTCTGTCTATCCAAGAGCAATCTGGATTGCACAAAGTCCATCTGTAATGAGAAAGTCCATCTGTAATGAGAAAGTCCATCTGTAATGAGAAAGTCCAGTTCTGCATATATGGATACGAGATGCTTTCATGCTGTATAAGAATGTTGTAAACATTCTCTTTCATTTTTTAAGTGGTCCAAAAAAAAATGGTCCAAAGTTGAGGAAGAAATTGTTGGTCAGTGCTTACTAGCAAGTGTCACGCAAGAGGCTCTTGTCAATGTGAGCATGGGAGGCAAAATTGGAGCAAAATTACCTACATTGATAAATGCAGTTATATTGGTAATAAAACAAGATACAGTAGAACCCCGCTGTTACGTTCCTCACTGCTGCGTTTTCCCGGCTGTTACGTCGTTTTCTTCGGGTCCCGGCATAGCTTCCATAGGATCCAATGTATTGGGAACCCCCGCTGTTACGTCGTAGCCGAGGAAACGATCCCGCATGATACGTCGCAACCGGGCTCCCCGAACCCGCCCGGGCAATGCGCGCCAACCGGCATTTTGATTTTTGACGAGTCTTGGCCAGGCTTGGCTACGGAACTGGCTGCAAGAAGCTGCACCCGAGTTGGAGAGGCCGCCACTAGATGGCTATCTGCCTCGCACGCCGAACGCCGCGATCTTTATCGTGGGAGGTGGTGAGGAGGAGGCGCGCGGCTGCAGTCGCTTATCAGCGCGTCTTTTCTTTCACTCTTTCTTTTTATCTTTTAACTCTCCTCTATCTGCAAGTGACAGCGGTGGTGGCTCGGCTGGAGCCAGTCGGCAGGGCCCGTGCAATTTCCTTTTCATCCTTCTCAGTCGCACCAACATCTTTATTGTGCTTTGATGGCGTGATAGCGTCGCGTAAGTGGAAGGCGCTTCCCCTTGAGGAAAAGCTGGACGTACTAAACGCAGTCGACAGGCAGCCAGGGCGGCCTACGCGGAGCAGCGCGGCGAGCAGCCTACGAACATTGCAGTGCTTGACGCTGTGCACAACGTCGCTTCAGCGTGGACTGCAGTGAGCGCGTGAACTGCACAGCACTGCTGCGTGCGTGCGGTGTGGCCGCACCGCAAAGCGACGCTGACAGCAATGCGGCCTTTGCTATTGAGAAACGCGTTGTTCTTTCCAGCGAGCGAAAGAAACTGCAATCCACCATTCTCGATTTTTTAAAGTCCTAGGGTCAATTTGCGGAAATTAATTGTTTCAAGTCAAAGCTGCACTGTTTTCATTAATTTTCGGTGCTTTCCTCACTGTTGCGTTTTCCCGGCTGTTACGTTTTTTTTTCCCGGTCCGGTGAAAAACGTATGAACGGGGTTCTACTGTACTATGTAGAAGCACTCGTTTTGTGTACTGTTGTATTGTTATGTGTAATAAACACATGCAACTGTTTGCCAACAGTCGAGAGCAGCTACACTAGAAAAGTGCTGTGCTAAGACCTGCTTGAATTTCGGTTTAGAAAGCTGTGTCGAGGTGCTTTTAAGCTTGGCTGCCACTGTTGTCAAACCTGTTTTTGGCAGTAATCACATTTCCGTGGCATGCCAACAGAGTAGAAGACGTTGACCAGGACTGTCCAGACAGATCAGTGGGAAGTTGGATGACCATTTGAGCTCGGAAGCCAGGTACTGAGAGAGCGTCTCTGAATGAATGTGTAAATACACGAGCGAATGAAGGAAATGCCTGCAAATAAATTCATAGGCACAGCTAATCCACTGCAGCAGGTGCCTGTTGCCAGCTGTGTGACACTGTGTGCCCACTCCGTTGCAGGCTGCAAAAGTTCAAGCTGACCATTGCCAACACGGTCATCACGCAAGAGAACAGCAGCCTCAACACGATGGGCACCGACCAGCTGCTGGACCTGTTCACCCTGGACTCGGACCGGACCAAGGGGGCCACCAGGGCGAGCGACGGAACGGACCTTGCGCAAAACTCTGCCGGTCCGTCGCGCGTTGGCATGAAGGGGGTGCTGGAAAACCTGCCCGAGCTGTGGGATTCGTCCAAGTACGACTCCGAGTACGACCTGGGCAACTTCCTCAGCACGCTGAAGCCAAAGTGAAGAACAACAAAGCGGGGTGTGGCCGCATCGCTGCTGCTGCCGCACGACCTGCAAACACTGCACCAGCCGTGTGTGTGCTACTGTTGCCGGACTGTTTGCCAGCTGCTGTCAGACTGTTTGGCAACTGTTGTCGGACTGTTTGCCAGCGGTGGTCGGACTGTTTGCGAACGGTGGTCGGACTGTTTGCCAACGGTGGTCGGACTGTTTGCCAACTGTGGTCGGACTGTTTGCCAATGGTTCTTGGACTGTTTGCCAACGGTTGTCCAGCAGGCGCATGACTGCTGCGCCGGCCTTGACTGCCTGACTCGACAGCTGCAGTTTGTGTGTCCCACAAGGGAGTGACGAGTTTTAATGCCGATTTGTGTCTTTGCCTGTGGCCAGACGTAGTAGTGGACATTCTCGGCCGCTCATGCTTGGACTCCTGTTGTTGTGAACGTCACATGTGGGAAGCAGGAGGGAAGGGCATCGGCTGCTTGTTGGTCAGACAAGCACATTGTGTTCTTAGGAAACTTTTTTTAGCATTGAAGTTTCTTTTTTTTTCTGCTGTCGTCACTCATGCAAGAGCGATGAGGGTTTTCTGAGCTGCCTGCCAGGTGCTTCTGGCTGGCAGTCCCTGTTACCAAGTGACTGTGCTCTCATGAGTGCTGTGGGTGACGTTTAATGCGTCACATTGTGATGCGTCCACCCCGTCAAAAAGGAGGTGTACTGGACAGCATCATGTGCGACTGCCATAGGCCTATGATTTAAGGATTGATCAGACACCAGCAGTGCCAGGCATCTTGCTGGTGCATTGCCAAAGGGAGCTTGCTGTGCATGTTGTGGAGTGACACATCTGGCTTTCAGTGAGGCTCTCATGTGGCCCCTATTCTCTGCCTAAAGTGTCAGATCAGTCAGTGAGGCAAAAATGCTGTGGGTTTCGTCCACTTTGAGTGTGATCACATGCAACTTCAAGGGTCCAGCATGTGCTGAAGGACTTAGTCACGTGTGCATTGTGCCAGTGGTGTTCCTTTGCATATAAGCGCCTTTCATTAAACGAAGCAATAACAGCGGTAGTGACTCCAGGAACCAGAGGTGCTTGTTACTGATGTCTGGTGAGAGAATCTTATGCTGAAACTTAACTTTGGAGCTTAACCTGTGCGAGGATTCATACTGTGTGGTCATACATTGCCTTTGCGAGGATTGACCATGTGCGATCATATTCTGCCTTCGTCGCAAGGCAAGATAGCTGGAATGCTTTGCGTTGCCGATCACTTCACCTGAGCAAGGAATAAGTGTGGTCGTGTGAAAAGAATTGAATTACAGCATGTGGTCCGCTTTTCCTACCGAGTGTGATGGGCGACGTTGGCACAGAGTTTCATTTTGGGGCAGTTGGTGAGGGAACGAAACAGGCAGGTATACCGCAAGCAGAACTTAGTTCAAAAGTTTGCACATGATGTGCTCATAATAAGCTTTAAGTTATTAGTTATTTATGTTTAAGAATAGAGAAGCTACTTTTTAAAGAAAGGAACATGTATGTGAGTACTTGCTTTACTCTTTTCAAGTCGGGCAAAGAAGCCTAGAATGTATCTTTTCTGCTGCATTTCAAACCTTGTTTCGTTTCGATCAAGGGGTATTTTATTTTCTTGCGTTTTCGTGTAGGTGTTCCATTTGAACGCGGGAAAAAGCTGGCACAGTCACAGCCATCTAAAAATTTCGTGGCAAAGGTAGATTGGTGCTGGGAGGTTTGATTTGACATTGTAAGGGGGCTCAGCTGTTTGTCATTTTAGAAAGCAGTGTAATTGTGTTTTCACTGCTGCTCCCGACAGCCAGGTCTCTCACGAGTGGTTCCTGTGCCAAGTACAGTGCGGCCATGGTGCTAAAGCTCCAGCGAAGGTGTGCTGAAGTTGCATACTCATTTTTTGACACTTTTCACTGCTGTTTGTGACTGTGAGAACATTTTGATTAATGCTGAATACCTTGACTGTGTTCTCTCTCTCTGCTCTTGAGCGCATGTTCTTATCTGCTGTCGGTGCGTTTCCCTTTCTTTTCGTGTATGGTGTTTTCATTGCCCATGTGTTGTCTCATCGTCATTGCCGTCGTCAGGCAGCGACTGCCATTCATTAGGTTAAGTATGGTCACATTTAGAAATATAGCCTCATCGCATTTACTGTGGTTACTTTTTATCGAGCCCGAGTCATTTGTGTCCCTAGCCTTGTAAAAGAGCGCGAGGACTCGCTGATGTGTAATGTGAGTGCCGTTCTTCTCTTTGAAATTGAGAGGACCGTTTTTGACTCATTGTGACCGTGCTCCTTGGCAGTGCATTTGTTGACAGGTTCATGATGTCCATTTCAGTGTAGTTCTTGTCTCCTTGTGGTCAGAATGAACTGTCATTCACAATCTGCGTGCGGCCTCACTTCATTTGTTGTGCTTGGTGCAAAAGCATTTATTGCGGTATCACCATCGCCTAAATTTGCACCATATATTCATGGGATGTTGTGTCTGTTAGGAAGACAGGTGTACAAGGGCGTCCGCAGAATTTTTTGCAGGGGGGGGGGGGGGTATATTCGTAGCAAAAAGGCACTATTTGCGAAGTAAATTTATTTATTTATATATAAATAAAAAATAAGTAAAATACGCACATGAAAGAAAAATTACAAACCGCAAATTAAAGCGCGGCTAGGAGAGATACATTGGAGTTTATCAACGAAGAAACAATTAAAATTAATAAAAAATGCAAAAAGATGCTATCACTTCGTGGAGAAGAGTGCTCAGTCTTGCTGCATACGGGTTCTCGACTCACCCGGATTGATGACCAGCACACAGCACAATATGTTCACAAACACGCAACTACAGTCACTCAGTCAGCCTTCCTTGAACAGCAACTGTAGGCACCTCGGATTTTTCTGGGCGAATTGCGTAATTACATGGATGATAAATTCATTTCTGTGCTTCATTACACACTCTCGGTGCACACTCATCATACATATTGATTGGAAAAACGGTTGAACGCATACGTTGAAAACAAAAGATGACTATATATACAACGAAAACTTATTTACAAGATAAATGCACGCTCGCAGCTTCATACACCCCGCTCCATCTTGCTCGCGCATCCGCACAGTCGAGCAACCGCACACACACTGCTCGCCGCTCGTCGTTTTCTCGTCCGCTGTCTTGGTTGTTCTCAGCTTCGTTGACAACCGGCCACTAAAAACACCTAAGTACAAACACAGAGGCGCGCGCACGTGCAAGGGCTTACTTGCCACAATATCCCCGAATGCACACTTTGGGGGTGAAAGGAACGCCGCGCAACTTCTGAGGGGAAGGGACACTTGCCACTCCGGTCGGAAAATTCGTTTTTGTGTTGTTATGGGGTTTAGAGCCCCAAAACGACTCAGGCTATGAGGGACGGAGTAGTACAGAGTTCCGGATTATGTCGACCACCTGGGTCTCTTTACCATGCACTGACATCGCACAGTACATGGGCGCTGTTGTGATTTGAGGCCCAGCCAGAGGTGACAGGCGAGCCAGGCAGGCGCCATCGGGCTGCGTTGACCAAAGGCGCTGGTTTTCGGAGAAGACGCAAGGAACGCTGGTGTGGGGGCGCCTCTGGAGACTGCGTCGCCGTGAACAAAAGCAGCTAATCCCCTTTGCCGAAGATTCTGAAAGCCGCGCTTCTACCGAACTGCACTCTCCCGTGGATCGTAGGAGACAGCGAGCGGCGGCGGCGCCAACTCATCATCCGCTTGACCCTGAGCTGCCCGACAAAGTGGAGGTGAACACGGCTGATTTGTCCTTCCCTCCTGAAGAATTCATCGGTGGCCGGCGTACGAACGTATCCTGATTATAGCGAGCGACGAAGGCGAAAACAAGATGCCCTGTGCACTGTCTGCCTCCGAGTCGCTATCTCTCTAGAGATCGAAACAGACACCCATCTCAAGACGGCTCAAAACACATGCTCGCCAGTGCCACTGTATGTCTGCAACAGGTCGCCCTGTAGTAGAGCTAACGATGGCGTGGTTTGAAAACGGCGGAACGACGCGCGCCCGGACGCGGCATTTCGCAGATGTGACCCAAAGCGTGGGAGCGGGGCTGCTTTTACCCTTTTGGCTGGGCGCACCACCGCCCCTGGCGTGCGGCCATCACTCACGGTTCGAGTGAGTGATTTTCCAGGGGGGTGCGGCCGCACCCCCTTGCCCCCCCCCCCACTCCGGACGCCCATGCAGGTGTAAATGGTCTTCCCAACTACCCTGTACTGTCAAACCTGGATATTTCGAATTATTGAACATATTGAACGCATAAATTATCCCCTTGAAAATTCTGCATAAAATTATGAGAAAATCGCGTAGTATACTAAACTCCAATTTCATCGTTTGTTCGATATATGAAACAGCGGGCCATACTTCTGCAAGTGGAGCTTCTCCTAACGACGCTCTTCGATCACTTTTTACGCACAGAGTAGCGGTGCAAAACTATCGGTAAACTGACTATGGATAGCATCAGTAGTTTTTTTTAACTACTTGATATAAGCTCATGTTAATGTCACAGTCATTGTTCACCTGTTCAAACCGAAACAGCTGGAGAAAGAAATTCGATTATAAATAATTTAGTAGTCATAGGGGAATGCCACGTGGTAATCTATGCATAATAAAATGCCTTATGCATCATTATAAAAAAGAACACACACCCACAAGTCAGGTGTCTATATACTCCTTTAAACCCGCAATGGAACAGGCACCAAGCTAACAAGCTTGCGATGTGCATGCCATGCGACATAATACGGATGCTCTCGTTCCCTCCAACAAGCTGTGCCTCTTCGTGCCACTGTGTTGTAGTATATCACATGGCGAGCACCGTGCAAGTAGTACTATCACGACTTCTTATATAGGCGCCAGCAACTTCGTTTTGGGACTCTTCGGGACTCCTGATCATGGAAGTAACGTTATGGAGAAAGGCAAGCAACTGACACTTGTTCATTTCCCAGTGCACCTGCACCTGTGCTGTTTTAACATCTGCAGTGGATGTCACTGTGCACGACAGAAAAGAAAAAAAGTTGAAAAATGATTACTGAGCCTCGAAAAGTCGCAGAAAGTAGTTTGCCACGAACTCCAGCAAAGTTGCGTGGCTCAGTTACACGAGGAACAAAGCTCATGGAAGAAAGCCTATCATGTGAATATATTTTTTATGATGCCAATATTTTTTATCACTATTTTTTCTTCTTGTACTGAGCCCGCATCGAAGTAACACGCATCAGCTCGCCACCAGCCGTGTCAAGCAAGAAAATTACTCGAGGCTGAATCCGAATCATGAATTCTGCCTATTTCTGGAATCTTTAAAGGATGCAATGCCCTAAGAACTTAACATAGGTTAAAATGTATAGTAGAAAAAAGTAAGACTTATTAACAATGCTCCAGTTACTGATTTTGAAATATCGGCAGTCAATGGGCTGGCATAATCTGCGTTGTCTATGTCCCGACCCTGAGGGTTCCGTACAAGCTTACCTGGCACAACTGGCAGCTTCTGCTGTTCTATAAGCAGCAGCTAAACTCCCAAGATAACAAAAGTTGGCAAACATAACCACTGAAGTAATTGCATCCGCCCGTTTTGCGTTTTGGCTCAGAAGCAGGTGCGCCCAATGGTTTGTATCCGGCCTCTTGAAATCCCTGTGGACGGCTGCGGTCACTGTTTGCCAGCACAACTAGGACCTTCGCAGTACTCTCAATACTTCATCCAGTGATTCTACAGACGGTCTGCTGTCTACAGTGCTGGTGGGAAAACAAGTTTGTGACTGAAATTTCTGTTTGAGCCAGTTGGTTCACACTTGAGTCATAAGAGAGCAATGCAAAATCTACATGGAACAAAGAAGTAACACTGAAGACGGGATGGGCAAACCTGCAAATCAACTGCAAACCTGGAAGCTCCCACCAGGCATTTCAAGTTGCCACACAGGCAGAGCGTGCACCTGCCATGTCATGCCTTTCTCGGAAACCGCTTTAACGAGACAAGTAACACCGATTTACTTTTTAGCTGCGTGAAACTGGATGGGTTTGAGATTCTTTTTAATGGGAGCCATGGCCATTACAACAAAACCCCCTCATTTGTCTGGCTGCGAAACATCCATCATCATCATCAGCCTGACTATGTCCACTGCAGGGCAAAGGCCTCTCGCATGTCTCTCCAATTAACACTGTACTTTGCCAGTTGCGGCCACCGTATTCCCGCAAACTTCTTACCCCTGTCACACAGGCACCATAAAGCTCCTTTATTATAAAGGCGAGCGAGCCGGAACTTTATGCCGCCCACTGCTATGTTTGCCTTCTTCGATATCTAGTTTGTTACCCTTAATGACCATTAATTGGTTTTTTTGCCTTAGCATTACACACCTTGCACCTATTTCTCCTTGATTTTGACAACGATGTAATTAAGCCACGTTTTTCTCTGACCCAATGTGCTCGCTTTGTGTACCTTATCTTTACACCTATTTTTCTTTTCATAGCTCGCTGCGTTGTCCTTAGTTTAAGCTGAACTCTTTTTGTTAGCCTCCACGTTTCAGCCGTAGGTGAACACCAGTAAGATACAGATGTTATAATACTTGTTCTTGTGGGATATTGGTGAACTGCCATTCATGATCTCAGAGAAGTGACCAAACACGCTCAACCCCGTTGTTATTCTAGTTATTTCCCTCTCCTGATCTGGATCTGCGGTCACTACCTGCCCTAACTAGACGTATTCCCTAACCACTTCCAGAGCCTCGCTACCTGCTTTCCCTTGCGAGACTGTTGAACATTGCTTTGGTTCTCTACGTATTAATTTTGAGACACACCATCTGTCTGTCATTGATCATGCTTTGCAATCCGCCTTATCCACAAGATGTAGCCGCCGCGGTGGCTCAGTGGTTATGGCTGCTGACACGAAAGACGCGAGTTCGATCCCGGCCGCGGCTGTCGCATTTCGATGGAGGCGAAACGAAAGAGGCGCCCGTGTGCTGTGCGATGTCAGTGCACGTTAAAGATCCCCAGGTGGTCGAAATTATTCCGGAGACCTCCACTACGGCACCTCTTTCCCTCTTTCTTCTTTCACTCCTAGCTTCCTCCCTTCCCTTACGGCACGGTTCAGGTGTCCCCCGAGATATGTGAGGCAGATACTGCGCCATTTCCTTTCCTCAAAAGCCAATTTACCAATGCTAAAGACCCGTGTACTGTGCAATGTCGGTGCACGTCAAAGAATGGTAGAAATTTCTGTAGCCCTTCACCACGGCGTCCCTCATAGCCCGAGTCGCTTTGGAACGTTAAGGCCCATCTCCATGGACACATTCGAGGCGCACCAGCGCAGCGCCTACGCGGCGCCTCGACAGCCTACAAGCGTCGGAAAACGTGCACAACTCGATGTAGAGATGGTTCGCTCAGGAGCGAGCCGGATCTTTTGAGCGGCTCTTTTTTGGAGAGCGAGTGAGCGGTGGCTCAGTAAAGTGACCCAAGCAACCACAGATATCCGTCGGACGTACGAGCTAGATCCGAACGTCTTTTGCCGAGATCGGACGTCCATCGGACGTACGAACACAATCCGATTTCGGATATCCGTATTCGTACATCTGCCGGACGTACGGACAGTATCCGCTTTTGTATATCCGCATTAGAGACAAGGTGTACGTCCGAGGGATGTACGGTGGAGTATATTATCAGGATATGAGTATAGAGTTTTTTTCTAATTTTTCACACAGAAAATTCGCGCCGTTCGAGTATGTATACTGTAGAGTTCGCTTTTTTAACCTAGAAAATTTTATTCGCGAAGGAAATTTTGTCAGTTTTATTGGCTAATGTGTGCGAAATTGCGTCAATATCTGCATATCTGCTTTGGAGAAATTATTTCTATGAGCTGCAGGGTTTGACTTGAGGACTTTTGTAAATTCGCGCAATTCCCTAGTCCTACACTTGCAGTGCAAGGGCCACTGCTGAACTAAATTTATTTAAGGGTAGGAGCGAGTGCTGTACAATTTTACAGTAAATCACTTACTAATTTACATCTAAAAATCAGTAGCGACATCGTGTCCGCCGTGGTGAAACGCGATTGAAACCACTTGTAAATTCAAAACTCCCGCCGAACTCCGCTATCATCATCATCATAAATGCAACTTGTAGTCAGCCCAATCCAATCCATCAGCCACAGAGTGCAGCGGCTTAATGGCGGCGTTGTCAGTATGCTGCTGCGAAGCGTGGTGACCCTTTTGAGCTCTGTTACTAGAATATGTGGCTTTTTTTAGTCTGCGGACGAAAGTGGTGTGTAACTTGAACAATTCGAAGGATGCGGCAAGCGCCTGAAGCCCTCCTGGAACGTTGGAATATCGTACTACACCGACTTCGGATGAAAGAAGGCCTAGTGTGATTGCCTACGGAGGTAAGTACAGTACACTGCTTGGGAATTACTTTTATGACAATGGAGCAGGATCTGTAACATTCTCTCGCGGGAGAGTTGGAGTTATGTTATGGCTATACTGTGGTGTGGGCTACAGATGGGTTGAGACTTGTGCTACTTATCATGATCTCTTGCAATGTGGCGCAGGCATAATCTTTTTGTCAGCAGTCCTGACACTGGTTATTGCTTGAGTCTAGGGAAAGGAGGGCAGAAGTCTGAAATTAGAGACTGCATGTAACAGGTGGGTTGTAGGGCGGGTGCCATCATGAAAAATGCTCAATTTCCTAGCTCTTGGCCTCTTGCAGGCATAGAATACCTTCTGGTGTCAAGGATGATGACTGTGTCGGTGCGTCTGTCGCCGCTGTGTTATCTTGGGCTTCATTAGCTTCATTAACGTGAATAATAACAAAGTTGCCAAGCATTTTTTGAATTTGTCATGGTCTTAGATTTGGCGTGGGCTTGAGTAACCTTTTTCTTTTCATTTTTTGCAGAAAGCTGTTCGCTTCCGCTTCATCATGGAAGTAGGAAGATGGGTGTGCGCTCGAAGTTTTACGTCTTATTGAGAACTCAGTCCTGTGCTGATGTAGTCACAATAAAATATTCTCACTGTACTTTCAATTGCTTTTTCATTTTATTGCCCCGCGGACACGAAAAAAGTATGCATGTGCCATATATGCAAACATCCGAGAAAGATCCGGGAACGGACGTCCGAAATCGATGTCCGTTGGCCGGACAAACATGTCCCTTTGGACGCCTATAGGACGGCCGACGGACGTCCACCGGCTGTTCGCGGACGTCCGAAACGGGCGGCCAACGGCCGGCCGATGGATATCGCTGGTTGCTTGGGGAGCGGCGGTTCTTTTGGAGAACCGGTTCTCTCTCGTTCAGTGAGCCGTGCTGACCGTGCCTAACCGTTCCGTCAGAGCCGGGTCTGCTCCAGGGTGCGATTTGCGCGCCATCTATTGAGCATTGCGAGAAAGCAATCCCTTCCTTCGCAACCACCCCCTCGCCTTCAGCTGTTTCCTCGTGTGCACTGCCGCTGGCACCCGCGTTTTTAAGGCGAAAACCTCATTTGGCTGATACTCGCGGCTAAAGTCACGTGCGGTGTAACGCTGTCTTCCACGAATAACGCGCCTACTAATCAGGATAGGAAAAAATTAATGGTAGCATCAGATACAGGGGACAAAATGTAACCCCGAATCCAAATTTGATTATTGTATGCAGTGATTAGTTAATCAATTATAGTGAATTATAACGATAGGTATTTTCACTAATTCCTTCGAAGAAAAAGGACTTCGAAGTGTTGCATCAACACACGATGCAATATCAGTGAGAGTCGTGAGACAGCGTTCGAACAGCAGCGGTCAACGAACGGCGCCATTCTTTGACAATGCTTTGCGAGAAGACGGCTCCGAAGGGAACGGTGCGGTACGGCTCACTGAACGAGAGAGAGCCGGCTCTCCAGAAGAACCGCCGCACACAGAAGAACCGCCGCTCACTTTTACTCAGCCACGGCTCACTCGTTCTCTAAAGAGAGCGGTTCAAAAGACAGCCGAAGGCGAGAAGACGCGTCTGTTCGGTACAGCTCACTGAACGAGAGAGAGCCGGCTCTCCAGAAGAACCGCCGCTCACTTTAACTGAACCACGTACGACGCCACGGCTCACTCGTTCTCTAAAAAGAGCGGTTAAAAAGACCGAAGGTTAGGGGGTGTTTGCGACTCTTGCCAGGAAGGGTGGGAGAGCAGTTGCATTCGGCAGAAGACCCGGCTCCGGCGGAACGGTTCAGGGTTGTCTACCGTCCACGGCTCAGTAAGAGCGAGAGAGAGCCGGCTTCCTCTCTCCAAAAGAAGCACGGCTCACTCAAAAGATCCGGCTCACTGTTGCAGATTCAAGTGAGCCGGTGAGCCGCTCAATTGAGCCGGCTCACTTCAGTGAGCGGAGCCGCTCTGAGCCGCTCACTGAAGTGAGCCGTTTTGCCCATCTCTAACTCGATGGCCTGTCGCTGGTGCTCGCGCGGCTCGCGCTCAGCTCGCGTTGCTGCATTGTTGCGAGACTCCTTACGCTGAAACCAAACGAAACAATCCGACTGCTACTTGAAGTCTTGACCTTTAGAAAGAAAAAAGACAAGTCATTGATTCAGTGAACTGAACGTTAGTTCGCGTATTAGTTTTTGAAACAAAGAAACACATCCTCCGTCACTTATTTCCAAGTATTCGTCATAATCTGCAGCGCCATCGACATTAAATTCCGCGGAAAAGCTTTCCCGCGAATTTTGAGGTCGCCTGTGTTTCTGCTATAGTCGGATACAACTTATGTCTGCAGTGAAGCTCCGCCCACATTCAGCCTCCGCGCGCAGAATTCCTCCACGACGAAAACGTAGTCTGTGGCTGAAACCTTGCTTGTTACGTAAACAAGAAGCCTAGCACAAGAAAAAAGTTATGAGCTCTTCAGTTTTGATACGTGGATTGTTTGATATAGTCAAGCATTAAAAAATTGATTTCGTTTACAGTTGCGATTCGCCAGCGGAGTAATACAAGACGCCGCGGACCGCGGCCCAGTGTTAGCAACTGCTATTTTTGTAAGTTGTATCCTACTATAGCTCGTCGCTCATGGTAAGAGCAGCAGCTCTTCTCATTATGGGGAAGAGGCAGAAGCGGCTCCAGCGAAGACGACCACGCTGGTGGGTGCGGCCTGTGTTTGCTGCGCGCAGGCAGGAAGGCCTCTATCACACAGCGGTAAGTATACCTTCATTCCTTTGAGTGGAAAACCTAAATGCAGAGTATTAGAAAAACTCGGATTGTAGGCTGCGGCTAGAGTGATTCCGCCGAGAGGGAACAAAAACTACTGCATTTCCGACCAGACATAATAAAAATGGCTTCAGTTGCACCAGCATAGAACACTTTCACCAGCTGGAAAAAGAAAACCACGGAGCAGTAAATATCGGCACGTTTAGGGATGGTGTGTACCTTTAAGTGCGGACTGAATTTTAGCAGTAGTTGCATTGTTACCTCTGGACAGAGTGCTCAAAGCTAAAAATGCTATGAATACTATGAATACAGGCGATCAATACTGTTTATGAGACGAGACAAAAAGTTGTGATTATGTAAGACCTTATTTTCATTTCATTTCATCTTTATTTCCTTTCCTTTCGAAAAGGTAGGAGCTGGGGCTAAAAGCTGTAAAAACAGCTTGACAGGGGCCCCGGCCCCCTACATGGTGGCATTGCAGCGTGTCGGAAACATCATCACCATAACAAAGGAAAAATAAATACAGATACATATTACAAAGGCAATATAGTTCAAGCGCAAGAAATAAATACAAATTCAGCATTGCAAGGCAACGACAGTTTGTAACGCTTCATGCACAGAAAAAAAAAGAAAAACAAAGAAAAAAAAGATGAAGTCAATGTGTTGGACATTCTGGACACAGTATGTAACAAAATGAAGCAACAGTAAATTTCTACAAGGGACATGGGTACAATATTTACAGCGCAGAAAACGTCTCACATTACAAGATCTAAGACAACTATAGTAATTTCTGCCGACAGAACAGACTGATGGTATGTTTAGGTTCGTATGCTGGATCGAAATTCGACGACTCTAAACTGTTGAGTAATGTGGGAGTAATATATTTCAAAGATTGCGTATGGTATGAGGTGCGAGGTGTAGGTACAAGCCATTTTTCCTTGTGCCTCGTAAGGCGAGGTCTGGCGTTTTCTTGTAGTTGGGCTAAAGATATTAAAAAATTACTTTTTTCTTTCACAAAATATTGCATTAACCTATAGTTATATAGGCAAAACACTGGGAGAACATTATATTTCTCGAAAAGGGGGGCCGAGTGATGCAAAAAAGACACATTAGCGATATACCGAACTGCTTTTTTTTTTATGTAAGTGTAGCTTTTTTGAGTCTATGTGCCTATGTACCCTGAGCTTTCGTCCTCTCTTCCGGTTTTGTCTTCATTCGTAGCCTTTTTGTCTTAACACAGTACTTCCGTGATGTCGGAGGCCGAGTATCGGTCTGATTTCTTAGATGCAGGATGTTGAGCTTTTAGCTGTCAGCAAGTTTTTCATTATATTTGAGTCTCCTCTCTCCCATCTCTCATCTACAAGAGGAGGAGTGCGATTCCTCTCTCCTCATTCTGTCAGCTGTCAGTCACGTCAGGTTGTGGTTCCATGTAGCAACGATGGTAGGTGGCAGGCAGCTCTTGTCATCTGGAGCCGTGTGGCAGGGGCTTCAGAGCCACGGCACTCTTTTTTCGTAGGAGTGTGCCTGTTATTGGTGTGAATGAAATCCATCGCACCAAGCAGCCTAAAAACCATTAGTTGCATTTGGGCCCTATTATTGTTTAGCCTTGCTTTCCTCTGCATGGAACCGTGCTGATACAGTAGACTCCAAAGTTCTCCTTTGCCGATATAGGTTTTCTAAATGAGACAAGAATTTTGCATCACATTAGCCAATCATTGCTAAGAGGCAGTTTGTCAAAATTTCCGGAGCCCTTCACTACGGCGTCCCTCACAGCCTGAGTCGTCTTGGGATGTTAAACCCCCATAAACCTAAAACAAACCAACCAAGTAGTATTACATAACAGTGCCAGGGAAAGAAATTCTGTGCAAAACTAAGTGCTCCTGCGCTGCTCACACAGCACCACAGTACCTTTGCTGCCGAGATTCAACTACTAAGTAGTAAAGCTGGCACCACAGCACCAATGTCGACAAGATTCAGCTGTGAAAGGCACCGAGACACCTCCACTGGCATAAGTAATATACTCAAACAAATGCTTCATGCGGTCTCGGGAACCATCCACAAAAGCTAATGTAACAACATATTACTAGGTGTTCTAATCGTGCTCTCAGTTGTTGCTTGTTGGCCTAACAGAGGGCGTATTTTTTTCTCGACCGATGCGTTGCATGCTTGACGGCGACCATGATCTGTTTTTTAAGTTCTTCAGAATGACTCCACAGCTGTTTGATGAGGTTCTCAGCTTTGTTTCCCCGGACCTGACACGGCAGCACGTTGTAAGAGAGCCCTTGGAGCCAGCCGAGCGATTTGCAATAGCATTAAGACTTGCAACAGCTTGAATTCTGCTTTCCAAGAAGCGGTGTCTTCCACGAATATCCTCCGGACCTTTTATCTATGTTCCACCCCCTCATGATCGCTATATATTCTCTGTATTTCGCAATAAAAATTCAGTTGATAGTCAGCGCCTGTGTACGTCTTTCCTTGTTTCTTGTGTCCCGTCCTTTGCGCTGCTCCACCACGATGCAACAGCACCAACTAGCCCAGCAACTTGCTCTTCCGGACATCCCGTTTAGATCCGAACGCCCACGGTTCAGATTAGATGTTGACGGAACGTCTGCCGGATGGATTTTCTAGGCAGTAATCACGGTTTACCTTTTGTGAACAAACGGATGTCATAAGGATATCGGCTTTTGGACGTCGCCGGCAGCGAGGCAGTGAATGTCCTGCGGATTCACTCTTTCAGGACTGCGCATTTGTCCCGCATAGGCGCGGTCATCCGCAGAAGATAAATATTCATTTCAATAAGAACTTATTTTTCTGAACTGAAATGCGCCGCTTTGTTTCCGCCGCAGTATCGCGAGGCCCATAACTTCCGATCCTGTCAGAGCCGGATGGCAGTGGCTGTTTCAGATGCCTAATCTGCCTCTTTGTGACTGTGTGTTGAGCAGAATTGTGTGCTGAGCCAGAAGCACACTCCTGCGGGACACAAAACAGTGAAAGGCTGATGAGTACACACGAAAAAAAAAGTCTCAATCCAAGGGGCACATAGCAGGCATCTCCGGCACACGACACGCCACTCGATAAAGCAGTGTCTTTAAATGGAGAAATAACTGCTGTTATTGCCATTGCCAATGAAACTACGGCCAGCGATGTCTGATGGACTCCCGAATAAGATCCGTACTACCGTATCGAATCCGGACATTGTGGGGACCTGCCCCCTGTTCCTTTGTGGTTGGCTTTCCCGCGATCCGCCCTCCCTAGCTTAGTTACCTTAACTAATAAGGGAGGGCGCCGGCGTCTCAGCGACACGGATGACGTGATTGCACGCGGGGGACGACAGCTCTTTTCATCTTGGGAACTCTTCGGTTTGGGAACCGACGTTCAGGAGCAGCGCTCCGCTCTCCGCCAGCGGGTCGAGGCCTCGTGGGGAGGAACGTTCTTTCGCATCTCGTCCCGTCCGGCCTCAGAGCTCCCCCTTTTCCTGGCGTAGGCAAACGTTATCTCGATTCCTTAGCATATTTTGTTGCTATAGCTGGCGTTTTAATGCGAAAGCATCACATGGCTATGTTGACGGTGGAAGTGTCCGCAAAATGTGTCGGCGGAAATCGGTCCCCTGTGATGTCACTAGGTATGTGCCGTCATGAGACATTTAGAATAAAAAATTACCACGGTTACGTTACTTCCGCATGCCAAATCTGAGCGCAGCTCATCAGCTGTTTCCGCTTTTCGATAGACATGAGGCAAAGAATTCGAGCAAGACATATATGAGCAATTACAGACAACTTATTTTTCACACATATTCCTTCTTCAAGGAAAACTCCACTAACAGTTCTTGACAGTCATGAAGGAAGCTTTGTGGTCGGGGTATAGATGGATATATGCTCGACTTGCTGCACCAATGCCTGTTTCTCCATGACGAGGTCTATGCAAGTATTTCGCGAGGTTTTCATGAAGGACTTCTATCGGCTGCCTCGCTTATGGCTCAGAAAAAAGCAGGCATAGAATAAACTACTTATATAGGCAGGCGGTTCGCAATGGCGAACGGCAGCGGCTATGCGTTTCGGCTAGGGCGTGCAGAAGAAATGGCGCCAGGAACGCGCGCAGCTAGAGAGCAGCGCGCTGCCCCGGCTGCGGAGCTGGTTACGAGGGACAACGGCGACGCCGCGAAACGCAGGAACGGGCGCCAAAGAGCTGTTCCCGCTGCTGTGGCTCAGTGGTTAAGGCGCTCGTCTGCCGAGCCAGAGTACCCGGGTTCCAACCCAACCGCGGCGGCCGCGCTTCGATGGAGGCGGAACGCAAGAGGCGCCCGTGTGCAGGCCCAGTCAGCAATTCACGCAGAAGAGGTTGCCATCGCTTTGGCAGCCTCTCACACCTCCTCCAAATACATAATCACCGACTCGCGAGGGGCTTGCCGTAACGTCACGCAAGGGTGGGTTACTCCCCTAGCTTATCGCATTTACCAGAACTGTAGCCGAGACTCGGATCCCGCGCACCGATCTCTCGTTTGGGCTCCAGGTCACCAAGGCGTCCACGGAAATGAGGCAGCCGACGCCGCCGCCCGCGCGCTCTCTCTCCGGGCATTTCCCACGGGACCCGACGCCGACCAGGACACTGATTTCAATCCGATTTATACTTTTAAAGAAATATGCGAGTATTACAAATCCACGCACCAAACTCTTCCCACCCCGTGCAAAGGGCTGGGGAAGGTCAACGAGCGGGTACTCCTGCGCCTGCTCTGCTCACCAACACGATGTTGTGCCCGGCAACTCTGCAACATTTCGATCCTCAATTCGACGGGCGGTGCTCACACTGCGGGGAGGTGTCTGACACTTACCACATGGTGTGGGCATGCCAGCAGAACCCATCCCTACCCCCTATCCCAAACCCCACCCGAGAGGACTGGGAGGCGACCCTGTCCGGTTGCTGCACCCTCGAGGCCCAAAGGGCCTTAACGCAGCGCGCCCGGGCTGCGGCAAACGCCAATGGGGTACCTGACTAGGCATCCCACCTAGTGGTTGTAAGGGAGTGACCCTTCAAGTCACGACCCCCAACACCTCTCCCTATGTTTAATAAATGTTTTCACCACCCACCCACCCCGTGTGCTGTGCGCTGTCAGTGCACGTAAGAGATCCCCAGGTGGTCGAAATGATTCCGGAGACCTCCACTAGGGGACCTCTTTCTCTCTTTCTTACACTCCCACCTTATTCCTCCCTTCCCTTACGGCGCGGTTCAGGTGTCCGCCGAGATATGCGAGACAGATACTGTGCGGTTTCCTTTCCTCAAAAACCGATTTAATATTTTATTTTAACGGAAAAGGCGCCCGTTTGTGTTAAATTTAGCGCTGTTTCTACCTTTTCTTCATTAAATTGAGCCCCAAGTATACCTGACGTGCCAGTGTACGTATCGCCTCCGCGAAGAATTAATAAAACCTCCTTAGATATAGCAGCCTGCCTTTCATCTGTGTTCGTGACCTAATCTAAGAACCATGATATTTTTCTGCGCTAAACTGTTGTAACTGCGCTTTAATATTGTTGGCGTCATCAAGATACGGTCCCGGAGCAATTCTCGACCAGTGGGCAACGTTCGTTCGACTTGGGGCCGTGTGTTTCGTGTGGTAAATGAGAAAAAAAGAAAAATAAAATAAAGAGCGGTGTTCGTGTCTGCGAAGTGATATACAAAAACGAATCCAGGCCGCTGAGGAGACGCATCTACGCTATCGCGCCATACCCATTATACGGAGTTCCCCCAGTTTTTGCTACTGCTGCTCATCCAGCTGTCTTGGTGATTAGAGCCAGAAACAAAATGATAAGCGGCTGCAGAGAACCGTCTAAATTTTCGCAGCGTTAGGCAACTTTTTAGGCTCATAAATTTATCTGTCGTCGAATCATTTTTTTTTGTTTTCTAAATACCGTCAATTTTTATTTTGGCTGCTAGCTAGGCACTTTGATGCGAACTAGTTAATAGTATTGTAGTACTTAGTATAAATTCGAATTCTTGACATTACTTGCACGCATCCGAAGTCGGCCAAAGTTGCTAATTGTTGCATATGAAAAAGTTGGAGACAGTTCACTCTGATGAATTCACCACATTGGTACACTTAAAAGCTACCCAAGGAGAGATGAAATTTTTGTAATTGAAATATTTTATAGCGACAGTGACCACATTACCTCACTTGACAAGCGCATGTGTTTCTTGAGAAAAAATAGAAAGATGGCCGTATTCATCATTACTGGGCCTCCAGTAGCAATTTTTTTTTGCACTGAATAATTTCAATAGCACCGAGTGTTCCTTTCCATTTTTTTTTTGTCGAAACTCGTAGCACCTTTCCTCAAAACCGTGGTACAAAATATAAATGTGACCATATCCCCCTTCCACCAAGACGAAGTACAAGGCAATAGTTTCCTCTCTTCGATGGATGGATGGAAAACTTTATTATGCGAGCGAGTTTGGATCGTGCAAGGTCTCAGGGCCACCGCACAGCCCTCACATTACGCTAAGATCTGCAAAGTTCTCAGGCGCTTTCCTCAACGCTGAGCTGAGCGGGTGTGTTGCCCTCACTGAGCAGCGCCATTAATCGCGGTATACGCGTACGCACCTCGTACCCATCCCGTATCACCATCATTCAAGCCATTAACCGAGCAGGAAGGCCGAGGCCTTGTTGTTGGTTCATAGACTTGAGAAACACTGTAGCGCAGCAGAAGACGAAAACACAAAGAACAGAAGCGAACACCACAGGTGCTAACTTCCAACAGCGTTTATTCTCCACGAGGAGCATATTTATACGCCAGAAAAAATACACGCAATCATTTGTGCTAACAGTGTTGATTACTCAGAAATGCAAGTTTCTTTACCGCAGAGGAAAATGGAAGGTGTGCTTACAAACGTGTGACCTAAACTTTTTATCTTTTCAGCTTCCATGATCTCACACGTTATCATTTTCCTGCTTTTCCCTGTAACGACACATCTTTCAAAAAGTTGGCCGCATCGTACACGTTACGGCGCTCCTCCAGGGAGGTTTTACGCAAACTATTGGGCAGCGCATACAGAGTACAAGTTTGAGAATCACAATTGGCCATGACATTATACAGTCGTGCAGGGAGGACTCCTTTGGGAGTTCCTGACATCGCAAGGAAATGGCATCGCAAGAAGGCACCGAGGAGCCTTCGAGTCTCGAAATCCTGGACTTGATCGAAACCACGGTTCCGTATACGGCGCAATGTCGGGGCTGGAGTTGGAAGGCGACGCTGTTATGTCCGAGTCGTTGAACACCTCGGGCAGGGGGCTGGTGCAGGGCTGGCGCTGAAGGAGCCTTGGTCAGGCCCTCGTGGGTGATCACGTTGTCTTGACGGCCTCGACGGCAACTTCGCCGGGTGGACAGCTTGCCTTCATTGGTATCTTTCGCCCGGCACCGAAGTCCCGGAAGGTCAGTCACAACGCGGTCGATTTTGTAGCCGCTTGCTGGAGAAGGAGCGCTGGTTTGTCGCTGGCTTACTGGTCGACATTCTTTGTCGCTAAACGTTCGGTGTTCGTCCTGCATCGAGATGAGGCTGACGTCGGCGGAGAAGCAAATGTCTTCGACGTCGCGAGCCGTGTCCTGACTCGGCTGCTTCCCCTTGGGCGACTCCAGCCTGTCGGGTGGCAGTTTGGACAGACGCAGCTTGGCCGAGGACTTGTCCGAGGTTGTCTTGCATGTTATGTTCACCGACTTGCGGCGTCGCATCTTGAACAGGTTCATAATCCCGGATTATCCGACGCTAGATTAGCCACAGAACACTATTTTCTCTTCGGGAATGCGCGGCTTCTTCTTCTTCTTCTCCATAGTGAACATAGCACACACGCAAGCGGGGGGACTGGCCAAGGTACGGTGGTGAATGCCAAGGAGGTATATGTGCGGGAAAAAAAAACTAAGTAGAATAGCAGAATGATTTAAATTAGACAATATACAGGAATTGTTCAAATTTTTTCAATAAATATACTCCTCAGTAAACATGGCACACACGAGTGTATCATACGCACATTAATTCTTCCTCTTCGCTGCTGTTAGGAGGGGTGCAACTCATTTATGCAGACTGGGCTAGCATTTTTAACGCGACGGTGTTAAGGAGTTCATGTCGCAGAAAATCTGGCATCGCCGTCGTTCACCGAGAGCGAGAAATGGACGAAAAATCCCGTGGAGCAGCAACTTAGGAGGCAGCCGAGCCACCCAGGGCGCGTGACCTTGCGGCGTCACCTGCCCACCGGATTGTGAGCGAACTGCCCACCGTGGCAGTCGGATAAATGATTGCATGGTCGCTTAAAGAGAGCAACACGGGTTGCCCCACCGGTGGCAGCATGTGCCATTGCAGGGCATCTCTTGACCGCTGCACCACTGCGCCAGGAGGGGTACGAGGACTCCCAGGGATCTGTGAATGTCAAGTAGAGGATGGCAGATTCTTCATATAAGGACATAACCCATTAAGCTGTCATGTCGTACCCTTAAGGCGGAGCTTAAGTGTCCCATCCAGTTTTTTTTCGTTCCTGCGAAGGCTCTCTCTCACAATGAACACTGGCAATACTAGAGGTGCTGAGGACGTCATCATCTGGTCCAAACGTCCACATCCCAAGCAGGGTGTTTTAAGTACGTTTGAGTGCGCATCTCAACCAAATTTTTGTCATGAGGATGTCCGCAGTTTTGTACGTACTTGGATGTTTCGAGGATCAAAATTTATCATGCATACCGCAAACATCCCTTGGCAGTCTTTTATCATAACTGCAGCGAAGGAACACGATCACATAGGGAAGAAACACACAACACATGGGCGAACGCTGCGTTCGCCCGTGTGTTATGTGTTTCTTGAACTTTCTTCCCTATGTGATCGTGTTTCTTCGTTGCAGTTGTGGTACAAGAATTCGACCAATTAGCCCCAAAAACTCGTTTTACTCAAATCCATTGATAACGAAACTTTGTGCAGTAGTGTGGCTTTGTCGGCTTGTTTGTTCATAGTCTTGAAAAACACTGTAGCACAGCAGAAGATGAAAACACAAAGAAGGGAAACGAACATCACGGGCGCTAACTTGCAACGATTTTACATTCTTGAGCAGCGTATTTATACGTCAGAAGAAATACATGTAATCATTTGTGCTAACAGTGTGCGGCCAAATGCAAGTTATTTATCGCAAAGGAAAATGGAGGGTGCGCTTACAAACGTGCGACCTAACTATTTATCTCTTCAGCTTTGATGATTTCACGCGTTATCCTTTTCCTGCTTTTCCATATAACGATACATTTTTCAAAACGTGGCGTGCAATTTTTTGACTCGCACGCGTCTTCCCGTCTGGCCGATATGTCGTAAACCGGCCAGACGGGAAATTCTTAAACGAGCGCCGCATAGAACGTGCTCTCAACCTCAGAAACGGACGGTGAGGAACATTAGTTGATCACGTTCTCTCGTGCGAGTAAAAAAATTGCAAGCCACTTTTATAGCGAAAGCAATACTATTCCCAAGAACGGCCTTTCGCGTAGTGGCGGCCACTTGGCACGTTTGACCTTTAGAATGAGCCCTTACTTCATACCATGCTTAGTGACGTCATACCAGGAGCGAGAGATGAGCTACCAACTCGGCTCGTCGGGTAACGGCGGCCGCTTGGCACGGCGCGCCGCGCTCCTCCCGCTAGATGCGCTAGTGACGTTATAGCGTGACGTCATACCAGGAGCGAGAGACTGGCTACCAACTCGGCTCGTCGGGTAACGGCGGCCGCTTGACACGGCGCGCCGCGCTGCTCCGGCTGGAGGCGCTAGTGACGTTATAGCGTGACGTCATACCAGGAGCGAGAGACTGGCTACCAACTCGGCTCGTCGGGTAATGGCGGCCGCTTGGCACGGCGCGCCGCGCTGCTCCGGCTGGAGGCGCTAGTGACGTTATAGCGTGACGTCATACCAGGAGCGAGAGACTGGCTACCAACTCGGCTCGTCGGGTAACGGCGGCCGCTTGGCACGGCGCGCCGCGCTCCTCCCGCTAGATGCGCTAGTGACGTTATAGCGTGACGTCATACCAGGAGCGAGAGACTGGCTACCAACTCGGCTCGTCGGGTAACGGCGGCCGCTTGACACGGCGCGCCGCGCTGCTCCGGCTGGAGGCGCTAGTGACGTTATAGCGTGACGTCATACCAGGAGCGAGAGACTGGCTACCAACTCGGCTCGTCGGGTAATGGCGGCCGCTTGGCACGGCGCGCCGCGCTGCTCCGGCTGGAGGCGCTAGTGACGTTATAGCGTGACGTCATACCAGGAGCGAGAGACTGGCTACCAACTCGGCTCGTCGGGTAATGGCGGCCGCTTGGCACGGCGCGCCGCGCTGCTCCGGCTAGATGCGCTAGTGACGTTATAGCGTGACGTCATACCAGGAGCGAGAGACTGGCTACCAACTCGGCTCGTCGGGTAACGGCGGCCGCTTGACACGGCGCGCCGCGCTGCTCCGGCTGGAGGCGCTAGTGACGTTATAGCGTGACGTCATACCAGGAGCGAGAGACAGGCTACCAACTCGGCTCGTCGGGTAACGGCGGCCGCTTGGCACGGCGCGCCGCGCTCCTCCCGCTAGATGCGCTAGTGACGTTATAGCGTGACGTCATACCAGGAGCGAGAGACGGGCTACCAACTCGGCTCGTCGGGTAACGGCGGCCGCTTGGCACGGCGCGCCGCGCTGCTCCGGCTGGAGGCGCTAGTGACGTTATAGCGTGACGTCATACCAGGAGCGAGAGACTGGCTACCAACTCGGCTCGTCGGGTAACGGCGGCCGCTTGGCACGGCGCGCCGCGCTGCTCCGGCTGGAGGCGCTAGTGACGTTATAGCGTGACGTCATACCAGGAGCGAGAGACGGGCTACCAACTCGGCTCGTCGGGTAACGGCGGCCGCTTGGCACGGCGCGCCGCGCTCCTCCCGCTAGATGCGCTAGTGACGTTATAGCGTGACGTCATACCAGGAGCGAGAGACGGGCTACCAACTCGGCTCGTCGGGTAACGGCGGCCGCTTGGCACGGCGCGCCGCGCTGCTACGGCTGGAGGCGCTAGTGACGTTATAGCGTGACGTCATACCAGGAGCGAGAGACTGGCTACCAACTCGGCTCGTCGGGTAACGGCGGCCGCTTGGCACGGCGCGCCGCGCTGCTCCGGCTGGAGGCACTAGTGACGTTATAGCGTGACGTCATACCAGGAGCGAGAGACTGGCTACCAACTCGGCTCGTCGGGTAACGGCGGCCGCTTGGCACGGCGCGCCGCGCTGCTCCGGCTGGAGGCGCTAGTGACGTTATAGCGTGACGTCATACCAGGAGCGAGAGACGGGCTACCAACTCGGCTCGTCGGGTAACGGCGGCCGCTTGGCACGGCGCGCCGCGCTGCTCCCGCTGGATGCGCTAGTGACGTTATAGCGTGACGTCATACCAGGAGCGAGAGACGGGCTACCAACTCGGCTCGTCGGGTAACGGCGGCCGCTTGGCACGGCGCGCCGCGCTGCTCCCGCTGGATGCGCTAGTGACGTTATAGCGTGACGTCATACCAGGAGCGAGAGACGGGCTTCCAACTCGGCTCGTCGGGTAACGGCGGCCGCTTGGCACGGCGCGCCGCGCTCCTCCCGCTAGATGCGCTAGTGACGTTATAGCGTGACGTCATACCAGGAGCGAGAGACTGGCTACCAACTCGGCTCGTCGGGTAACGGCGGCCGCTTGACACGGCGCGCCGCGCTGCTCCGGCTGGAGGCGCTAGTGACGTTATAGCGTGACGTCATACCAGGAGCGAGAGACGGGCTACCAACTCGGCTCGTCGGGTAATGGCGGCCGCTTGGCACGGCGCGCCGCGCTGCTCCGGCTGGAGGCGCTAGTGACGTTATAGCGTGACGTCATACCAGGAGCTTGAGACGGGCTACCAACTCGGCTCGTCGGGTAAAGGCGGCCGCTTGGCACGGCGCGCCGCGCTGCTCCGGCTGGAGGCGCTAGTGACGTTATAGCATGACGTCATACCAGGAGCTTGAGACGGGCTACCAACTCGGCTCGTCGGGTAAAGGCGGCCGCTTGGCACGGCGCGCCGCGCTGCTCCGGCTGGAGGCGCTAGTGACGTTATAGCATGACGTCATACCAGGAGCGAGAGACGGGCTACCAACTCGGCTCGTCGGGTAATGGCGGCCGCTTGGCACGGCGCGCCGCGCTGCTCCGGCTGGAGGCGCTGGAAAATCAAGTGAATGTAGATCTTTTGCGAAGAAGACAAACTCCTTGACCGGCACATAGAGTTCCGGACGCATCCTGGCAAGTGTACGACTTCCACTAGGGCCACTGGACGTACTTCCACGGTTCGTAGGCATATTTCATGGCACTTCGCTGGTGATGCATTTTTTCCTTCCATCTCTGCTGCTCTACATATTTGCATGGAGAGCAGGTGTTGAGCGGGGCTGAGGCCTGTGCAGCTTTCTCTGGCAGCAGCGTAGGGAACAACCTTAGAATAAGAGAACCGTAAGAACGTACCTAATGCGCTAACTTCCTAAGAACAAGCTGTATCCCGTTGAGCAAATACTCAGGCGTCATTACGAGAGAAACGTCAACACTCAATAAGTAACACACCAAACACGCCAGGATGTTTAATGTGGAAATTGGCTTGATAGCAATGGGGTCACCCTCGGGGTCACTTGCCACAAATTAGACCGCACTGCATGCAATGAACACCCTAAGAATAGGAATGCAAAGAGGAGCGGGCTATCACTCCTGCCAGCCATATTCCACCGCTTGTTCTACACCGTGAGGAGTTAGCAATAGCTCTCTCAGCATTAAGATCACTGCTGCAGTACTACTTTCGAGCGATACTTTACTTAGAGCGGAACTTAAAGTAGGCTATGGTTCCATGCCACCTGGAGCTACCCGACGCGCGTCCTAACCACGAGCAGCTCCGCACTGGCGCGAATGTCTCGGCTGCCCTTTCCCGGTTGGCGCTTCCTGCTTCTCAGTTTTGACCTTTTTTTACGGACTGTCACCCGCGCTTTCTCTTCTCCCGCCGAGAACGTTTCTCCTGCCAAGAACCTTGTCTCGCCATTTACCGGCTGCGCGCTCCCTCCTTGTTTCTCGCTTCAATTTTCGCACCACCGTCACGGGACGTTGTGATGTCACCGCCGTCCTGACCAATCAGCGACTTTTGTGAGTAACCCAGGACGTGGAATAGCGTGGTCTGAAGTCTGATGCTCTCGCATTAAGATGTTCCCGTAAGGAGGTGGTGCTCGGCACAAAGTTTGTGGACGACAGGACGGACGGTGAGCGCCGCCTTATGTAAGGCGGGGTTTGTGGCCGATAATGGGCGCCGGAAACCGGCTGTCTTGTATGGCCAGAATAAGCTTGTATGAAGTTCAGTTCAGTTCAGTGCATTTATTTCAGTCATGTACAATGGCTGAGGAGAAAGGAAAAAAAGCCGCGCACGCGGCTTGACAAAGCTCCCATCTCCCGTAGCGGCTTGGCACGGTGATGACAGACAGCAGTAAAACAATATCAAGAGAATGCATGAAATAACAAATATGTACAATATCTTCATAACAGATCACCAGAATAGTCTCGGTACTGTTACACACACGCAAATGATAGTTTAATCACAGCACATGGATACTTTGTTTATTTTACAGTTGGATATTATTCATTCCTTTGTAAGAACATATTTCTGACAGCGTTGTATGAAACGGAAAGAATGGATTGATTAGTGAAAGCGTTTCTATTAAGGAAAGATGGCAACACATACCTGAGAGTTTGAAAACCGTAATTTGTGTGTGGACAAGGTACATACCAATATTCGTAGTGTCATGTGTTGTGAACAGCGGTATTTTTCCGTAGATTCGCAAGGTCAGCAAAAAATGTGGTGTCACTATGTACTTGAGATTTGTACTACTGAATTACACGGTACTGATGCATCCATAATGCGGTATTTTGCAAATAGAGCACTCGTATGGGCTAAGTATGTGGCACCCGCAATTGCTCTGACTGCATTTTTTTGTAATGTCAAAACCTTCTGAATATTAGTTTGCGTCGTTGTACCCCAGACCAAGTGGCAATATTTAACATGAGAGTCAAAGAGGGCATGGTAAATAACAAGTTTTGTCCTAGTAGGTATCATGCACTTTAACCTTCCGAGTATGCCGACAACGCGAGCTAGCCTACTCTCCATTTGCTCGATGTGGTAGTCCCATAACATAAATTCATTGAAGTGAACGCCAAGTGTTTTTACAACATTAGTTATTTCTATCATATTACCACCCAATACTAAATCTGTATGTACAGCCCATTTGACATTTTTAGCTCTAAAAAATATCGCCTTTGTTTTCCGTGTGTTTATTAGTAGGGAATTTTTTTCAGACCATGAGTTAAGTTTGCCCAACCCACTGTTAGCCTTTTCTACTATATCATTCGCGTTGGTGCCGGACAGAAATAAAGTAGTGTCGTCAGCGTAAATTACGTATTCTGTTTCGGAGTCAATCTGTACTAAATCATTAATATATACATTAAATAATAAGGGACCAAGGATACTTCCTTGAGGTACACCATGCTTTATTTTATTATAAGTAGAGCGATGATTATCTATAGAAACGTACTGATATCGGTCAGTTAAATAGCTGGTGATAAGAGATAGTGCCTCGTTCCGGACACCGTATGCAGAAAGTTTAAGAAGAAGAGTTTCGTGATGAATCCTATCGAAGGCTTTGGAGAAGTCTATGTATATTCCAAGGGTTATTTGTTTACATTCAATGTTATTTAAGATTATTTCTTTTTGCTTCAGGAGAGCCATTTTAGTAGAGGACTTAGGTCTAAATCCAAACTGTCTTGGAGTTATCACGTTGTATTTTTCAAGAAAGTTGGAAAGTCGTAGATGTATTGTTTTTTCCAAGCCCTTAGAAAAAATAGGCAATATAGACACTGGTCTATAATTACCAAGATCGTTTTTCGAACCACCTTTATAAAGAACAACTACTTTTGCTATTTTCATGTCCGAAGGGAAAATGCCGGTAGTCAAAGACAAGTTATAAATATAAGTTAAAATTGGGCAGATAATGTCCAAGACGTACATAACAGGTTTCATTTTCAGTCCTAAAGCATCTTCACTGTTTGTATTGTTCATGCCTTTATATATATTAAGCACCTCATTTTCGTCACAACGTCTTATAAAAATACTGTTACTTGTATGATTCGTAATGTAATCCAATGCCATATTGTTGTGTTCACTATCAACAAGTCCACTGAAATAGCTATTAAACTTATTTGCGAGTGCGAGTCCGCTATAACTAACGCCTTCCATTGTAATACTGTAAATAGTATTTGTAGAGTTAGGGTTCAAGACTCGATTCAACCTATTCCAAACTTTCTTTTGATCGGTCAAGCCAGCGAACATGTTAAGGTGATATGCATTACTCGCTTTTCTTAACTGTTAAGTTCAGGTTATTTCGGTACCTCTTGAACATCTTGTACTAATAAAAACAGCGCAAGGACACAGGACGAGAACGGAGAGTAGACACACACGGCGCTGATTGGAGGCAGGCGAGGTTTTTCAAGGACATGCTTCGGACAAGGTATCAGCGCCGTGTGTGTCTACTCTCCGTTCTCGTCCTGTGTCCTTGCGCTGTTTTTATTACAAGATGTTTAACCAACTCGCCCAAACTGCCATTTTACTACACCTCTTGAACGTTGCCCACGATTCTGGACTGCGACTTTGTAAGAATTTCTGATAGAGGGAATTTTTCCTGGCAATCATTCGAAGAATATGCGAGGTAATCCAGGGTTTACGAGCTCGTTTTGGTTTCTTTACATGTTTGTACGGAAAACTGTTACGATATATACAAGCGAATATCTTCAGAAAACAACTAAACGCTATGTCAGCAGTCAATGCAGCAAGAAAAAAGTGCAATTCGCTTCCCTTCATCGTCTGCTTTGGTGCTGTCGGCCTAACTTATTCGGCACATTCTCTCTTTGTTATTCAATGGGATGCCTGTTAAGCAATCATAAAAGTTAGCATGAGGGTAAAAAAAAACATCAAGCATGCACAATGAACCGGTGATCTATTGCCTACCTGGATTTTTACTAAGGTAACATTAGAAAGTGCAAAACCGAGAAACAAAGTTTACATCATCGACTCAGACCACTGCAGTAATGTTCTTTGAAGTTCGCAGTAAAGCAGCTACTACTTTGAAACGAGTAAAACTGTGTGCAGTTGTCCCATTCATAACTCATTTACGCAGGGACAGAACCGGGAACAATCCATTTCATAACGCTGAAGCTGCAAATCGCTCTGAAGAACGCGTTGTGGTCAATGGCTGCTAGATAATCTCTGCCGGAGGAACTGGTTGAGCAAACTATTACCGCAGGCCAGATACGAAGTCATTCCCACGCCGTCTGCCCCGAGGGCACAATAAGATATCTAATACAAGCTGCGAATAACTTCAGTTAAGAAAAAAGCAATAAATTTGACATTTGTTGCTCTTACTTTAGAGTATACGGATAGTCGAAACACTGTGGGTGTAAGGGAGAGCCGAGTAGAGGGAGAGAGTGCAGACGATTGTCAGAGAGACCCTGGTTCATTTTCTAGACATGGCAACCTCAGTTTGGTAATGACTTCATATCAAGGACCGACATGAGAGTGATTATTTATCGATAATCATCTCAATGAGAAATTCAAAACGCCAAAGCTGAAAGCAGCAGTTGCGGATAAAGGTAGTGAAAATGAAAGAAAAAAAGAGGACGGCAACAAAAACAATATGAGAAACGAATTCTCATTACTCGTCCTAACACCGCAGGTACAAAAAGCGGCCGATACTTTCTAATGCTCGGGGTGCAAATGGTCGCCGCGCATACCGGTGAAACTGGCGCATCGATGCATGAAACAAACAAACAAAAAGAAACGAGAAGGCTGCCTATTAATGGAACCTTTCGTGCCAGGCGGCTAGCACTCCATCACGGGCGGCCCGCCGCAGTGGAACGTCCGGGCCATTTGTTCAGAGTGGACGGCGTGGTACCTGCAAGTGTCCACTGAGGCCTCGTCACCGCACAGCGTCTGGCAGAAGCGCATGAGGAAGAGCTGCCTGCTCCTTCGGTCGTCCCTCCACCACCAGGGAGCGACTTCTCGGCGATGGGCCTCCGCAGACAGCAAGGCCACGTCCAGGGCCCAGTTCACGAAGAAGAGAAACTGGGCTTCTATCCCGGAGACAGTCCTCCCGAGAACTGCGGACGCCGCCTCTTTGGTGCACTCCACTCTGTCCTCCACGACGTCCACCAGCTCGACCCGCTGCGGGTCAGCGACCCTTTCGAAGCTGCTCTTTGATCGCGCACGGACGGGGATGCATCCTCCACGCGCTCGGCTGCTCGGGACTTCTCGGTCCGGATTCGGCCCTGCTGTCGACCCCTGACGGGATAACAAGGAATCGTCCCCCAGCTCCTTCTTCAGTACGGCAGCCCTGATCCACTGGGTGGTCAGCCATACGCCGAGCGTTGGGAAGTTCACTTCCGGCCCGGAAGTGGCGTACGCCATGTCCGCCGCAATGAAGTTGGCCGGCACGAGCACTGTCCACTGGTCGTCGACTTCGCCCATCGCGATGTCCCCGCCAAGGAGACGCTCGACGGCGCGGTCCTCGTATTCCGTGTCCACGGCATCCCGGCTCGCCCGGATGACGTTCAGGAGGAAGCGGTGGTCGTAGTCGGCAGGCGCGATTCCCGCCGGAGCGGTGGGAGGCCAGGCCGATACGTTGCGCTCACCTGGGAACAGATGGATTGCTCGGGCTCCTGAGCCCTACTGAGTCTGCTAAACACACACGCTTTGGAAAGGAAAGGAGGAATACGTTCAAGGCGCAGAAAGCTCTCCCATGCATCCTTTTTAAGATTCATCAGACTCGGCGCAGTGCACAGGTCTACTCTAGCTTTTTAAGAGTGAGCTAACAGCGTCTTCGATACTCCTTCTCTAAGCAGCTCAGGATAATGGTTTTTAACCACCACACGCTCGAACAAATTTCGAACGATACTGCCATGCCTTTTAGCTAAGTGGTAGTTAAGATAGCCAAGTTTGTGACATTCGAGCCACAGACAGGACAAGCGCAAGCTAGCAACAGGTTTTGTTCTAAAGTGACTTACATCAATGAAAATTCCAGGCGGAACATGCTAGTGAGCATAAAAAACAATGAGTGCGTGTGCCTGTGTTCTTAATCGGACCGCAACAGAATGCATCATTGTTGCTGATAATGCGATGACCGCTGCAGTCACTTCGACGTCTACGTCCGTATTTCTCATGTCTTCTCCCTTTCTTTCAGAGCAACACCGTAAAATCCCAATAGTTACTACTCGCTCCGAGTTTGAATGTTGGCTGTAGTTACCATCGCAGAAACTGGAGGCGGAGGACGAGAGAGCAGCGCGCTTACCGATAACCGCAATTGGTATGTGATCCAGGTCGCTCTCGCTGAGCCGAAGCTCCATCGCGGTGGGACTGCGGACGAAAGCTCGCCGGAGTGACTCCCTCATGACATGAAACTCGGCGAGTCCCGTCGGTCCCACCAGAGTTTGGGTCACCCAGTGCGGGAACAGCGCCTTGAAGTGGTTGCCCGTTATTTTCAGGCACGTACTGGTGACGTATCGGTCGTTGACGCCGTCTCCGTGAGGGAACGCGTAGGCGTACTTCATGACCTGGGCCACATCAGTATCGCAAAGGCAGTCAGGCGTGTGACTACACTGAGAGGAGGTCGAGTGGGTAGATGTCAGAACGTCGCACGAAATTTCTATATTACGGATTCTTATCTTTAGGCCATTGGGAAACAATATGGGCAGTTTTTTGTTTCTCATCTACGCCTTAAGGAATATGTTGTCATGACGATTTCTACCCGCTGTATTGAAACGGTGTCTATGACATTTGGCTGCTCAAACGGCGACCGCATTTCGGTAGAGGCGAAATGAAAAAGCACCTGCGTGCTGTGTGTGCGACGTTGGTTGGCATGAACGCAGGGGGGAGGAATCAAGCGCAGCATTGCACAATGGCTTACCTCATGGCTCGCGTGCCTCTCTGCGACTTTGTATCCAACGTATCATACCGTTAAGATCGCAACTGTTGATAATGCTTGTAGGGTTTGAAACTGGGAGAGATAAATGCGTATTCCCCGTTTAAGCGCGGCTGACTCAGTTCAAAACCGCGCTGACCCCACCCCGTGGTCGCGTACGCTACTGAGCGCACGCCGACCACGGCGGGCCGTGCTCTGCGGGAACAAAGGAACGACACACTGGCTGACACAAACAAGGCATTTATTGCTATAGCAACAATAACGCCAGCTGGCAACAAAATACACTGAGGAATCTAGGATGTCCGACTCACCAGCACGGCTACGAGCGAACGTCCGCCCACGGTAGGGCAAAGGGATAAACTCCGAGGCCCGACGGAACGAGCTGAGGGGAAGAAGTTTCCACACGAGAACGCCCGCGGCCAAGAGCGGAGCTTTGCGCGTGAACGTCCAACACGCTTCCCGATGCGGAGCAGAAGAGACCTAGCCTTCCCCCGCGCGCGAGCGGCCAAACACGCCATCCGTGGCGCTGCTGTCGCTGCGACGCGAGCGCCCTCCCCTGTTAGCTAGAGTAACCAAACTAAAGGGAGTGTTTTTCGGGGGCAGCTAACAACAGTGGGGTGCAGTGCGGGAAAGTGAACGCAGGGGACGAAGGCGTCCCCACATCCCCCCAACCTTAAATAGACCCACGCGCCTGCAAGTTACATGCTATGGAGGAGTCTCCTGGTCTTCATGCACTTGAGGCAGGTCGTGCAGCGGAGGTCACGCCGACAGGGTGCACGCAGTCTTCCGCGGTATTCCGAAGGCGGCGTGAAGGTCTCCGCTGGGACGACTCGCATGGCCCGCGGACTATGTGCCCGCAGGCCCGCGATGAGGAGGGCTGGTTGACCACTGCAGGCCAAGATTCCGCAGTAGTCGCCAGGGCAACAGCAGCCAGAGGTGGCTGCTGTCTGGTCTCGCCACAGCTGCCCCGGATGGATGCGGCGAACAGGATACATTCCGCTCCGTCGCAGCAGGCGGCAGCGAGACGATGTGCACAGGACAGCAAGCCGCAGTGGCTCCGCTGGATCTGAAAGATTGCCAAAACACACTCCGCATGCCTTTAACGTAGGTCACGGGAGGGGAAACGGCGTACACAAAGGCCTGGTGGCTCAATGCTCAACTCGCTAGCAAAACGTGTCGGGCGGCTGTGCAATGCAAAGTTCGAGTGAACAAAGCCCTTTCTTGAGTTGAACGAGAATGCTCGGTTCATGCGAGGTTAAAAAAAACGGGTGGGCCAGCAAAGTGCGCCCCCTCTCAATACCACGGTCCGGTGGTCGTGTCACTTTTGACAAGGTGCAGGCAGCTATGAATAGCCTTAGGCCTCACTACCACTGTGAAGGTCGACGACCCCCAACAAAAGAAAGACCCGAAACGGGTTTCGTGCGCGCAGCCGCGAGGAGACATCAGCGTTGTGGGGTGGTCCTCCCCGCTCACTGCACGAAGCAGCTGTTGAGTGATCGGCGCCCACCGTATCGGACGGTGTCGGAACGCCCGGTGCCGAGCTGCAATACCAGCGAGCTCGTTACGGCACCCGTGGCCCCAGGCCACCCGGCTCCCAGAGTCGAAAAAGAGACAGCGAGAAAATATATACAGAAAACTCGGACCACCCACGCGGCTTCCGTACTCACTCGCTTCGGGCTCGGCAACTCCGCGGGCGCTAGGCCTCGCGCTCCCTCGATGCGGACCAAGTGGTTCTTGAAGAAACTCCAGGAAGAAAACTTCACAAAAAAAAACATGCTGAGCATGTCGAAAAGTTCAAACATGCTGCAGCGCAATACACCTCGCACTCAAGAAAGCATGCCGCAGGTCCTAGCGATCAAAATTCACTCTAGGCCTAGCACTTGTCAAGTCCGGACAAAGAGCGTTCCTCGAACCGAACAGACTGTCGTCCAATGTTCCAAGAGCAGGCCCCACGTTGGGCGCCAGATGTAGGGTTTGAAACTGGGGGAGATAAATGCGTATTCCCCGTTTAAGCGCGGCTGACTCAGTTCAAAACCGCGCTGACCCCACCCCGTGGTCGCGTACGCTACTGAGCGCACGCCGACCACGGCGGGCCGTGCTCTGCGGGAACAAAGGAACGACACACTGGCTGACACAAACAAGGCATTTATTGCTATAGCAACAATAACGCCAGCTGGCAACAAAATACACTGAGGAATCTAGGATGTCCGACTCACCAGCACGGCTACGAGCGAACGTCCGCCCACGGTAGGGCAAAGGGATAAACTCCGAGGCCCGACGGAACGAGCTGAGGGGAAGAAGTTTCCACACGAGAACGCCCGCGGCCAAGAGCGGAGCTTTGCGCGTGAACGTCCAACACGCTTCCCGATGCGGAGCAGAAGAGACCTAGCCTTCCCCCGCGCGCGAGCGGCCAAACACGCCATCCGTGGCGCTGCTGTCGCTGCGACGCGAGCGCCCTCCCCTGTTAGCTAGAGTAACCAAACTAAAGGGAGTGCTTTTCGGGGGCAGCTAACAACAGTGGGGTGCAGTGCGGGAAAGTGAACGCAGGGGACGAAGGCGTCCCCACATGCTTAACACCTGCATCTCCTGCTTTCAGTTGTTTCAGTTCCAGGACGGACATATATGCGCCCGAAAACAATCACTAAGCGAAATAATAACGGCTAAAGAAAGTCCCATAGCCAAACATGTTTTAGGCCACCAGAACGGGAAAAGTTTTAAAATTACTGGTTTAATGGCCTGCCCGGCAAACAAAGCGGTCTTCGTCACACAGCTGCACACTGGTTATGCACGAGAACCCTTCAGGTTCCACACTGTTCTGGGAAAATTATTGCTCATGAGGTTTTTTTGCGTGCCTTATTATTCATGAGACATTGTTTATTTGCTGAGCAATGAACCAAGGTACTTGCAAAACCAGACGTTAATACGGTAAGTGCATGGCTCATTGCAGCAAGTGTGAAAACCAACAGTCCATGAAATCAAGGATATGAAAGGAAGGTATTGTTGTTGCTGTTTTGGTCATTTGATCTACAAATGGAATATAATTGGGAACTAACTTGAGATACGAAAAACAAGCAGGCAATAAAACACACTTGCGAAAAGGCGGGAAGAATGTCTTTCTTAGTGCTGGCATTAACAAATTTTGCACTTTTCGTGCCCTTATGTCTGGGAAGTTGGAAGTATCCACGGATTCATTTTAGCCTGAAACGAAGCCGGGACGCGGTAATGTTGATTCCTATACTCGAGCGGCACATCGAAATAAGCTCTTAGACGATCGCCGAATAGCGTAGAGAACAGGAGAGGACGAATCAAAACAAAGCGCTAGATGCGAAGCTTCCGCTGACGCCTGACACAGTCGTGAAGCGCAACGCCAGAACGTCGCTCCTGGCCGCCATTCACTCTCCCATTACAACTGTGTGGCCCAAAAGAAGCACACATTCATCACCTGCGCGACCAGGACCAGTGAGGTGTAGACGTAGGCCGTGCGGGGCTTGGCGGCCACGGCAGCCATGGCTGCCTGCATCTCGGACAGGCACCTGGCGGAGACCACGGTGTCGGCCGTGTGGACGGGGACGCCGTTGGGAAGAGCGCGGTTGAGGGCGTCCTCGAAGCTGGCGCCGAAGAAACTCTGTCTCCCCACGAATCCGGCGGTGACGTTCACGAACCGCTCCAACGTGAGCACTTCTTCCACGGCTCTGGGAGGAACACACACTCATTACTGCCAGTCATGCCCACTTTTAGTGGGTTTAAAGTTGAAACTATCAAGATTCTAGACCGTGTTGTTCGCCACTCGAGTGTTGGTTAAGACGCCCCCTTGGCAGTGACTGAGCGAAAGGACGACAGACCGCACTACAAGTTATGACTTTCCCTACCAGTACGGATAACTGATGCGCGCAATAGGACACCTCCGAGTAAATTTCCAGTATACTCTCCAACCCCTATATTCGCTAAAAGAGACACAAGTTTTCGTTCTTTTCACACACAATAACAGATTGGAATAAGCTAATTCAACCATTTTCCCATGAGTTTTGGCGAATTATTGCTATATAGTGTTTTTTTTTTAAGTGTTGCGTCTTTTGTGATTTGATTGACTTGTTCGCCCACCCTCCTGAGACTCAGTGACCGCAGTATTTTGTAAATAAATAAATAAAAAATATGGCCGCTCCGTTTCTTCTATGTAGAAGATGCAGTTCAAACAGAGGAAACAGATGTTAGCAGGTTTCATGACAAGTCACATTAGCCCCGTCAGTCAGCTTACTGCATACGCTGGGTCGACATGCGCAGTTAAGCTCTGTACAATGTGTTCCGCCTTTGCAATACTAGTAATTTCCTGCTATATGCGATACTTTTCTTCAGGTTTGATTTTTCTAACTTGTTTTGATGAAGGATCGACTTCCAACAACGATCTTAGCACGTGCAGTCTTTGCCAAAAGTAACCAGGCAGGCGCGAATCGTCCAGGAGCGGGAGGGTGGTAGTGAGGTGCCATTGCGTTCGCCGGTGCTTGCTGGTGATAGGATAATAAATCTTTTAATGCCCAATAGAAAGAGGGTAGCTAGAGGGCTACCCGCCTAGTAGACGGCCGAAAGGTCTTGGATTTTGCTGGCGAGATTAATCCCAAGCAACCACAGATATCCGTCGGACGTACGAGCTAGATCCGAACGTCCTTTGCCGAGATCGGACGTCCATCGGACGTACGAACACAATCCGATTTCGGATATCCGTATTCGTACATCCGCCGGACGTACGGACAGTGTCCACTTTTGTATATCCGCATGAGAGACGAGGTGGACGTCCGAAGGATGTAAGGTCGAGTATTTTCCCAGGCCATGCCCAAGCAACCACCGATATCCTTCGGACGGCCGACAGAGGTCTGTTTCGGATGTTCTGTACGTCCGCTGAACATCCGCAAACAGCCGGTAGACGTCCGTCGGCCGTCCGAAAGGTGGCCAAAGGTATACGGTTCGCCGGCCGACGGACGTCCAGTTGAGTACGTCCATTGGCGGATCTTTCTCGAATATTCGCATATATGGTGCATGCGTGCTTTTTTCACTCCGCGCGATGCAATAAAACAAAAAACAGTTCGATGCATAGCAGGCATATTTTATTGTGGTTGATACATCAGCAGAGCAATGGGTTATATTGGGGAAATTTCTTAAATGTGACTCTTCAAATGTGGTAAGTTTGGGACACACATCCGTAATCTTCCCACCCACAGTATTTCTGAAATAAAAAGAACGCGGGAAACATCAGTCATGTAAAACAAATGGCACAATGCAGCAGCCCAAGTAAAAACATTGGAACCAATTAATAGAAGTGTTTAATGCTGCAAGTATAACAGACAATGCACTTTAACAAACACCTCAATAAGTATAAGACAATAACAGCTCTCACTTTCCACACCATATTTGACAATGTATATGTTCTTTATTTATTCTCATGGGCCTTAGCGCACTAACCTGCGCAGCACTGTACGCGACTGTGCACAGAAAGCCGCAAAGCTTCCGTTGCGAACCACTGCGAACTACACGTGCTTGCTATGGTCTGCCTTTCACAGAGAACCTAGCGATGCCTTAAATATTAACAAGATGCGAAAATACTCCGTCCCGCAACTTTGAAGAGGAGTGGGAATTAGCCGCGCGAGTCGAGGGCTCCCGAAAGTGTGAGAACAGCACACACTTGTGGAAGCCATCTCCTCGCGCTTACTGCTCCCACTGTCCTGTGAACGAATGTTATATGAGCATGCATGCTGCATTGTCCTAGAAGCAAGTTCCAAGAAGTGTACTGGATACATACCTTCGTAGGCAATCACATGTGCACTAAGCCTTCTTTAAACCAAGGTCGACGCAGTACGGGATTCCGGTGTTCCAGAAGAGCTTCAGGAGCTTCCCGTATCTTTCGAATTGCTTAAGCTACATACTACTTTCGTCCACAGACCGAACAAAGCCACACATTATAATAACAGAGCTATAACGCTCTGCGCGACAACACTACGCGACAAATTAACAACAGCGCTACGGAGCCGTACTGATGGATTGGATTGGACTGACCGCGAACTGACATCTATGATGATGGTGATAGCAGAATGCGCGGGAGTTTTGATACTTACGGGTGGTTTCAATGGCAAGTTTAGCTAGCAAAACGGTGGACATGTCGCACAACTCCACTAATTTGGAGGTTTTATAAATATAAAACTAGTCATTGAGTTCTTGCAAAATTCTGCAACACCTGCTTCTCTTAGATAAATTTAGCTCGTTGGCGGCTCTTGCACTGCAGGTAGGATTGGAATCGTACCAATTTACAAACGTCTTCGCGTCAAACCCTCCAACTGATGCAAATAAAACAGTATACATACACGAAAAACTCGAATTTTCTGTGAAATAAAAAACGTCCATACTCATGGCCTGGGAAAATACTCGACCATACATCCTTCGGACGTCCACCTCGTCTCTCATGCGGATATACAAAAGTGGACACTGTCCGTACGTCCAGCGGATGCACGAATACGGATATCCGAAATCGGATTGTGTTCGTACGTCCGATCTCGGCAAAGGACGTTCGGATCTAGCTCGTACGTCCGACGGATATCTGTGGTTGCTTGGGTGAGTATGGACGTTTTTTATTTCACAGAAAATTCGAGTCTTTCGTGTATGTATACTGTTTTATTTGCATCAGTTGGAGGGTTTGACGCGAAGACGTTTGTAAATTGGTACGATTCCACTCCTACCTGCAGTGCAAGAGCCGCCAACGAGCTAAATTTATCTAAGAGGAGAAGCAGGTGTTGCAGAATTTTGCAAAAACTCAATGAATAGTTTTATATCTATAAAACTTCTCCAAATTAGAGGAGTTGCGCGACATGTCCACTGTTTTGCTAGCTAAACTTGCCATTGAAACCATTCGTAAGCATCAAAACTCCCGTGCATTCTGCTATCACCATCATCATATATGTCAGTTCGCGGTCTGACCAATCCAATCCATCAGTACGGCTCCGTAGCCATGTCCGTAGCGCTGTTGTTGATATGTCGCGTAGTGTTGTCGCGCAGATCTTTATAGCTCTGTTATTATAAAATATGGCTTTGTTCGGTCTGTGGACGAAAGTTGTATGTAACTTAAGCAATTCGAAAGATACGGGAAGCGCCTGAAGCTCTTCTGTAACACCGGAATCCCGTACTGCGTCGACCTTGGTGTAAAGAAGGCTTAGTGCACATGTGATTGCCTACGAAGGTATGTATCCAGTACACTTCTTGGAACTTTGCTTCTAGGACAATGCAGCATGCTCATATAACATTCGTTCACAGGACAGTGGGAGCAGTAAGCGCGAGGAGATGGCTTCCACAAGTGTGTGCTGTTCTCACACTTTCGGGAGCCTACATCACACAGCTGCGGGAGCCCTCAACTCGCGCGACTAATTCCCACTCCTCTTCAAAGTTGCGGGACGGAGTGTTTTCGCATGTTGTTAATTTTTAAGGCATCGCTATGTTCACTGTGCCTATATAAAGAGTGACAACGCGCGAAAGGCAGACCATAGGAAGCACGTGTAGTTCGCAGCGCAACGGAAGATTTGCGGCTTTCTGTGCACAGTCGCGTACAGTGCTGCGCAGGTTAGTGCCCTAAGTCCCAGCTGTTATTGCCTTATACTTATTGAGGTGTTTGTTAAATTGCATTGTCTGTTACACTTGCAGCATTAAACACTTCTATTAATTGGTTCCAATGTTTTTACTTGGGCTACTGCATTGTGCCATTTGTTTCACATGACTGATGTTTGCCGCGTTCTTTTTTATTTCAGAAATCCTGTGGGTGGGAAGATTACGGATGTGTGTCCCAAGCTTGCCACATTTGAAGAGTCACATTTAAGTAATTTTCCGAATGTAACCCATTGCTCTGCTGATGTATCATCAACCACAATAAAATATGCGTGCTATGCATCAAATTGTTTTTGGTTTTATTGCATTGCGCGGAGTGAAAAAAGCACGCATGCACCATATATGCGAATATTCGAGAAAGATCCGCCAATGGACGTACTCAACTGGACGTCCGTCGGCGGGCGAACCGTATACCTTTGGCCACCTTTCGGACGGCCGACGGACGTCTACCGGCTGTTTGCGGATGTTCAGCGGACGTACAGAACATCCGAAATAGACCTCTGTCGGCCGTCCGAAGGATATCGGTGGTTGCTTGTGTTACCGCTAATGACGTTGCTGTGATCCCTTACGCTCGCTGCGTGGATGATAAAAACTTGGTGAGTAATACGTTGTACGGCCGGCGATCACAGTGCGGTTGCAGCGCGGTAGAACTGAGGGAGGGCGCTGAGCGCTGCAGAGGGGATCTTCGATCCTTTTGGACAAGCCCTGCGAAGTTGGCATACACCACTTTTACGCTTCATAATTGTAGCGAGCGCTTTGGTTTGATACACCACTCGCGAAACAGATTGGCAAAACAGCGCTTTTTTGCGCGTTTCAAGAGCCTGCACATCGTAACAGGTGCACGAATCTTGAAATTCAAGCAGCCTTTATTCGCAGTGTCATACGTACTGCAGCGTAATACGCTTCGAGTTCGAAAACATGCGGATTCTTTGGAGTCCTTTCCAACTTTCTTGCCGGTTTTTTGTTTTGTTTTTTATGACGCATCTGCCTGCTCCTTGACTACGGTTTTTAAAATTTGTAAATACTTTATTGTAATGTTTTGTTGAGTTAGCTTGGAAGTAAGGTTTCTGTTTAAGAAAAAAATTGCCGGACGTCTTTTTCGCGCGCAGCAATAAAGCACGCCAAATTACTTGCTCATTAACTACTGCCGCCTTTTATATCCGGACAACACGGTCTTGAATTCATTCCCGAAGAAAATAAACTGAGCTAATGGTGCCAGAACCAGAATATACTTTTGCACTTGACACCCCAATTCTTCGTTCAGTGCCACGGACAGATTAAGGGCATCAGCATCTCATTGACAGCCATTGTACGCAACACCTAGGGGTGGTCTAAGTCAAACCTTACTCACTCATTTTGATCGCACGGAAGTGCCGGCCGTACATTTTACGCACCAAGTTTTTATCATCCACGCACCGAGCGTGAGGGCGCTAAGGACGCTAAGCAACGTGAAGAGCGTTTATCTCGGAGCAAGCGCCAGCGAACGAAGCGCCACCTCAAAACTGCGCTCCCGCTCCCTGGCCGTTGGCGGTTGCCTAGTTTCTTTTAAATAATTTTTATTTTCTTTTATGGGGGTTTAACGTCCCAAAGCGACTCATGCTATGAGGGACGCCGTGGTGGAGGGCTCCGGAGGTTTCGACTAACTGGGTTCTTTAAACAAACACGGTACCATGTTTGGAAAAAAGTAAGCAGGTTGCCCTTACCACGTCTCATCGTAAGGAAGACATTTCTAGAGGAGGATGACGGCGCAGGTTCGCGTCCCGCAGGCTACTGTGCCGCCTCCGACAAGCGCTGCCGACAGCACTGTCGCTGCCCCGCCCCCTGTCTTCTTTTTCCGCGCTCACAACAGCCTAGTTACTTTCACAAACACAGGACGTCGGTATAAGTGTTAAGGCCGTACCGAAACTAATGATCAACAATTTTTTATACGCAAGTGTCAAAGTGAAAAGGAATGGAAGTTTGTAGGTGTGTGGAGCCATATTCCTCGCTCAATCACAAATTGCCATTTGGCATCAACTGGTTCCGTCATCTTTCCACCAGTGCAATAGAGGAAATGTAAGTCCACGGCGTCTCGTTTCATCAACGTGTCACCATAAAATGACGCATCCGAAAAATACTTCTTCCGCGAAAATTAACCAGGACCTTGAGCATGCTCACGCAGCCGCGTGCATGGTCTCGAGTAGTGTTTTAATATGGGTCAATTGTTTTAAAAACGGCCAGAGGAGCATTGAAGATCGGCCTCGGAGTGGTCGCTACGACGGAAGCAAGCAAGGATACAGGTGGTGTAGGGCACAGCGTAGTTCAGGAGATGATTAAAAGGCTAGGTTCCCGGTGAATCTGCACCCGCTGCGTTCCACGCCTATCGACCAAGGTTCACAATGATTCTGCGTAAAACCACTCAGAACTTCTTCAGTAGTGTCGAAATTGATTTCGTTCTGTGGATTGTTACAGGTTATGAAAGCCGCTCTGACGACAATGAAACAAAAAATGAAACCACAAAGCATGCAATGGCGCCGCTTAAATTCTACGTGACAAAAAACGCGGAAAATCTGCGGCCAGCTGCCAGAGTTATGGTCGCCGTCTCCTGGTAACTGACAGGCTTCATTTCGGTTGATATCCTCGAACTAGGACAAGCCGTAATCGCTGCTCAATACGTTTAAACACGGAAGAAACTCCGCTGCCCATGGATGGATAAGCGACTTTCAAGACAAGTGGGATTGCTGCTCGACCATGCAGGCCGTCGCGTTGCTGCTAACCCGTCAGTGCAGAAAATTTACGAAATGGGGCTGAAAGTTCTTGCGCACTCGACTTAGAGCCCTCAACTGACTCCTTCGGACTTCCACTTGTTCAGACATGGAAGAAACGCGACGCCAACGATTTTGCACATCAGAACCGATCCCTGCAGCTGTGCGCCACTGCCTCTAGAAGGCTGGAGCGGAGATCTATCTTACGGGCATTTCCAAGCTACCGAATCGGTGGGAAAAGCATGTGTGGGATAAAAAGGGTACTATCTGGACATATTAACAAAAACATGAAGAATAAAGTGCCGAAGTTTCTTTTTTCGGTATTGTTGATTATTAGTTTATCTACCGCCTCGGACAAGAAGAATCAAGCGACTGACACATACGTGGTGGCAGCTACTGCTGTAGCTGATCTCAAGTTCCTTAGTAAATAATGCTCAGTTTGCAGACTATACAAATTTCACAGCAGCCGAAACTCAATCTCGCAATTACAAAAAAAAAAAGCTTTTTCATTTGGCCTCGATGCACTGGTAGCTTTTTATTAGCCTGTTAGTTTACCGTGCAATAACATAGCAGCATGAACTCTGCAATGTCTTGTGCCATGTTCGGACGCTTTGTCCGCCAGTCAGGGAACATGGCCGGCGATTTCTTTTTAAACGCTGACACTGATGAAATTCAACATTGACACCTTCTGAGAAATTAATTTCATAAAACCACAATTTCTTTTTCTACAGCGCAGTGACACCTCAGTTGTATTTCTCTCACTTGTGAACGTCGACGTCGATGTGGAGGAGGGCGTCCACACCGTCAACGCCGAGACCCATGTCGCTCAGTGCCGCCCGAAGGAAGGGAACCACGTTAGCGACGCCCAGCGAGGAACGCAGGCTCTGTCCCATCTCTACGTGGACGGTCCCTGCCCTGGAGAAGACTCTGATCACGGAGGACAGCCCGGACCGCAAACTGGATCCTGCCACGAAGTTGAGGAGGGGCGCCATGGTCACCGACTCGTTGGTGGTGGTCGCAGTGTGCCCGATGCCCAGCGCAGACACGATGTCGGCAGCCGTCGCGATCGGCTCGTCTCTCCTGAGGATGAAGGAGCGGCAGCTGTTGTAGAAGGCGGCCATGCTGCCTTCCCCGTGGCCGTACAGGTCCAGGTTGCGCAGGATGTGCCCGAACGACTCGTGGATGGCGGTCGTCATGTTGTCAGTGCTCTCCTGGATGAACGGAGACCACATGGCGCATTTTCAATCTATCAGAGTTTCGTGCACTAGGCTGATCATTAACACACTTTCAGCTTTCATAAGTCGGGGCACGGCACATGATGATGGTTTGTGCACGACGTCCAGAGTGGCTCTTGCAGATGCGCATTTCACTTCGTGCGTTTTCTAAAAGTCTAGGCAGAAGAACCCTTTTTAAAAAAGATAAGCCTACGAGACCATGTGCTCCTTTTTAGAGAGGCCGTTCATTGAGCCAAGTATGTTACGAAGATAGCTCTGCCCTGACACCCTATCACTCATTGTGCTAGGCAGACTTTTTGCTTTGTTTATGCATTCATCCATATATTGCACCGCGCCAAATGAAAGTTAATTTTTATTCGTCGCCTGTATTACGCTTTTGATCACGTCCACTTAAAGAGCCGTTTCGCTGGAAGCCGAAGATCTTCGTTATCTCTTTCTTCCAGGCCCTAGCTGCGCTCGTCAAAAGACTGCGCCACCTTCAATGAAAAGCCAGATTCGTTCAGCCCGATGCTGTTTTGATTTCATTGCCGGTGACGAAATACGCATGTCTATCAATCTGCACGGTTACCTTATATTTTGCTACATTGCGTCCGTGGAAATCACTACTGCGCCTTACAGAATCCGCGATCTCATAACTGTAACATGCATTGAGGGAAAGCTTTTAGAAACAAAGCTTTCTTTTAATTTTGCGTTGATAGCAATCAGGAACCAATCGCACAAAATAATTTCATAATCAACAAGAGAAAAAATGTGAGCACATAAAAATCTCGAAAACAATTTGGGGGTTAAGCGAATAAGCTTAAAAGATCAGTTAAATAAGTCACGCTGATGGTACGTGACAGTTTTGCTCGAAAAATGCCACACCGCTAGGCAAGTTGATCCATGTTCCCGTTCGGAGTGCGCGATGAATTACAACGCAAGACGAGTAGCGTTCACTGTCGTACTTGAGGGGGCTTGTGGTACACGTATGTGGCGCACCCCTTGCAGAGCCTCTCGCTCTTTCCACCGCACAATTCAAGCGTCGTGCAGCGGGAGTACACGAGAGGAATTCCTTCGCTGTACAGTGATAATTATTGTTATACCTCTATAAGGACTCCTTCGGTCAAGCTTACTAGGCTAACTGCGCGCAACAATCGTGCTCAGACCAACGGCAGCCCCATGCCGCCATGCAGTGTTATGGATGGTTCCACAGGACCGCCCCGATTACCCGCATGTCGCTCCTACATGGGTATATGACACCTACTGGCAATTGGTATCCCATAGGGCCGAGGTTGATGTCACTGTACAGAAGTCAGCCTTTGCTTCCGAGATACGCAGGCTCAAAGATTCCGAGATACGCAGGCTCAAAGTGCCAGGGGTGGATCTATGGGGAGCAGTCGAGACGGTCGCAACCCCCCCCCCCCCCCCCTACTCTCCAAGAGAGAAATTTTACTTAAGAACAACATATAGAACCACATCTCTGGACGAAAAGGTTTGGTTTGGTTTATTGGGGTTTAACGTCCCAAAGCGACTGAGGCTATGAGAGACGCCGTAGTGAAGGGCTCTGGAAATTTTGACCACCTGGGGTTCTTTAACGTGCACTGACACCGCACAGCACACGGGCCTCTAGAATTTCGCCTTCAAGAAATTCAGCCGCCGCGGCTGGGATCGAACCCGCGTCTTTCGGGTCAGCAGCCGAGCGCCGTAACCACTGAGCCACCGCGGCGGGGTTGGACGAAAACATGCCCCCCCCCCCCCTCCACACACACACCCTTTCATCTGACTGCTTTCTCCCAGAGTGACGCATAAGTCCGCCTCTGCACACGGCATATGTCTCCCCTTCCAACGCCCGCGGTAGCATATGACGAGGAACTTGTTTTTTGTAGTGAATCACGCCAGTTCTTAAAAGAAACATGACCTAATACGCTGAGAAAACAGCTCCCTGAAACTTTGCTTTTCTGAGTGCTTTGAATAGCAGTAGAAAAAAAAAACTGAACCCTACTGCTAAACAGAAATGTCTGTCGCTCATTGCTGCTTGAGACCTTCCATGCCAATGCTTGCAGAACTTCAGATGCGCAGAACCCTAATTCCTGGGCGCGTACTGCACACACTGTTGGCTACGCTGTTGCGTACAAGCAAAGGTATGTCCTTCGCGTGCGTACCAGTTTGTAAGGGAGTCGTCGTGGGTTCCACCTGCGCCAGTGTCCGCACACAAACTGGTCCAGGCTCGAGCACGGGTCGGCTGACCAGTCCATGGAGTGCGACAGTTGCTCCACCGCCGCCACACAGCCCCCTGCCTGCGCCGATTGGACGCCTCCCGTGCAGAACTGCTTGAGGTCTTCGGGGAGGCGCATTAGTGTCAACTGCCGGAAGGCGACAGACTGCGCCAGAACGGCGAGGCCGATGAGGCCCCCTGCCAGGACCATCGCGGAAGCAATGAGCACCGTTGTGAGCGACTTCCCGAAGCGGCTGCCCGAGGATTTTTCCTTCCGGCTCAGCAAACTCGGCGGCTTTGACGTTCGAACTGCGACAAGACAAGCAGGCCTGGGCCATTAAGGAATGGAAGAACTGTCTCTCTTTAAATCACTTGGGATTTCTGACACTTTTGACGCGTCATTGCATGGTATTTCACAAAGAGACATTTCTGCGAAAGCAGCTTTGGCATTACCAGTAACCTCAACTCCATTCACTGAAAGTTTAATTTCGCATAAATATGCTCCTAACAATGAATACGTCAAGCTCGTGAATCTTTGTCTACTTAAGAATCAATCCAGATTGGCATCGCGTAGTGCCGAGCTTTATGTGCCTCCCACGAATGAACTTTCTTTCCAGGCGAAAAACGAAAAATAGGCATGAATTAATGCAACCAATCTTACATATATACCGTTGCGGTTCCTTGTGAGCGTATCATCTCTTCAAACGCAATTTACCCATTTTATAAAAATGAAAGACGGCGTGGAACGAAGAGAAAGGGATCAAGTAGAAGCGATGACTGCACACTGAAGTGCTTTTCTTGTTGATGCAACTACGAGGAAAGTAATGTGGTGCATGTTTGCTCAAGCAAGTGACAAACAAAGGAACATGCACAAAAACTTTGCTTCTGATGGTAACCATGGCGAAGTTTTGGGCAGATCTCAGTCAGCTGCGTAAGCAACCAATTTCCTGTTCAAGAAGGGTACCTGCCACATTCTGTAGTTACGTGGGCCTCGTGAGGCTAGCGTGGGCGTGACTCCACGACATCTTTAGGAAACTTCGGTTGATTCGAAGAATGGTGAACAACTGTCCCTGTTCCAACATAAATAATATCGGTACCGCAAAAAGTTAGCAGAAAATAATTACTCGCCGTCATGTTCTCTCTGCTGACACCTGTGGGCACCTGTTCGTTCTAGAGGCTGCATTCTTGTCTTCCGTGCTAAGTGCGTTCGATGTTTTCGAAATGTGTCACCAATTAGGTACGCAGAAAATATGCGACACTCACGCATTTCCAATGACTGGAGGCCGGTAGAATAATCAGCCAACGTGTATCGTTGAAGGTGACTAACATGCACCCCCAAATCAGCTGCAGCTGTCACCATGGCGAGAGTTTTGTTTGTACTTTTTGGTTTATGAAGGTTTGACTTCCCAAAGCGGCTCAGGCTATGAGGGACGCGTTAGTGAAGAGCTGAGGAAATTTCGACTGGACTCTTTAGCGTCTGGGACTGGGGTTCTTTAACGTGCACTGACATCGCACAGTGCACGGGCCTCTGGAATTCCGCCTCCATCGAAATTCGACTGCCGCGGCCGGGATCGAACCCGCGTCTTTCGGGTCAGCAGCCGTAACCAGTGAGTCGCCGCGGCCTCACTTCTACTTTGGTTTCTAAGACGCAGGCACGCTCAAACCACTTGCCCAGTTTTTTGCCCGCAGGAACGTTCTCCCGCATCTCGTCCCGTCCGGCCTCGGAGTTTCCCCCTCAGCTTTTCGATATACTGAGGCTAAGAATTCGAGCAAGACATGTATTTTTTATTTATTTATTTATTTATTCATACTGTCAGCTGCTGCCAAGACAGGAGTTGAGATCCTTGAAATAAACAAGAACTAGATGCAGTACATCAGCAGATCACCGCCTTAGGAGAAATACAAAACAATACAACAATACAAATTTATAGGAAAGACAAAATGACATGTGATATGGGTCAAAAACATACCAGTCAAACCAGTCACAAATACTTCATGAGGGCGTTTTCAAAAGCCTTTAAATCCGAACATTGAATCACTTCTTTTGGTAATTTGTTCCATTCGTCAATAGTGCGAACCAGAAAAGAGTATTTGAAGGAATCTGTTCTAAACTCCAGAGGTGTGATATGTTTGGAGTGTTTTGTTCTGCTGCCAGAAGCATTCAGTGGTTTGATGTATCGGTCTAGATTGACCTTACAGCTACCTGTCAGCACATGAAAAAAGAATATCAGTCTGTTAAGCTGCATTTTCTGCTTCACAGTTGTCAGCCCGGCCCTGTTTCTAAGTTCAGACACTGATTGGGTTCTAGAGTACGAGTTAAAAATAAATCTTAGAGCTTTGTTTTGTACCCGTTCACATTTCAATATGTTTTGTTTAGTATACGGCTCCCAAACATGACTAGCGTAAGTCAGCACTGGAAGCACAGCCATCTTGTAAGCAAGTAGTTTTACCTCTACAGTGGCATCATGAAGTTTTCTTCGCAATAACCAGAGCTTCCGCGTGGCCTTATTGCAAACATTGTCAATGTGCGTTGTCCAGTTTAGGTCATGTTTAAGGTGAACTCCTAAGTATTTGACATCGGTTACTTGAGTTAATGCTGTACCATTGATACTGTAAGTGAAGGTTAAAGGGTCTCTTTTGCGTGTCATGCACATAAAAGATGTTTTCGTTGCATTCAGTTCCATTTGCCACTCGTCACACCAGGAACTAATTTTCTCCAAATGGTTGCTAAGTTCTTGCTGGTCAGAAGAGGAATATATTTTTGAATACACAATGGTATCATCTGCATAATGTTTCATCACAACTTGTGGGGAAAAACCTGTGCTCATGTCACTGATATATATTGAAAACAGTAAAGGCCCTATTACCGATCCTTGCGGCACACCTGATCGAACTGATTTTTTAGAACTATGAGTAGAGTTTAATGAAACAAATTGCTCCCTTTGTGATAGGTATGCCTCTATCCATTTCACTAGCTGATTGTTGCCGAGGGTAAAGGACAGTTTTATAAGCAGCTTTCTATGCGATATTCTATCGAAAGCTTTCCGGAAGTCAATAAAAACTATATCGATTTGCCCCTTTCCATCAATAAATTCACAAATCTCATGTACAAGCTCAGTCAGAATTGTGGATGTTGAGTACCCTCGTCGAAAACCGTGCTGATTGATCCCCAGAATGCCGTTTTCCTCCACAAATTTCATCAAGTGGTTGGTCAAAATATGCTCCAGCGTTTTGCAACATGTACTGGTCAGGGAAATTGGTCGGTAATTCATGACATCATCTTTGGGACCTTGTTTATGAATTGGTATTACCTTAGCCAGTTTCCAGTCATTAGGTACTTGACCAGATTCAAGGGATTTCTGGAAAACATCTGCGAGGTAAAATGAACACCACTCTGCATACCGCTTTAAATAAGCATTAGGAATTTCATCAGGACCTGGGGATTTTTTTTCGTCCAGTTTGAGAAGTAGATTGAAAATGCCGGTATGACTTACTTTAAGCTCAGGTAAAGGTTGTATATCAAGAGATTCCGTTTGGGGCGTAGTACCGTCATCCAAAGTAAAAACTGATTCAAAGTATTCATTTACGAGGCATGCCATTTCAGTCCTATCAGTGATAGTTCTATCTTTGCTTGTCAAAAATTCAATGCCAGATTTTGGCTTTGAAACAAATCTCCAAAATTTTCCAGGAGCCGTTTTGATAAAACTAGTTAGTGTTTGACTCATATAAAGGTGCTTTGCTTGGATAATTTCCATTTTCAACTCCTGAGAGAGTACATTAATACACTCGCGAGTTGTTTTAGAGGTGGATTTTTTAGCCCTGTACAGTTACAGACAACCTGTTATTTTTCACATATTCCTTCCTCAAGAAACACTCCGCTAACATTATACTTGACATTCCACTTGAAAGCGTCAATTCTTATAAATACCTCGGCATTCATATTACATATAACCTATCTTAGAGGCTTCACATGATTACATGAGTAACGCTAAACTTTAGGTTACCTGTGACGTAATTTTTCTAGCGCACCATCTTCCTTGAAATCAGTTCTTTATAAAACATTAATACGTCCGCAGCTAGAATACTGAACAGCAGTCTGGGATCCCAGCCATGACTACTTAATTACTTCGCTGGAACGTGTTCAAAGTAACTCCGCTCGCGTCATTCTTTCTAACTATAACCGAGGAGCTAGCATAACGGAAATGAAAGCTAACCTTAGTCTTCAGTCATTGACTTCGCGACAAAAAATTTGCTGGCTAACCCTGTTTCACAAGTTATATTATCACTCCAGCCTACCCATTAAATTATTTCATAGCCCCTATTACCTATCACGTCGCATATCAGTTGCCATCCCCTTATGCAGTTTTTCTGACGCTCATTTTTTGCCCGTACTTCTAAGGAATTGAACGATCTTCCTGATGAAATTGTATCTATTACAGACGTGAATAACTTTCGCAAATCTTTGGGAGGTGTCGTACAAACTCGGACGATTTTTTTCTGCACTAATGTATTTTTGTTTTAGCTAACATTGTATACACAAGATTAATCTTATGTACCCTTTTCCTTTTTCACCATTGTTCGCTCTATATTTTCTGCCCACTCCCCTCTGTAATGTCTGCAAGGCCCTGAGGGTAAAATAAACAAATAAATAAAGAACAGTTCCTGATTGTCATGAAGGAAGCTTTGTTTGTGGTCGGAGAAATAGATGGATATAGGCTCGACTTGCTGCACCAGTGCCTGGTTCTCAACGACGAGGTGTGCGCAAGTATTTCGCGAGGTTGTCATAGACGTGGGAGGCGTTACGAGCGAGAGGAACGGTATGTTCTCCCACATGAGTGGTAGGGAATTTCTCCTTCTTTGTCTTTATATCTACATTAAAGTCCCCACCCACCCTGCTTCAAATAACTATCGCTTCAAATAACTATTGGAAACATTCAATGCAAGTGTCACAGATAATAATAACGAATATCGTATGCCTCGTCTAAAAGATTGTTTTTTAGGATAGAAATCGTTCCAGCGGTAATCACGAATTTCGTGTTCTGAATTGTGCGCAATATCAGATTTGTCGCCGCTTAATTTGCTGAGCAAGATGGGAAAGCTTTAACTTCAGGACTGACTCATGGAAAAAGATCTTGGTGTTGTGGTGATCCAGGTTTCTCTGTGTCTTGTGTTACGGCAGCTGGTGTTTTCTCTAAGTTGTCCACGTACAACGAAGGGATTATTACGATGTCGTAAATGGTATTTAACACATAATGGAAGCCTGTAAAAATATAATGCGAAGATTGGAAGAACATTGTACTTCAGATAGATATTTCTTGCAAGGAAAATGAATGGCGCATTCTCTATGAATCGGGCAGCTTTTTTGTGTTATCGCTGTGTGCCCCAAACTATGCTGCAGTATTGGTTTGGTTTGGTTTATTGGGGTTTAACGTCCCAAAGCGACTGAGGCTATGAGACGCCGTAGTGGAGGGCTCCGGAAATTTAGACCACCTGGGGTTTTTTAACGTGCACTGACACCGCAAAGCTCACGGGCCTATAGAACTTCGCCTTCAAGAAATTCAGCCGCCGCGGCCGGGATGGAACCCGCGTCTTTCGGGTCAGCAGCCGAGCGCCGTAACCACTGAGCCACCGCGGCGGGGGTATGCTGCAGTATTGGATAAGAGACAGTACTAAGGCTTTGTAAAGCAACACATTCACCCGTACTGAAAAAATAAGTCTAAAGCGAGCAAGCACACTAAGAGCTGAGGGCACTTTCGGACAAATGAGTTGTGTGTGTGCATTTCAAGTTAAATTGTTCGAAAAGATGGTCCCCAGCGTTTCTACAGACGTCATAAGTGCTATTGGTAGGCTATTCGAGCCTACTTTGAAGGGTAATGTCCTTCCCTTAGGGAGGTATAGAAAAAGTTTTGTTTTCGTCGGACTGATGCGCAGACAGTCTACTTCTGCCCATGAATGAAGTGCATCGCTTGTTTTTCGTTCCCTGTCGGCTTCGGAAGCGCCTGTGGCAAGAGAGGCTACGCATCAGCAAATGACTCAGACCTGAGCGTTAATCGCACTGTGGAAGGCATTGCGAGCGAAGGTACGAAGAGCGGTTAGAATCAAAAACATGACAAACTGTTTGTGAAGTGTTGCACTTGTGTGGTGCATGAAATACCACTGACCTGCGGAAAGCCGTATATGTGGGCCAAACTGGACGATGCTTGAATGACCGTGGAGCCGAACTCGTGCGGACGTTAAAAGCAGCAGGAGGCGCGCATCTTTCGCAACATTGTGCAGAATGCAGTGTGTGTCACCGAGCGGTAGAACATTCGCCCGGTTAAAAATGCTGGCACTGCAGGATGTGTGAACCACGGTTTCATGAAATAAGCATTCTGGGCAGCAGCAGAGATATACTAAAAGAGAGGAACACATTGTGTTAGTGAAACGTCTGTAACCCTTTTTAAGCGCGAGATTTCTTATGTTGACCGGTTTTGTTGACTGTGTGTGGTCTTGCTTCTGCGCATACCTTTGTTTTCGTTATATTTGCTGGCTTCTCAGCGAGCAAAATTAGATGAAGTTAGTGCTTGTCTTGAGTCGCTCTTCCGTTGTGCTTGTCTATGCAGGCGCTATTGTTCCTTGTCTCAAGTACCATGCACCATCAAGCCCAAATCTGTTTCAATGAATGCTGATCTCCACACCGCGGGCTCGATCCCAGCTGTAGCGGCCTATGTCGAAGAAGTCGCACTACAAAAACGCCCTTGTGCTGCGCGTGTCCTTGTGTGTGTGGACACTCATTGAGGTGCAGATTTATCCGGAGCCCTCCAATGCGGTGCCCTCACAGAACATGCGTCGCTTCGGGACGTTAAGCCCCAGAATTTACAATATTAATAATCAAGTTTTCCACCCCCAAAAAGGTTGCTGGTATACTCAGCAAAACAACCAAGGCTGCTGAATTACGGTACCAATAAAGAAGTAAAAATAAGTACTGCAATAGTGAAATAGTTGCTGTTGTCTGCGTGCTTACCCTCGTATGGGTCTGTCGTGAAAGGAATCTCTTGAACCTGCAGAAGGCTGGAGTCGTCCCCTTCGTCGCGGATGTAGACGTTCTTGCGATCCTTGTCCGTGCTTGGATCGACAAGGGTGGCTGGAATCTCGAGGGATGGAGCTTGTGGCTCCGGTTCATCGCAGACCCACTCGATATCGGACGCCGAGCTCAGGCGACCGAGGCTTTTGAGCGCAGGTTTCTCACGAGATGGTGAGTTCGAGGCCCGCCTCAGCAGGGAAAAGAAGGTGGCGGCCCTGGGGACCTTGCGACCGCTCGCGTGCTTGGTCAACACCGAGGTCCACGAACGTCTCGGTGAATGCCCGGTTGATGTTGACTGCGGAGATGGTGTCGGACTCGGAGAACAGCTCGCCGTGTCTACTTCACCCGGAGTCTGCAGGCCGTGTGACGTCAGTGCCATCTTCTTCCATGATGCGGAGTCAATGGCTTCGGCTTCGGGATGGCATTCGTGTGAAGTCACGGTCGGTGATGTCTCCATCTTGGTAGATCCTCTCTTTCTCAGCCTCCAACCTAAAGGCATAAGCCGGCTCTTCTGTGGTCTGCCGGGCTGTTCACATTCGCGGCCGTATGAAGTCGCCACTGAAGTTCCCCAGCCAATCGTCTCAACGTTTTGGCCAAGGAGTGCAGAGCGGGCGGGAAGCTGTGATCTGTCTAAACGACTCGGGGAATGGTCCTCTCCTTTCGGCGAGGAGGCTTCCGCGCTCTTTCTTTTGTCCGATCGCGGAGAAAAGGTACCTTCTCCAGGCGTGTCCTTGTGGTCTCCAGCGTCCATTGGCTCAATGTGGCTGAGCGATGCCGAAACGGGTGACACCTCTGCTTCGTCCATGCCTCCCAATGCCTTTAAAGAGGAGGGGGCGACAGGTTCGCCGTTGACAGAGTCCTGATCATGTGCCATGGGGCATACCTGCTGCCTTCCTTGGCAGCTGCCACTATCAATTCGCATTCCGGGTGTCTTGTCTTTATCTGGATCATTTACACCGTACTGGAATTCCGAGGTGTCGGGTAGAAAGCGACCGACGCCATAGAGTTTATCTGGAGAAAGAACGGTGCTCTGACGTCCGCAGTCAGCTCGAAGTTCGTCGCGGAAGGCACGACCTTCGGCTTGCACCAAGTCTGCGCCGAACTGAGCAGGGGAGCTCATATCTTCTGCCCTGTAAGCGGCTTCGGGGCTTGCCAGTTCCCATTCAGGAGACTCGAACCTCTCGGTAGGGGACGATGGCAATGACAGCGGAGCCGATGACTGGCTGGAGCTGGTCTTCAGTTCTTTGCTTTGCGAACTGGACCGTCGCATCTTAAAAAGCTTTGCCTTTCCTTATCTGGAGACCTTGAGGAAACGTTAGCGGCTACAAATTTCAGTTGTTCGATGGTTGGAGATGGTGCGAGGGGGGATGGGCGGCTGGCCAGAGCGCGTGTGAATGCGTGTCTTCTTTTTCGTCCATCGCCAAGATGACGCTTGGAACTTTCGTCCTTTCTTAATGCGATAGCATTTCTTGGCTCATCAGTGGCTCATCAGATCCATAGCCAATCCAACACCACCCACATAACAAACCATAGATTGCCTAAACTGGCTAAATAGATAAAGAACAAAAATAAGAATAAAAAATAAAAATAAATGTAGAGAAAACGAAACAAATAGATACAAAAAAGAAAAACATAAAAATTTAGGTAGAAAGACAGGAGAGGGAAATGCGCCGCTCTTAAACAGAAAAATGCAATCTTCTAATTTTTTTTTGTTGCCATTTTGGGCTGTTTTGATTTCTAATTTGTACCTTATCCGGACACCGGCCTATCGGTGGCCACCCGCTATGAAGGCTATTAATACCCATGAGGGGGGGGGGGGGGGGCTTCGCCTTCCCCTCCCCCCTGAAATTTTTCGGACTGTCACGCACCGCTGACCAAAACAACCATCGGCGCCGGAAGTCATTCCGGACTTTGGCACCTACAATGTCTTTTTCAGACTAGAGAAGACATTTTGGCGCGAACATTGCTAACTCGGGTTGGATTTCGGGGCAACGCCCATGCACCTGGAGTCGAACAACGCAAGTATCAGTTAGCATCATGATCAAAATTACCATGCGAATACGAAGATTTGGAGGATATCAATGAGCGATCTTGATTTACCTTGTTTATTGAAAACCCTGCCCACGGGGCATGAAGGACGCTGTAGTGAAGGTCTCCGGAATAATTTCGACCACCTGGGGTTCTTTAACGTGCACTGTCATCGCGCAGTGCACGGGCCTCTAGAATTTCGCCTTCATTGCAATTCAGCCGCCGCGGCCGGTATCGAACCCGCGTCTTTTGGGTCAGCAGCCTAGCGCCGTAGCCACTGAGCACACCTCGGCGGGGCTGAACCAAAGGAATACCCTTCGGTAATTATGGGTGCAGAATAATTGTCACCGGGCAGGCAGTTAAAAGAATACGTACTTTCGCATTGATTTCTGCATTGTTCCGCATTATTCTGACCACATTTTGCTCTCGCGACCGCAGCATTGCCCAAGTACATATCGCGTTTTCAGCATCATAGTTTTTGTTCTGCCTGGATTGTCCGTCTTTCCATGTGCAAAGTTTACTATCTGTGATTGCGCAAGATGTTTATTTGCCTTGTTTCACGCATTATATAGAGTGACTTTTGCTTAGATAACGGAGACATACGTGTATTTAAATATCTTGTTGCGAGGTTTTGTGTATATATGCAGTGACTTTGTTTCCATTGACACTTTTTGTCCTTTATCAAGTCGCATATTCTCATTTCTAATAATCCATTTTATCTGCGCACTTCTAATGCATATTTTGCAGAACTCCTCGTTCTGCAAACGAAATATAATTTCTTTTCAGTACAGTATTGCAGGTCACGATTTGGTTAATGTTAGTACATTCAAGTATCTGGGGGTGTCAATTTCTCACAACCTAAGTTGGCACAATCATGTCGAAAATGTTTGTGCGGTGGCACATAGAAAACTGTGTTTTCTAAGAGGAAAGTTGGGGAGAGCAACGAAAGATGTCAAACTTTTAGCATACAAATCTCTCATCCGGCCTTCCCTAGAATATGCATCTGTAGTATGGTCTCCTCGGCAGAAGATTCTTTCAACGGAAATAGAAAAGATTCAAAGACGAGCAGCGAGATTTATTTGTTCAAAATACAGGAAAACAGATTCGGTAACGGAGATGTTAAACTCATGTAGTCTAGAAACATTAGAAAAAAGACGTAAAAGGCAGAGATTAAAAATACTTTACCAAATCATTCACGGAGAAATTAACATCAATAAAGAAAAATATCTGCAGCCTCCAGGTAGACTAAGCTCCCGCCTTAACCACCACAAAGCAATTCGGCCATACTTGACACGAACTAACGTCTTTCGCTGCTCATTCTTTCCGGATGCTATTGAGCACTGGAATAAACTGCCCGCTCACGTTGCTGAGTCTACAGGTGTAGCGGCATTCTTGAATGCACTTGGGGATTCCGTCTAGGCATGGGATTCTTGTAGATGGGCGCGTAACTGATTGTCCAATATTGCTTTTTTTATAGCAGGTGGTTCTGCAGTGGTGTGAACTGTGTTGCGTTTCAACGCTCTCTTGTATTGTATGCTCAAGGAAGCTTGTTCATTCATGGTTATATGTGCATTTCTTTGTCTCTTCACTTTCCCTCCCTGTAATGACCCTCAAATGAGGGTTGACAGTATTCATAAATAAAATAAATAAATAAATAAATAAAATACATGTGCCCGTTGTTGCGACTGAAATACATGACCGGTGGCGGCTGCTGCTGCGCCGTACACTGGAACGAAGGACAGCGTCGTTGAGATTTTTTTCTGGCCGTTGCACATTAACAAAAATGTTAAGTTTCTTGAACGAGAAGATTCATTAAAATATTTGTCCTCTATACTTGCTAATTTTATGGCCTTTACGTTTTTTATATCAATGGCATGCACTGCTTTGCTGGTTTCGGACTGATATAGTTGTGGACTTCGTGTGATATTTTGTTTACTTATTAAATACGCAAAAGAATGAAAGCATTGGCATCATTTATGTCTGCCACGGTTTTTAAGATATACGAATGCATTTTTTATTTAAAAAATACATATTTCACTTGTTTAGACAGAGCGTAGCGTTATCTAATACACAATGGCATTGCCAATATGGCAGTGCAGTTATTATTCTTGCGTTTCATCCCTGCGCAAATTGCATGAGGAGGCCACGCTGCAACATGAGCCCCCCCCCCCCCCCCCCCCCCCCCCCCCCCCACCGCCGGACAAAATTTCTGGCTACGCCACTGGGCCTGCTGTCGCATCTTTCCTGAGTGTCACGCAGCGAACGGCTACGCGCGTTGGCGACGGTTCAGAATTGCTTCCACCTCGTTCCATAAAACCTTTCATGTATTCTACGATGCAGAGGTTCGAGGGAAGATATGATTAATGATTGAACCAAATTAGAAAGAGAGAAAGAAAAGCGCTGACCCTACAGCCAACATTTCGACAAAATGACTCTTCTTCCTCTGGGACCTCTCCGCGGACTACTCCTGAGAGTGCCAGCATTGTGAAAGCTGAACAGCCTGCTGTCAAGACCCTCTTGTTGTAGAAATGAGATATTTTATCCTCCTACATAGTATCATTACCTCATGGGCTTCCTAACATGCCTACAGGAGTGACGCACACCTGCCGTCATCAGTTTATGAGATGCAACATTGGCGAATAAATTGATATCTTTTGCGCCAAGGGTCAATTTCTTGAGATTTAGTGATGTGCTGACCGATTCGCACACTCAGTATGTGCACCCCGGACGGACTGCGTGCAAAAGCGGCGATAATACGAAGTTTTCCCGCCAGTAGTTCTTTTGCGCAATTTGTATGCTTCCTCATTATTTAGAAATGAGCTTAATGACGAAGTAGCTCTAGAAAGCAAGATTAGGAATTTGGCATAGTAACTCAGCTCAAGCGTCCTTGCTGCGTTGTAGATTGTGAGTGCCGCGCTGAGTGGCTGTGTTACTTGAGAGGCGCAAAATGTCCAAGAGAAGCCGGATAGTTACGCTAGGAACGTCGTCTGTGTTGGTGTCTCATCCAGAACATGACAACAGCGATTAGAGCAGTAACAGAAGCTCGGACGAGGACGACGGTGCTGTCTACGAGGCGATGGTTGAAGAACTATCCAGCGTGCCTCATTGTGTACCCAAGGTTGCTGACTGTCTCACCATGGTTCAACGCTATTCCGAACAAGAGGAAAGAGTTTGTACGCAAGTATGCTCCCGTGTGTATTGGTGTTTTACGGTGCCGCAGGAACTTCTGCCTGAGACGCCAGGCATGCTATGACCTCATTCCCAAGTTGGAGTAATCAGAAATTTTCCCGTCCAACAGACACCAGGGAGGTACTTGAGCAAAGACGCCGGAGGAACGCATTTTGTCCTTATTCTGAAGAGGTTCGTTTTAAGCACCAAGAAGGGAAACGTTAGGTATGGATGCGCATAATTCGCGCGATTTGATATAGCGCTCCTGAGAGCTGTGTGGTGATTCCTGGACAGCAAATAAGAAAATATGCAACCCCACTTTTTATTTGATTACGTACTCACGTTTGCTATCGTTTCTTCCAGTTGAGTCAGTATTTTGGCATGTTTCTGGTTTGTTTTGGCGCTACGCGCTTGTGTTCAAACACTGATTTTTGTTTACTTGTGTAATATTTTTTTTTATTGCACGCAGTTGAAATTGATCCTTTGAGAGCACAACCGTTGACACCCTTCATTAGATCCCATTATTTGTTTATATGGCCCGTAAGGACAAGCTAGGGACCACACCGTGCTAGGGACAGCTTTTTAATACCGAATGCAAGTATCACGTCTTTCTCAGAAGAGCTGTATTAAATTGTCGTGCTTTCTGTTCACCTTGAGTGTTCGTCTCATAGCTGCAAGGGTGCTTGATTTCGACTACAGCAAAATGTTTGATGTAAGCTGGTTTGATAAAATGTAATAATTTGCCTTACAATTGATATACATGTGTGGGATGTCATTTCTGCTGAAGGACAAATCCCAACATAAAATATTGGCAGTGGCTTAGCTCTGGCTAAGCCTGGATATACAAGCGAAAAGGTGCAGTTGAGCTTTGTTTGACGTCATGGCTGTCGCAGTTCGCGCACAATGCACTGGGAGCACCACGGTAGCGGTGTAGATTTTGAGCCAACTCCCTCGCTACCACTACTGGGTCTTCTTTTCTTCCTTCCATGGCGAATGTCTGCGTCTCTTCTACGGCCGCCGCCGCCGCTCACACGTGCGTTCTCGCAACGCCTTGCGAAAAAAACCATCTCTTGGGACGGCGGCGGAGACCGCGCAGCAGCGGCAAGGGGTAAACCGGTGGCAAGGAGGAGAACTGGCGATGGAGCGCGCGCCGCGGCGCGCGGCCTCTTTTATGTCCACCGCCGCCGCCGCTCGGGCGTTATCGCAACACCTTGCGATAACGCGATAAGAACGCCATAAGAACCGCTAGCAGCGGCGAAGGGTAAACAGGTGGCGAGGAGGAGAACGGAGGGGGTGGCGAGGAGAGAAAGGGCGCGCCGCGGCGGCGCCCAGGGGTGGCCCACGCGAAGCGCGGTGTTGACGAGCCTAGTGAAGCTTTTCGCTTCAAAACGTAACAACTGTTCATTTGATTCGCGGTTGCAGCGGACGAGCATGCCGACGCTACGCTCGCCTCGGTCGCGGAAGGAAAAAACCGCCCTTCCCAGCCGGGCAGCCTGTTTTTGTAGCCACCGTCGGCGACGCATGCCTCGGGTGACGCAGCGGTGGCGCTGTGCTTTATCGGTAACGCAGTCGAGCGTGTGGCCCTGTTACGCTGGGCCGGATGATAACAAGGCGAAGGCTGCGCGGAAATATATGCTCAGAGTGTGTCGCCACACAAGTATACAGCGAGTGAGGCGTAGATGCGCGTCTCGGTGCTGTACCCTGTTCAACATGGCTAAGTCAACCCAGCTCGGTGTCAGTGAGTCCTTGATTCTCTGTGCTTGATAGCTCCCAATGTGATCCCCTTCTCATGCAAAAAGAAGGCTCTGGCTAAAGATTTCCTTAAAGCGATTGTTCAAATCCCTCTCAGCCTCCTGTTAAGCCTAAAACAACTGATTACACTATAATGCCATGTCCATAACCTTTGGCATTTTTTGCAATTAAAGCAATGCGCAATATTAAATATTGCGACCATTCATGCATTGCATTTTCTAGCTTTTCAGTCAAGCATGTTATACAATGCTCCTTTCTTATATGTAAAACTGTGACCAATAGAAAAGGCTCAGAAGCAAAACGTAGTCGCTGGTAGGTTTTGCATACGTTGCACACTGCTTCTGTGTAGTCTACATTTTCCCATTACCACGAGAGTATCCCATCACACTTGAGGAGTTATACTGATCAACCATGCAGAAGGTCCTCGCTTTCTCCCAGTAACTGTGACTTTCTCGTCTGTTCCGTCTTGCAGGCTTTCCGAATGTTATCGAATGTGCTGATGTAACATACATACCAATACGCTGCCCAAGCAACAAGATCAGGTCGACTTATATCAAAAACATGGCCGAGTCTCGATAATTATGCAAGGAATGTGAGAGGCAAGAGGGTGATTTCTTGACATCTTCACCCGGCCGCCAAGCAATGTGCATTACGCTAGAGTGATGAGGTTGTCTCCAGTGCACGAAGACTTGCGACAGTGTTTTAAGCGACTAAGTTTCACATTTTAGGTGATGCTGCTTACCCTATTAGGGATCACTTGTTTACACCTTGCAAGCACTATAGGCGAACGACAGCAGCCAAAACTGGCTGCAACCAATGCCATGCAGCAGCAAGAGTTATCATTGAAAGTTCCTTTGGCATGCTTAAGCAAAGGTTTCGACAGATTCGTTACGTGAAGTTCAAAACTGTGGACAAAATATCAAAGTTTGTCATAGCGTGCTCTCTTCTACATAACACACGCTTGGATGGAGGTGACTGTCGTCAGTGATTTGCTCACAGAGGCTGAAGGAAAAAACATCGATGCGCCCTTCACAACAGGCTCCGCCTAGCAGAATTAAGGACGAGTCGGTAGCCCTGAAATAAAGTGAAAGTGCTCTTCTCCGATTAGGCGAATTGAAGCGAAATGCGACGACCTAGAAGCTCTAAGCTGCATCCACAGAGACGAACTTTTGATGTAGTGAAAACATTGATTGCACTTTGCGAAAACGTATTACAAATAAATAACAAGCTTTTTGCGTTATGAAAAATAAGGTCGATGAAAACACTCATTCCATATTTTGACAGCGTTTTTAGTTTAGGCGGGTTTAACGTCCCAAAGCGACTAAGGCTATGTGGGACGCCGTAGTGAAGGGCTCCGGAAATTTCTACCACCTGGGGATCTTTAACATGCACGGACATCGCACAGTACACGGGCCTCTAGAATTCCGCCTCCATCGAGAATCAACCGCCGCGGCCGGGATGGAACCCGCGTCTCTCGGGTCAGCAGCCGAGCGCCATAACCACTGAGCCACCGCGGTGGCTTTGTTGCAGCGCTTTACAACTAAAATGCAGATTTTGGCTTTAGGAAAAGTGAGGTAAGTGTCAAACCAAGTGTTGGCATGCTACTCCTTTTCTGCTGCAGTTCGGCTAGCTTTTCGTAGCCTTTTTCTTTGTCTTATTTCTTTTTTACTTTTTGCGTTAACTTTCCCAGGCACATAAGATCATCCGCGGAATATTCGTTGTAGCAAGCGCACTTAGGAAAGAGCCACCATGCTGCCTTCGGCATCGTCACTGGAAACTTCCACCGCCATACAAATGAAGAACGAAGCAGCCTTTCCCCCACAAAGGAACCCCTTTCCATCCAATGGCGTCGGCCGATTCTCGTGAAGCTGCTAGCGTGACAATGCAGGGAGAGGACTATCCCTGACCATGGAGGGAAAGGACCCTTTCATCTGCCACTCCCTGCACTGTCACGCCAGCAGGCTCATGAGGCCGACGCCATTAGCTGGAAGGGGTTCCTTTGTGGTGGAAAAGTCGCTTCTTTCTTGAGGATGTGGGATATACAGATATCCCTCGCCTGCCCGCGCCGAGTCACGAGACGAGAGCGCACGCCGCAGGGAATGGGGAGAGGAGGGCACCCGGCAACTCTCCTCACTCTCAGCTCGGACGTGACGTCACGCCTACGCTCTGGCGTCTTAGGAACGGGGTGAACGACCCCTCTTGGTTGCAACCGGTTGCTCAAGGGGGTGCAATGTCGTAGGGGTTTAAGGAGAGCTCACGCGGGAACAAAGGCTGTCTAGTCTCTCCTCTCGCCGCGGTGACTGCCCGATTGCCCCGCCGACCCCGTCTCCTGCCCGCGCCCTCCCGGATTATCCAACGCCAGTCGACGACGACTTGGTAAGCTGCTGAACCATCTATTATCGGATAGAACATTCTTCCGCAGTGTGCTTTGCCTTGCGCTAGGTAAATAAACGGTTTCCTAGCGTACTCTGTTCGTTGCCTACTTCGTCCGAACCCGCCGTGGCTGTGACTTTGCGCCACGGGTTGGGGACACGAGAACGCCCGCGCATAGCTGGCACGGAAGCGCGCCTTCCCGGCCGGCTGCTCGCGGGTGACCCCATAAGTTGTACCCGATTGCAGCGTACCTGCGGCAGGTCCGTTTTCCCTGCACCTACCGCCAGTATGCGCACGCTGCGAAAAGGCGCCAAACCGCGTTGTTACGAAGAATAAGGCCTGACTTACCGCCTGGCCCGAGAGGCCGCTGCGTGAATGAACGCGCAGGGGAGCACGCGCGGTTGATTCGAAACAGGGAAGGAGCAAATTTGCTCTTGCAGTGGTTGTGAGCCACAGTTCAAGGGGATCAAGATTCTAGGCAGGAGTGAAGACACAGCAGGCCGTGAGCTTCTAGAAGCATGCTATAAATCAAGTTGAAGGGCGACGAATGTATTAGTGACACATCAGTTACCCTGTAAAAGGAAAAAAAAAAACCTCATGCGCGCGATTTGGTGATTTGTACGCAGATCTGATTCGCCCTCTCTGTCGCTTACACCCCCTTCTTTTTTAGGCACATGTTTGTAATGTATATATAAGGAGCATTGATTCGAATAAAACCACTTGGTAGTTTGCGCTCTTTTCGCCTTCATGGTCTTTCTTGTGTTCGTTCTTTATATATGCGCAATTCGTTCTTAACAATTACCGCTCATCATCGTATACATCACGACTTCCGCCTGTGAAGGCCTTTCGAAGCCATGAGAGGCTGTCGCGGCATATCCGGAGTGGCACCACGCAGCACTCATTTTTTCGACGTGCGCCGGTGACGAAAGCCGGGGCAGCGATTTAGGTTGCGCGGCGACAGTTGTGTAGAGTGTGTAACTACAGTCGTTGACACGAGCGGCGCCAGTGCGGCGTGGCACTTCCGGAAGTTGCGGTTTTTTTGTGCTCTTGCACTTCCGCTCTGAAAACTCGGTGACCATTAGGCTTAGCTGGTCTCGTCATGAGCGAGGAGTAAGAGCGGCTCCCACTTTGCCAAATCCTAGCCGGATCGTGGGAGCCACCAGTCGAAGACACAATAAGAATAGTAATAAACTTGAACTTCGTGTGCTTCACGCTCGGCGCTGCCTCAAGTTGAAGAGAACAATGTGAAAAGGAGCACCTGGCTGGTTATTTTCGTTTCCTAGGCTATTAAAATACAATATTTGTACTCTGTGAATAACTTTGTAAACAAGTTCGGCAGCGTCCGGCTTCCTACATCGGTGGTACCCATAACGCAAAGACACTTGTTGAGGTTTGGCAGCGAATGGAACGATTTAATCTTCAAATTTTTGCTTTAATTTGTCGATCATTTCTCTTAATGATTCAATACATGTGTAGCTTACTTTGGCGTGGTATTCTGCACTGGACATGATTTCCTAAACAAAGATCGTTGCGTATTTTGTACGTGATTACTGAGACCAAAAATTTTCACCATTTTGAGATGTAGTGCGAAAGCTGAAATTAGCTTGCGGAATGTTTCTTTCTACGCTAGAGGTTAGAAATGATGCCTGTATTTTTATTGCATATTTTGCACACTAAATACACATTCCTTCATTACTGTTTTCTCTCTGGTTATGTAAGGTAAGGGCATTGCTGCTTTAACGCCGAAAGAAGGGCTCCACTTATCTACATAAGCCACAAGTGGGATTCCTCTAGGCTATGTGTCTGGACGCTCTATACTGACGCTCTATTAGTGATATTTCTTTCGTTATTCAGACATAAGCGCGAGTCCTTAGGGCACTTATGAACATTTAAATACGACCACAGTTTTCCCATTCCTCTTAATTAAGGTGTATATAACTAGCCACATAGAACAAAGATTACGCGAAAAACGCGCACGTGGAAAGCCTTTTTTTTATGTCCGCTCTAACTGCAATGCGTTCGTGTGAGCGGACAAAATTGGCGTTGTTGGCGTGCATTTTTAACGTTCATTACCGCTTTTATTGTACACTGAGGGTGCCGCATGAAGAGCCTTTCTTGAATGAGAGTTTTACACCGTAAACGGAAAGAATCCAGCTACGTTGCGATCTTGCGGAACCTTCATATCGCTGTGTGCTCTGCGCAACTTCACCACAGTCGCAAAAAAAAAAAAAAAATGTGGCCCTTCGAGTTTGGCTGAAACGTCCCGTGCCAGAAACATCAGTTGCAAGGAAGACCTGATGCTGCTGTCGCAAGGTAGACAGATAGGAACCTGCGAAATGCTTCGATAAGGCTCCCTTTTGATGTCCGCTCCGCTCTTCCCGTCTTAGCATCCTCTTCAGAAAGAGTACACGTGGCCTCATTCTCCCGTGCATTTTCCCTCTCTCTCATAACCTAACGAGATTGGAGCAAGTATCCATTAGAAGGATCAGGGCTGGGGCGGACGATGGTCACGTGTCGACGGGGCTCTGAAGAAGACGCAGGACCCACCACTTGCCCGAGGTGTTCCACACCGGCTGCAGAGGGAAATGTTCGCCACTGACTGTGGACTTGTGCAGGGAGTGAGGCTTCAAGGACTCGAATTTCACTGGAAGTGAGACAAACGGTGACAAGGGAGGAGGGTTTCACCAAGTTGCTGACAGCCAACATTAAGAGCAGGAGTTTTCTCCGGTTCCTGCATGAGGATATTGTCACGTTGTAGTGACGGCAGTCCAGCGGTCAGGAAGACACCAGCAAGTCTGGCAAACGAAGCTCTTTATTTGGGCTGACTTGCGCCCGCAGAAGAACTGAATCATTCGGTGGCGGCGTAAGCAACAAACGTGCTCGCGAGTCGTCGAACTACGAATGCCCGCCGCTCGCGGCATCGGCCAATTTAAAGCCGGCGAGGAAACTTCGAGATAAAATGACAAGATCATCTACAGTAATCTGGAAAAGCGTAGAAGCAGCCCTTCATGGCTGCGATCAATCGAGAATAGTCCGGTCGCTTCTCGCGTCACGAACAAAAATGATAACACCCCTTTCCTGCGGCCTTGTGCGCGAACGAACGGACACTAAAATGACACGTGGCAATATCTTGCATGGTTTCCTACAGTATTCTGTTATCCCCAATTATGCCTCTATGGCAAGTGTGTGAAATAAAAAAAAATCTTCCAGTGGACTTGGGCGACTAGCGGAAATCCGGGTCCGGGGTAGTGAAGACGACATGCGGCCGGAAGGTTAAGTGCAGAGAGCAGCTTAACGGGGCTTGTTGGTGTGGTTGCAAGACTTTAGGACTGTGCTGGCTGTATGAAACAGGACTGCGGGCATTTGGAGCAGGCACTTTTGCTGACAGCTCTTCGGTCACAAGTCTTGCTGCAGCTGTTCTTTCCACCAGGTACAAAATTTTCATGGGCAGCTACACACTTGCCCTTGAAAGTGCACTCAAGGTTCTCGAAGGTTTCTTTCGGGTGCTACTGATATCCCGGTTCTTTCTGCGTAGTATAATAAACGTTGAAACATGCTGGAAAAGGGACAGTGAGGAAAGCGCACAGGCTTCGAACACTTGCGCGGGAGATCACGCTTAACTCCCTCGAGGAATTGCGGCCAGTTTTCGATAAAGCGAGCTGGTGGGCGAGTTCGTGACTATCTTACAGCGCGAGAGACAGGACAAGAGAGGACGACAGAACACAGCGCTGTGTTCTGTCGTCGTCTTTTGTGCTGTCTCTCGCGCTGTAACTATGGAAGACCAGTTTTCGAATTCCGGTTTATAATCCCTAGGCCCGGACGTCAAGCTCTGGCTTGCATCCGGCCTACCACAACGTGAAGCAACTTCACTGCGTTGCCTGGGGCTAGGTGTAGCTTTCACGAATCATTTACCCATTTGCAATCAGTATCGCTAATAACACTGCTGGCGGCGTCTTTGCGTTCCCCGCCTACAGCGTCGAAAGGCAGTCTCTCAGCCATGCGCTGGAGCGTGTTGATCCACCTCCACTGACGGAAATTGAAGATTCTCGGCCACTGGCCGCGGCGATCGTCGGCGGTGAAGGCTTCCAAGGCGCTTCTCCGTTTCCAAGGAGCCTCGGGCCGGCGAGATAGGCTATGACTTTACTGCACACTTATTTGCCTACTGGCTTCGTATTCCTGGTGTCTCCTTCACGTGTGTACTGCAGCTTCTCTCATCACTTTCACCAGTGCAAGGTACACCAAACAGGTTCCTTCTCCCGGTCAACTCCCCGCCTTCCCTTCTCCTCGTTTCGTGATAGAGTTTCATTTATAGCATTATGTTGTAATCAACAATGAACTGTGAATTTTTACACAACGTTTTCTCCCGGGCTTCAATTTCCGACCTACCCAGTGGGACTGAGGTAGATTTGCAGCTGAGGTTGATGGAACTGTGTCTAAAACTTGTTCGTGGCCTGGCACACTATTCAATTGAAAACACGACTCTATCACTTCGCCAGACTTTCATCAACAAACTCGAGCTGGCCTGCTCACGAAGCCGCCTGTAAAAATATGTTACGACCATTAAAATAAGTGTTTCAAAGCGCGAAAAAAAATTTGGTGCGTCAGCGCCCAATCGGTCAAGTGAACTCACGGGATGGTTCGACTACTATAGTCGAGCTCAAATATATCGAACACGGATATTTTTAGTTATTGGCTATATCGAACACACTAATTGTTCCCTTTAAAAATCCGGTGTAAAAAAGTACAGGGAATCGACATCATCATCATCATCAACCCGACTACGTCTACTGCAGGGCAAAGGCCTCTCCCATGTCCCTCCAATTAACCCTGTCCTTCGCCAGTTGCGGCCACCGTATTCCTGCAAACTTCTTAATCTCATCCGCCCACCTAATTTTCTGCCGCCCCCTGCTACGCTTGCCTTCTCTTGGAATCCACTCCGTTACCCTTAAGGACCAGCGGTTATCTTGCCTTCGCATTACGTGACCTGCCCAAGCCAACTTCTCCCTCTTGATTTCGACTAGGATGTCATTAACCCACGTTTGTTCCCTCACCCACTCCGCCCGCTTCCGATCTATTAACGTCACACCTATCATTTTTCTTTCCATAGCTCGCTGTGTTGTCCCTAACTTAAGCTGCACCCTCTTTGTTAGCCTCCACGTTTCTGCCCCATAGGTGAGTACCGGTCACATACAGCTGTTGTATGCTTTTCTCTTGAGTACCTCAAACTGCAGTTTTACTGATGGCGGACATATCGAACGCGCGCCGCACCACTGGAAGTGGCACTTTGCGGTCGCCATTTTTTTCCGCGCAGACGGGTCCGCTGCGCCTTGGGCGCCTGCGGTCTGCGCCGGCGCTGTGAAACCGCGGGACGAGTAGTACATGGGGCCTCCTGTAATCAATTTCCACGCTACATTGTTGTCATGCGGTAAAGCCAACCTAACGAAGTACTGCACACGAGGGCATTTCATTTCGTTTGTTTCCAACATATATCGTTGGGGGCCCACAGGCGAAAAAGTTGTTGAGAAACAGCTTGAGAGTGCCTGGGTCCCGTACAAGGCATTAACGTACAGAGCATCATAGTGAAAATAGCAGGTCACACACAAAAAATACTCGCAATTAAGTACAGGTGTCAGTCAATTTACAGAGCACACACAAAAATAGTCCCAGATTCCTCTGTTTAGGGTTTTCGCATAAGTTTTGTGTGTTTCGAACAGAATGTCAGGATGGAAAGCAAGATCAATAAAAGATGACAGGTAGCACTGATAGAAAATATTAACAGAGAATAATTATTAATGAGGTCAATTTTCGCGGAGGAATTGAACATAAAAAAAATTTTTAAATCGTTTTCGGGTCGCAGTGGTCAATTCCTTGTTGTGCAAGTTTATTTAGTGAAAGATATAGTTTGCTTTTTTAAGGACTGTACCATGTAGGCAGTATGTCTGTAAGGCACTAACCACGCAACATCACTACGTGGACGGTAATCACCAGTATACATCGTTAGGTTCGACATGGAATTTTGAAACTGTTGACACATATTATTCGAGAACAGAAATGAATAAATAAGACGGATTACATAATGACTTTTAACGCTCACTATTCGCTATCGGGAAAACAATTCAGAAGGACAGGGTAAGGTATCTACGTGCATTGGCGATGAAACGCAGCGATTTTTTTTTTGTAGAATCAAAATACTGTTAATGTTTCCTAGTGTGGTGTTGCCCCACACCAAGACAAAATAGTTAATACCTTAGCAGTTGATAGTTTACCCTAGAAGCAGCCCTCGTGTGGAGTGGTTCGCTCGTTTCGCTGCCGAAGGCGGAAGCCAACTGCACTTTAATTTTAATGGGCGATCATTCTGTACCGTTACGATGTCTAATCCTCTAAAGTTCTGTCTGCTGTTGCTTCGGTGCGCAGCAATAGGCCTAGCGACGCCTACCGAGCGATGCGCTGCCGGCATGCCGGTTAGCGGCACGTCGCTTGGGTGCTACTCATTTTTGCTCCTAGGTTACAGATAAGCTTTTCTATGGGCATTTTTATGTATCGAATTATTGATATTTCGATCTATTCCGCAATCTTCTGGTTCGATATCTCAGGGCTCGACTGTATTGATTTGTTTGCTATAGTATTACACAAAACTTTTCGTAACTTCGTTTTGCGATTGCACCAATTTTCCTGATTTTGACAATGGACCAACTAGCCCACAAAAAAGTTCTGCCTGATTTCCTGATTTTCTTCACTGATTATTTGCTTAAGCCTCCAGTGACGGTTTATACACCCAGTGTTGTCCGCCTAATTAACAGCTACGAATGTGATACCTCTCCTGGTTATAATTCGGTTCACACGAATTTTTTAAAGATAGATCTATTTATAGCTCAGTCACATTAACTAATGTCATTCAGCAGGTACCGGATACAAGTACAGTTTCTAAAGAAGATAAAAACAGAAAGATATTTCATAAGGCAATTAAGCAAACAAGGGAAGAGGAATGAGGGGCTCGTTATAAATATGACAGAAGCCAACAGCCACAGAAACCAAGGGGCACAGGGGATTTTTTTTTAAATTTATTTATTTAGTTTGTGGTGTTGATCAATTTAGAATATTACAGAATATGTTATCGCTTAAAGATAATTATCTTTAAGCGATAACATATTCTGTAATATTCTAAATTGATCAACACCACAAACTAAATAAATAAATTAAAAAAAAAATCCCCTGTGCCCCTTGGTTTCTGTGGCTGTTGGCTTCTGTCATATTTATAACGAGCCCCTCATTCCTCTTCCCTTGTTTGCTTAATTGCTTAGCGAGGGCCTCGATTCTGGCAGCCTTGACGCCATAGGAAGCATAAGAGGGTTCTCACGCAGCTTCCACCCTCTCCGTTCGATGACGTTCTACGTCACACCTGCGGTAACTCAGGACGTTCTACGTCCGCCGCTTATGAACGTGGGTGGCGCTGATGAACACTCTCAAGGTTAGGTTACTTGTAAACATAAATACCCCCGAAAGCAGAAGAATTGACAGCCTCGCCGTAGCTCAGAGGTAGAGCACCGGACGCGTGATTCGGAGGTCGTGGGTTCGGATCCCACCGGCGGCATGTGGTTGTTTTTTCTTCTGCTTTTCTAATCAATTATCTTTAAGCGATAACATATTCTGTAATATTCTAAATTGATCAACACCACAAACTAAATAAATAAATTAAAAAAAAATCCCCTGTGCCCCTTGGTTTCTGTGGCTGTTGGCTTCTGTCATATTTCATAAGGCAAGGAACAGAACCCCTCCTGCTAATTATTGTTTTACGTCTATGGGCGATATACGTGCATAGCACTTGTGCACTTCATATTCACTAGCCTTGTTAACTTCAGCCCGAGTAATTCATCTTTCTCGTCTGCACATCATAGCTTTCCCAAATCACATTCTTATGAAGCGTAATTATTTTCCTTCACACACAGCTTACACCTTATCCTGGATAACTCTTCAGTAGCCAACTGTATATTTTTGTATTTTTCAAAAGCGTTAAGCAAACTTTGCCTTAATGTACTACTAAGGGCTCAACTACTAACGTTTGCCATGAATTACTCCTACAGAAATTTGGTTAGTTGAATATTGATCGCAACTTTTTGAAATGAATGGAATGTTTTCTTGTTTATCTCTTAGTTTGTTTCCACTAACGGCTACAATTCACAACTTACTTCAGTACATTCAGGTGTTCCATACGATCTCGAGCCGCTATAGCTTTTAATTTATACGACCAATGTTTCTTACTCTGTGTGTCATCTAACAATTGTTTATTCACCGATGATCGTTATTTCTCATGAGCTGACGAAAATAATACCTTGCAGCTTCATCATGGCAGAGTTAGAAGCTGCATCCAATGCCGCGTGGAACTCAACCCTAACATATGCAAGGCCATGCTTTTCAACCCGTACCACTAAACCCTGTCGCGTACATGTGTCTGTCTACACACTAGGCTCTCGACTGCCTCTACTAAACCCTAGCATTCTAAACCCTCAATAATGCAGCGCTAAAAAGTGTAAATGCGCATTACATTTGATATGACTTGGAACTTCACATCATACATATAACAACACTACACAATGGTGGCTTATATGCGCCATACCATTCCTTGTGCATCTTCTTCCTTAATATAATGTTTCATTAAACGTTAATAATGCTCTTAACTGGATTAGTGCAGAGCAGTCTGAGACCCTAGCCATGACTACTTAATAACATCGCTTTTTCTCTCCATTCTCCCTAACCATAACCAAGCAGGAAGCATACCACTGCTGAAACTAACTTGTCTTTTGATTAGCATACACGCTATAAGTTACTCGCGCAACCTTATCGCATAAATGATACCATTGCACCTTGCATACTGGATTCAGACATTACAAATCACATTGCATAGATAATCCAATCTAGACATCCCATTATATAAAACGAGGTATCTCACTCTTTTTTCCCCATAACCAAGAATAAAACGATATTCCCTGAGAAACTGTGAGCATTTTGACAAAATTTGTCGTGAAATTTTAGCTAGAATTGTCCGAGCACTAACAACCTTTCATGCACAGATGTTTCTTGGGACAAAAAGTTAAAAAAATTGGCATACGCCCATTTTGGTAATGTTACGCTATACGAATTTAAAAGCATCCGCTTAGATTAAAAAAACTGAATACTACTTTTAGGCAATGAACACACGAGCACTGTCGACTTTCGTTCACTTTATTTTTTTCAAGTGATGACACGCAGAAAAGATTTGTACAATGTCCCGGCATCCAGGAAAATGTTGAGAGAGTAGACACATAAATACTGCACTGTGTTCATCAACTAAAGCAGAACCCATTGAGGCAAAGGACAAAAATAAATATCAGTTGTAGCCTTACAATTTGCCTTTATAAATGATTTCAAGATGTAAACTCCCATCAGGATCTAATTCCACGGCAACGAAATTATTAAATTATTATTTTATACTATAAAAATACCTAATTTAGGTTCGAACGCCACGTAACATGGATGGCTACAGCACTGCGACTACTTACTACGGCCGACGCTTCGTAACGAGCGCGGCTATTCGTTCGTGTGCTGGGCATGTTCTGTAAAACTTTTGCAGAAGCCACGATTGCAGTGCACGTCTAATTCCCTTTGTACGCTCGGCCTACGTGGCGTCCTTGACAGTGGTGCAGACGTTTCCCCCTCTCCATTCCCCGTATGACTGAAGCTGCAACGTGCAGCACGATGCATGACGCGTTGGCCCCACGCTCTCCGTGGAAGGCACTCCGCGGACGACGAGTCTGACGGCTGGCGTATCACATGTGGCCCCCCGGAACCAAGGACGAGAACAGGGCGGGGACGTCCTCACAGCTCCTCGCGCTGCTTGACGCTGCCGGCGTGGCCCTCCTGCTGCCAGAACTCGTGCGGCAGGATGCCCATGAAGTAGTCGGGGGCCGCGGCCACCTCCTCCTTGGTGAGCTTGGTGTCCTGGTTGACGTCGCCCACCGAGATGAGCCTCCAGGCCTCGCCCTCTTCGCGGTCGTGGCTGGGCAGCACCCAGTCGCGCATCTCGGCCTCGCTCAGGGCTCCGTCCTTGTCCTTGTCCAGGTAGGTGCTGAAGTGGCTCTGCTGGGCCTGCAGAGACGGAAGACATTAGCGAAGGCTGCTGCAAGCGAAACCGGCCGATAGCCCAAGCATCACGATGCCACTCCTAGCCTAACAAACATTCGATCTCTTGATATAAATCTATCTATAATCGTTAATCGACCCTAGCCCAGAAATTTTTTTTCACAAAATGAAACAGCAAGGAAGAGAAGGCATCTATAATGTATATTGTTGTATATTGCATTGATTTGCCTAAAAATTGCCGATAGTTCTATTAGCCGCTGGGTCTATAATCTCCTTCTGGAGTTAAAAGTCACACGCGTTGTTTAATCGGGGCAGTGCAGTGATGGGAAGAACGAAAAACATGGCGCCTACGGAAATAAATTGCTTTCCAGGCGTCCCAGTTGTCCCCGACAGTAGACAGGAAAGAGTAAAAAGAGCTGTTCTCTATAACGCACTGTTCTCGGCCCTTTTATAAGAGGCTGGAGGACGGCTTACTCCCTCTTTACTCGTACAAAGGCGCATTCGTGTTCAGGGTGTGCACCCTTCGTCAAAAGCGAATGGCTCCGTTCTGTGTCGCTCGCTGGGCATCGCCAGTGTTCCTAATCTGTTGACGGTGGGTCTCCCTCTCCGCTCCGAGACTTTCACCTGCGCTGCAAGAGCCCCACGACACGCCTTGGAAGGAAGCCCTTGCGCTCCGTACTTTTGGCAAAGGCTATGTGTCATACGCCCACCACGTGCGAGCCCGCATACGCACCGGCGCCCAGTTCTTGTCCTTGTCCTTCTCGGGTCCGGAGACGCGGCGCAGGTGGTCCATGTACTCCTCGAGCGACACGATGCCGTTCTTGTCGCCGTCCATCAGCTCGACGGCCTCGGTGACCACCACGTGGCGCACCCGCTCGTCCTCCTCCGGGTGGAGGAAGCTCTTGAACTCGGCCTTGTCCAGCGCCCCGTCGCCGTCCAAGTCGGCCATCTTCCAGCGGCGCTCGGTGCGCTCCAGCATGGCCTGCGCCGCCTTGGCCTCCTCGGCGCCGGCCTTCTCCAGGTCGCGGTCGGGGAAGGAGAGCTTCTTGTACGTCTCCCACTTGAGCACCTTGACGCCCGGCAGCTTCTCCTGCATCTCCTTGTCGAAGTACTCCCACTGCTTGTCGATGCTGTCCAGGATGAGGCGGCTGTGGAACTTCTTCAGGTACTCCTTCAGCTCGGCCGAGGAGACGTACTTGTCGCCGTCCTTGTCCAGCTCCTCGTCGAACAGCTTGTGCAGGTGCGTGCGGACGAGATCTGCGCCGAGAAAAAGGAAGGGAAGTGCTTTAGAGATCAGCGACGACCAAAGCTCGCCGCTCATGCGTCGCGACAGACAGGCCAAGCTGGCTTCGTCCACGACCTTGTGGTGAGGACAGCCAATCATCCCACATCGAATTGAGGCGAGCGAGGAGCTGCAGTCTGCCCACGATATTGAAGGCATTGGGAGGAGATTGTTGAGACGAACATAAACGGAAAAGGGCGGAATGAGTTCGGGAGATGGGTATAAATCGCTAGCCCGGAGCCGGCGCTTCGAAGTTTTGCCTGAAACAACGCAGCCAATGTATGACGAGCACCCTGCTAATGTACGCGGGTCAGCTTCCCGTACATAGCCACTGCAATGTGCTTCACCCTACACCCTCTTCGTTTTACTGCACTGTTGCCTTCGCTCTCTCATTGATCCGCAGGCTCTGCAGACTCAGCAACGCATTCGCAAATGCGGGAATGATCTAAAAAAATTGGCAGTGGTTTAGCTCTGGTTAAACTCGGAGGATTGCGAAAGCAACGAGGAGAGAGAGAGGCGATGGAGAGCGCGCGGCGCGGCAGCGGCACCTCTGAGTCACCCGCGCAGCGACGGCGGCGGCGCGCCAGCTGTGCGCCGTGTGACGTTACCGCTCCTCGCGCATGCGCAGTATGGCCTTTCGTTAGCTCTGCAAAATGGCTGGGCGACTCGCGTAGTGTTGCTTTCGCAACAAAAGAAACAGAAGGATGGCTAACTACGGCCGATGAGTGGTGCAGTCTTCCCTCGTTTCTGTAAACAGCACGAATTTTACTTGACTGCGCGGATTTCTCCACATTTACATAAGAGCACATGGTGGGCCATCTCTTGCTCCAACCATCCCACAGCCTTCTCCTCGCGGTCGCCGGCTGCTGCCACGCTTAAGTTCCGGTGCCTAGGAGACAGAACCAAGACGCGCCTCACATCTCGTGCATAGCACCTGCGTTTCGCGCGGTTCTACGCCCGCCCTTTTCGGAGCCGGACAAAGGGTCCGCGATGAAAGACCCCGCACACCGTGCATGGTGCGGGAGCTCTCGCCGACGGAATCCCGTCCGTCTTGAGTGTGAAAAGCGAGGCACCTGGTTGGGGCTCACTTCCATCCTGAACACGGGAGATGTTAGACGAGGGAAAAAAGAAACTCCTTCGCAGATGTCACGCGTCGCAGAGCAAGAAATCGCCAGCCGGCAGCTGTGTAGACCCGCCGACGCCGAGAATCCGCGAAGAGCGGACTCTTCCGAGCAAAAACCGGGACGTCGCTGCAAGGGGGGGGACTGAGATCATGCATTTACAGTTTTCACAGAGGTTTGTGCTTAGTTGGTCGAACAATCGAGGAATGGATTCATTGCGAACACGCAATGGGACTAAAGGGAGAAAGGAATTGGCGGAACTTCGAATATAAGAACATATGCCACAATTATGCATTTTTCCCGTCTTCTGCACGCTGCTCACGTCTAACCTCACATCGAACATGCGCGTAAAATGTGCCCGTTCTTTTGCGAGTATAAAGAGGCACCAAAATTCATCACTAAATTTATGACTAAAAGAATAGAAGCACTTGACGCCGAATGTCGCTGCTGTGACTGAATATGAATCAAGAACTGAATATCAAGAACCATTTCTGGACAACTTTACAATGAGATAATGGAGTTTTATCACGTACTACACATTATCTGTAGTATGCAGTTGTGTTTTACAACTGTATTAGTTCGTACTAGCCATTTTAAAAGATCGTTATTTTACATGCTGAATCGCAGTTTCTTCTGCGCATTCCTGTTCGTATTTACGGACTGCCGTGAACAATGCACTTAATTTTCAAGCCATTCGACACCTCACCTGTGGTTTCGGATTGTGCAGTTCTGCTGATACCCGATTGAAATATTGTTTGTCCGCCTGCATTTCTGGATTTCAAATTTCCTCAGTTGCTATATTATTTTGGCTTATCTTGATAACAGTAAGATCTCTTATCCCGTTAGATGGTTTGATTCTGTTACCCTCCCACATGTATTGCCTGACTCGGCCGTTAGGGTAACTGTACAAATGAATATATCCCCACTGCTGTGGTTCATTATGTAGGCGTTTTCGTCCCAGTAACATATTTGAGTACAAAAGCAAAGCCAGCGTGTAGAGAGGGGGAGAAGGGTTTAATGGCAAAGATAATTTGCCTGGATTGCACGGAGGAAAGCGTTTCTGCTCAGCTACTTCACGCCGAGGCAAAGGGTTAACGAAGAGGTGCACAGAGACCGCTGTGTTCGCGCTAAAGTCTAAGCAATACATACGGGCACTGTTTGCGCCTCTGATAAAGCTGGATTACCACGCCATCAACTAAGATGAAAAAACCTAAGAACCAAACGAAAATCCTGCGTTGCTGCGCGGTACGGGTACCCTGTCTCCCGCAGCTTTCGCGGAGGTCTTCTGAATACACACAACTGCCGGACAACGTTGTTAACGTGCTTGCCTGCCTAGCTCTGCACGGTTCTTGTAAGCTTGTCAAACTGTCAAGAGGCAAACCAGGGCAGCTGCATTGGCGCTACTGAAGTCTACACGAAGACAGCCAGTCAAAAGACGAGTAAGACAGTAAACAGGAGCCGCTGGAGCTTCCTCCTTCTCGTCTTCTGACAAACTCATCATCATCAGTCTGACTGCGCCCACTGCAGAGCAAAGGCCGCCCCCATGTCTCTCCCCAATCAACCCTGTCCTTCTTTGCCAGTTGCGGCCACCGTATCCCCGCAAACTTCTTAATCTCATCCGCCCACCTAACTTTCTGCCGCCCCCTGCTTCGCTTGTCTTTTCTTGGAATCCATTCCGTTACCCTTAAGAACCAACGATTATCTTGCCTTCGTATTACGTGCCCTGCCCAAGCCCATTTCTTCCTCTTGATTTCAACTAGGATATCATTAACGCGCGTTTGTTCCCTCACCCACTCCGCCCGCTTCCGATCTCTTAACTTTACACCTATCAGTTTTCTTTCCATAGCTCGCTGCGTTGTCCTTAACTTAAGCTGAACCCTCTTTGTTAGCCTCCACGTTTCTGCCCCATAGGTGAGTAGCGGTAAGATACAGCAGTTGTACACTTTTCTCTTGAGGGATATTGGTAAACTGCCGTTCGTGGTCTGAGAGAACCTGCCATATGCGCTCCACCCTCATTCTTTATTCTTCTAGTTATTTCCCTCTCATGATCCGGATCGGCTGTGAGTACCTTATAACGTTAAAAAAGAAATAGAGGGAAGACAACTTCCCGTTTACTTCGACTGGAAATTAGCGACCAGCCATAGTAGATGCGTGCAACGGCTGCTGAAAGTTCCACATGGCAGAGACACGCACTGGCCACGTGTACCCGTGCATGGCAAAACGCATCGGTTTCGGAGTGTCGGGAGAAAAAAAAACAAAAACGATTATGCCCAAAAAGAACGAAAGCAGCACGCGGCCTGAATCGTCCACAGGTGTCCCCCGCGCGCAAGCCAAGACAGTGCGCGAAGGCCCCGGACGTCACCGTACCGAACAAGCCCGTTGAGTCCGCCAGAGCGTCGTCCGACAATGAACAATTGAGCGCAAAGCGCCAGGGACAATGCATCCGCCCAAGAAAGAAGAGGGAAGACAAGACCTAGACGCTCTTCTCCATTGTGTGCGCTCGGTTTCGCCGAAGTCGCCGCGGACAGTACTTATGTGCGGAGGGAGCTTTTGCAAATCGTCCTCACCTGGATCCGGTGGCTTGTAGAACTGCTGCTGCTGCTGTTGTTCTTGGCCGCCAGGTGGCGGGGGTGTTTTGTTGGGCTCGTCTGCCAGCGCCAACGTGGCGGCCGCCAGAAGCAGCGTCACTAGTGTCGTCTTCATTTTCCTGAAGAAGCAAAATGAAACGTGCGAACACAGTCAGCCTGCGTCTCGCCTCGCCTCAGCACGGGTTGTTTTCGCCGCGACACCCGCGAAACCCCATGCGCGGAGGCTGTGCCTGGTCTACACGGTTGCGAGCGTTTCTGACGGAAAGCCGTACATGTCTTGTGTCACTTATGCTGTACAGAGTGCAAATGCGACGAGACTGGGTCTGTTCTAAAACAGGCGCAAGCATTAAAAGGGTTCGGATCTCGTGGGTCAACAGCGGCTAAGTTAGTGATGAATAGCGGCCTTACGTGCACGACCTTTTGACGCGCATCACTGAAGCTCCACCAACTAAATTCTTTCCTTACTCCGTGTTCATATCACCAGTCCGGAAGGAATCAGGGCTGTGCGGCGGTTTTCTCAGAACTTATCACGCGAGGAAAAGCGGGTAATTCCAGGCACCACAAAATTCCTAGGCGCAAACGTCGGCTTGGAAGGCTGTACTTGAGCGAAAAGTTCACCACTGAAGTTTGGTGCCCGGCGCTGGCCACATCGTTGAAACGCTACGGCTGAATCGTAACCGCGGGTACAGATTAACATTCACTGCCGTTGAAAGCATACATGTTATGCTTTGATAGCGCAGTTGTTATACTAGCAAACGCATTATCATCAGCATTATATAAGTTGACATGGTTTACGCAAAAAGCGTACTAGCGCTAAAAGACGGAGACAACACACACACAAGACAGGACTGGTGCCTGAAATCAAACTAGCTCAAATCAAAGTCTTGCTGGAATATAAGTCGACTTCGCGCGGCTATTGAACTTTTCAGCGATAAACAATCAATACTTCAATGACCTATTCATAATATATGAACAACTCCCACATTACACCCTAACCAATCTTCTAACGGGCTTATTGAAAACAATTCAAGATTTAACGTTCAAAGCCAAGCCAAAGTGCAAAGTGATAATGGCCGAGCAGTCTGCGCGTGTTCTAAGATGCACCTCCAGTCATGCGGCAGGTTGCCTTGTATGCACGCCGACGGTGGGAGCATGCTCAAGCAAAACAATTACAACAATGTCAAAAAGTGAGACATAAATGAATAGTCAAGCGCAGCGTACCCGCTTGGTGCTCGATAACTTGTGACCGCTACAGTGCTCGCAACTTCTGCGAGTATACCTCGGTGTGCCGCTACTGAAATACCGCGAGGCTCGGGAAAAGGCGACGTGTAACTCATCCATTCGCCGCGCGACTGCTACGTCACAGCGGTAGCCCTGACGTGTGAGGCGCCCATTCGAGAATCGAAAAAAAGGGGGTCACAATCCCCTTCTATACACTCGACCCACTGGCGAGTAAACACGGGACCATGCATGAACTCTTAAGATACTCTACAGTACGATTACGAAGTTGCACAGTGGAAACGATTTCATTTTTATTTCGTAGAACAAACCCAGAAATTATATTAACTAAATAAAGATCAAACCAGCCACTTTGGCATTACGCCATCATTGTGCACCTATTTTTGAACAGTAAAAAAGAAGAATAACTGCGTGCGCGCAGATGCACATAGGATAATTAACGCTTTTCATAAGTACATTTGGATGTACTATATTCACTATAGTATGTGGCATCATATCAATGTCAAAAATAAATAAAAAGCTCAGAACCGCGAAAGTTGCTGCTCAACAATGCTACTGAATCATTGCGAGGTTCTTTTAAAGCAGAAAATGTACGTCACCCTCCGTGACCAGGTGAAGTGTTCAACCATACGCGACCAGTCAACACTAAGCTGAGCACAGAACATTTTAGGTGAAACAAAGACACGCGCAGTAGCCTAGGCGTCAGCAATGCGCAGCTCAGGTGTACACAAATTCCGGACCCTGCAATCAGATCAGTCACCATCAAACACTTGTCTGGCCTACGGACAGAAGAAGCAGACGAGTACAGACGTCCCCACGCACGTCTTCTTGAGACCGTAATTAAGCAGGCGAAAATAGAGCGTGCGAAACATGGCGTATGCCGTCGGCGATTGTTCTTTTCATTTTTATTCTGAACACCGACGAGAACTGCGCAGTTTTTTTTTTTGCGCAGTTTTCAGTATGAATTCCTACCAACTAGCCCAGTTTACCGTTCTTATTCCCCGACGAGCGCAGCATCAGAGCGGGATCCTTCCACGCGGTGCAATGGTAATTTTTGTCTTTCTCCGGAGTGTTTAAACACAACTCCTAAGAGAGAGTCCGAGTTGTGTTTTCCATTCTGCGAACAGAAATGAAGTTTTTTCTCCCATGTTCGCTCGCTTTTTTCCCCTCTCCACGTGTAGTATAGCCAACGGGACACTGCACGGTTATCCTCCCTCCCTTACTTTTTCCTCCGATCAGACGGCGGCGGAAGACCGGGCGGCCACGTTCTCCGAGACGTTCTCCATCCGCAGATTAAAACCAGAGCCGTGCCTCTGGGAACGTAGGAGGGGGAATATGTCGCGAGGAAGGGCAGGAGCGAGACCGGTCCGATGAATCGGGTGAAACCGGTCGCGCAAAAAGAAAAAAAAAACGGCGTCGACTAGCGAAAAAGAACGCTGCGCGCGATATGGGCCCCGACGTGGCCAGCGCACGCCGTCGGAGTAGACGCCGCTATCGGCGCCACCCCGTTCGCCTTGCACAGCTGCCGACGCCGCAGGTCGTCTCGCGTAACGGGTTCTTCATTCCTACGATGCGCCCCCCGGCTGGTTTCACTGTACGCGGCGCGTCGAAGCCGCTTTGTATAACACGGCTGTCTCCTCTCCCGCCGACCGATCAACCGCCTTTCTGCCCTGGCCATGCACAGTGGGCACTTGCTGTCCCCAAGTTCGACTCCAGTCGATAGGGGTCAGCTGGTTCCGTGAATTTGACCGCAACGAAACACGAGACAGGGCCAGCCCTCAGCTGGCAAAGCTCATTTCAGCAGTTTTCCTTATTTATCGTTTTTTTTTTCATTTCCTACGCGCACGGAAGCCGGGTGCGTAACCATAAGCTTAGCTCTTATCACCAGATGTGTTCCACGTGCACTCTAGCCATGCCCGCTTATTTTTTTTTTCGTTTCTTCCTGGCCACGAGGTTTTCTGATAGCGCGCCATTATGGCTGAACATGTATTTATACTGATCATATACGTTTCCAGTAAGATAGTTTTTAGGAAGGTGAAGAGCCCGCAGGTAGTCCAGTTGGGGCCTTCCGCAACCGACTGTCTCATACAAGACAGTGTCGCTGCCTTCTCACGTGGTTGATCATTTCGAAATGGTATCAAAGCAGCGCGAAAATAGAAAACCAGTCTGCTGCGTTCGCTACATTTCTGCCTGCCGTAACCGTCGCGTTGGCGGACCTTTTAGACTCGACCTCGCGACGGAAACATACTGCAGATAGTTCACCGAAATGTTTCCCGCTCGCAACTACTCCGACGTGATGCCACGGCATGATGTTTGCGGATTCAGTCGAGGATTTAAAAGCCGTACCTCCCACAACACCCCATCCCCCTGCGCATGATGATTTGAAATTCGGTACTAGAGCCGGCTGTAATCCAGCCAAAATGTGCCACTAAGCACTGGCCCGAGCGAGGGCGTTCAGTTATCTCTCTTCCTTTCTCGGCCCCTCCCAGACAGCTGTGATGCAGTGGAACGGCGTCACGCTTACAAAGAGAACGGGTCAGCCGCTTGTCATAACTGCTTCCCAGACAGGAAACGGGTGATGCGCCTGCACGCGCCAGCCAGGCCCCGACGGAGGGTCACGACGAAGCAGAGGGAGTCTGCACGGACCGAGGCTGCGCATTAGGTCCGCACGACCGCCGCGATTAACTCTGGACTGAACACGAAGGTAATGCCGAGGAGCAGTGCGTCATTGGGTTGCGTGCTCAAAGGCTTCATGTCATGGTATTTCCCGCAAAGCGATTTCAATCCATGCGAGAGCCGTTTAGACTGAAAGTTTCAATTCAGTCCCGTTTTTAGCTGACCATACCATTATTATTACCCTATCCTGTGTATGTGGTGAACCGTGCAACAAGGAATACCAATCGCGCTCTGTTAACTACGCGACGAACAGAGGATACAAGCAGGAGTATGTTTTCGAGCCGAGCGATGGACACTTTTAGAAGCTAGCGTCTTTCCTGTGGAAAAGTAAGTAATAGTGAAGAAATCAGAAGTGGCCGAATGCTGACTGTACAGTAAGATGAGGCTGCGGGAACGCTGCTCATAACGCCTGACAGACGCTCGAGACTGGATTTCGATTGCGCGGGACCACACGATACCCAGCGTCGTCTTGAACTTAAGCGCCGTCGTGGCACGCATTCTGTGACGGCGCGGCGATTATCGTTGCCGCATCTTCTTCCACGTGAGCCGTCCCGACCTGCCGTCCCTCTCCCCCTCCCGGACACACTCTCGCCCTCCTCCTCCTCCGCTTTGTGGAACGGTTCCACGTAAGCGCACAGCCTCGCTCTCGATTACGGCAGCGCGGCGTCCGGTTCGGGGGCCCGGCGCTAATGAATGACTCTGCTGACCACTCGGCAGCCGGGATGGTGGCCGTGACATTGGGACCGACGAGGGCGCGCACAGCAGGAAAAGAATGCGACGCCGGTAGTGCCCGCGGGTCGCAACCGAGTCCGCAACAAGCCTGCCCACGAATGGAAGCGGCTGCAAGAAGGGAAACGACAAGCATCCTACAATAAAAACTAGTTGATAGTCAGCGCTTGTTTGTGTTACTCCATCGTCTTTCGTTTTTCCCGTTCTTGTTGCGCTGTGAACAATATCATGAATACTTACCAACTCGCCCAGATTTCTGCTTTGCTGAAGCATCCTAGAATAGCGCGTTTTTAAAGCGAAAAAGCGCGCTGCTTGGAGTTATTAATTCCACCGTTCGCAACAATATTTAGGAACGGGACAGTTACAATTTCAGTGATCCACTGAAAGCGAAGCAAATTGCACGGATCTTATCTGTTAGGTAAAGTTTGTTAAACCAGAGTCGTTGACTAGTGCTGCACTAAGCATCATTTGGGTATGTCCGCGGGATCGCCAAGCGTCTCACCACTGCATCAAAGGGTTGAAGCCGACATTGAAGAGCTGCTGCTAAGACGCTGGTGTATTGTGACACAGTCGTTTTGCGCAAACCAACACCAGAGAAGACAGAAAAGAGCGCAATCCGATAGCGTAGAACCACCCTCGGCGCGGCTGAGTCTGACCTGCGTGTGAGTTGTGGTCCCGTCGAACCGATTTGCTCTAAAACTTGAAAAAACAAAATGCGTTCTGAAAGCAGCTGCCACGTAAGAAACAGCTCGATGACAACATCTGGTCTGGCGGGTAGTTTAAACTTAGCGGCATTTATTAGAGTCGAAGCCCCGCGCTGTGAAACCACGTGGGTGACGACAGCCGGCACCGGGTCTCCTCGCTTGCTTCTCGAAATTTCGGAAAAAAGGAGTAAACGAATCTCAGCCATGCTTGCTGACACGACGATCGACACGACCGCGCCAAAGAGAAACCGGATGCGCCGTAGCACGGACGGCCCGAAAACGGGGTATCGAGGTTACGACCTGGCACGACCCGAGTCGCCAAATCGACTTGCCCGGCCTCGTTGCAGGACCGCTGATGACGGATAGACTTCGACAAAAGACGGTTGTAGTGAATGCACTCGATGCAACCGCGGGCGAGCAGTCGTACACGTTGCGGGGGGCTCAGTGATACGTGGCCTTTCCACGATGGGCCCCCAATCCCGGGTCAACAGCACCACTTATCTGCGCCAAGGCGCACGGAATTGCCACCAAGAAAAGGGTTCGGAAAATTGCACGCAGGAAGTCTTAAAATGAGTCTCGGACAGCGCAGCAACGCGCGACAGCTGCACCCGTTGCGATTCTCGGCGTCGTCGCATTTCGTCGCCCATAAAGCCGGCTCCCCGGACTCACCTGAGCGCCTGTCTCGCTTCCGGGGTCAGTCCTCCGCGCCGGCCGAACTCGCTGTGGCCCGCGCTGCCAAGGTGCTCGCGATCCCCGCCTGGCCGGGACACGTGTACCTGTCAGGCAGCCTCGTGACGTCACCGACCGACTGGACCGCTCGCTTCGCTGACGTCGCAGCTTTGCGCTGAAAACTACGAGAGCACTGCCAAAAGGTGCCCAGATCGCAGTACTGCCGCCACCAACGTTCAATCAGATAGGTGCTGAAAAGTTTGCACTTCGGTGCCGGGACAACTTCGTTGTGCGTCTTGTGCACGCTTCAAAAAAACGCAAAAGCCGCGCGCATTCCGATTGTAGTTTGGTTTGCTTTCAACAGATGGAGCCACTTGAAGAACCGCGCAGGGGGTTGCGCTGGCCGCGCGATTTAAATGGTTTAAGAAAGGCTGCTTTAATACTGACGCAGTACGCGACTGCAGGTAGTCTGCTCAAACAATTAGAGATCTGTACTAGTGCTCCTTTCGATTTACCTACGTAATTTTGGAGTAACTTACCGCCTCTTCCTTTTTTCTTCTCGATCTTTCATTCACTGAACTGCCTTTGCGTTGAATAATCATGTTAGTGCCGTAATTGTACATAGCAGCTGCAGCCATAGAGTTTCTTACTACTACCTACAGGGAAAGCTGACTACTGTCTATGGGAGTTTGCATGGAGGCCCCTCGAGACCACTTCAGCCACCATGGGCGCTCTAAAGCCCCACCACGAGGGACACTTCCGAGGCGTACACGGGAAGCACCTACGCGCACTGGCGTACGCTGGAGCCTGTCTGCGCACGCGCAAGGCGCGACGCGTGAGCAGGCGCGAGCGGGGCGCAGATATCTGTGCATGTCAGATATCGGCGCCTGCGCATGGGCGCTCGCGCGCGCGTCGGAAGCGGGGTCCGGTACTTGTACTTCTAAATAAACTACATTCCTGGAGTACCGTTAATTCGCTTGCCATAAACAACAGTAAGACAAAAGCTGTTTTTTTCAGGCCGAAAAACCGAAACATAGACACGCAGGCCATACTCCGTCTCGGCACTGCAGATATTCAGATAGCGTCGCAAGTTAAATGTCTTGGTGTTCTGTTCGAAAAAAACATGTCCTGGAATGCTCACACAGATGCAGTTGCAACTAAAATTTGTCGCATTACAGGGATCCTGTGCAAATTGCGATATTTTGCTCCTGTTTGCATTAAACGCCTTATTTTCAATGCCCTTTTTACTTCACATATTAACTACTGTCACCTAGTGTGGGGTACAACTACTTTGTCAAATATTACTGAACTTCACCTCCTACAAAAAAAGGCAATTCGTATAGTTGCAAACGCTGCATACGATAGTCATACTGCACCTCTCTTCAGGGAACTAAACATTATCACAGCCGCCGCGGTGGCTCAGTGGCTATGGTGCTCGGCTGCTGGCCCAAAAGACGCGGGTTCGATCCCGGCCGCGGCGGCTAGAATTTCTTTGGAGGAGAAATTCTAGAGGCCCGTGTGCTGTGCGATGTCAGTGCACGTTAAAGAACCCCAGGTGGTCGAAATTTCCGGAGCCCTTCACTACGGCGTCTCTCATAGCCTTAGTCGCTTTGGGACGTTAAACCCGACAAAACACAAACATTATCACACTTCCTGACATTTATGAAACAATGCTCCTTAAGCGTTATTCTAACGGAATTAAACAGAATAAAAACATTCTAGGCGGCATAGCAAACCTGACACCTAAACGAAAAACACGAAATACCCGCAGTACTGAACTGTGGGAAATACCTCGAGCACGCACTAACTATGGATACCAGATGCTACATAATATGCTCCCGTCGCTTCTAAACAAACGAGTTGTTTCATAGCCACAATACTGTTTTTTTTTTTGTAAATATATCATAGCCACAATAATTGCACTTTCTAACCTTTTTCTGTATTGCACCGTACATTGTATACTTCATTAAACACTCTACTAATCTTGTAATTGTTTTGCTTATGTCTTGATTTTGTGCCACATCCTCCCATGTCTGATGCGTTGTGTTTTTATTCTAGTTTTGTTGCCAATGCCGTGATTTTTAGGGGCCGTGAACCCCGTCAAGCCCAGTTAGAGGCTTTTTGTTCACGGTCCTCAGCATCTGTAATGTTGATGTTGGAATAAAAAATGATGAATGAAATGATGAATGTTTACAACAATGGGAGGACCGCGGGGCTCTCGGGGACTCTTTTTTTCACTGCTTGAAGCTCTTTCAGTCCCCCCCCCCCCCCCCCCCCCCCCCAAGTTTTCTTCTGTTCACGGCTTGACATTTTTTCAGTCGGCTCGCAAGGAGGAGTGAGCCAGCACCAAGAGCTAGAGTTACCAAGAGCATGGAGGTGCATGCCACTTTTCGACGCCCGTCGCGACGCGTGCTGGGCGCGCAGACGCTTCGCGTGTACGCCTCGGAAGTGTCCATCGAGGTGGGGCTTAAGCCTCATGGGCCAGTGAGCTACCGACTGCAGAACCACAACTTTTGGCCAGAAAATAATGCAAAAATAAACGCTGTTGGGTAATCAAGAATGAGCTAACAAAAGCTAATTGATTAGAAAAGCAGAAGAAAAACAGCCAGATGCCGCCGGTGGGAACCGAACCCAAAATCTCCGAATAACGCGTCCGGTGCTCTACGAACTTAGCTACGGAGAAGGCTGTCAGATCTGCTTTCGGGGCTATTTATGTTTACAAGTCACCTAAACTTGAGAGTGTTCATCAGGGTTCGGTATCAGATATAGATTGCCGCGAATCTTTGTAACAATGAATGTTGAAACAATGAATGATAATCTCACAGCTATCGTTACAGAGTGCGCCGCAGAAGTAGGGGGTAGGATGGTTCGACAGGATACCGACAAGCTATCTCAGGAGACTAAAGATCTGATTAAGAAACGTCAAAGCATGAGGATGTCTAACTCCACAGACAGGATAGAACTAGCAGAGCTATCTAAGTTAATAAATAAGCGCAAGGTAGCCGACATAAGAAAGTTTAAAATGGAGAAAATCGAGCATGCTCTAAGGAACGGAGGTAGCCTAAAGTCAGTGAGGAGAAAACTGGGCATAGGTAAAAACCAGATGTATGCGCTAAAAGACAAACAGGGCAATGTCATCAGCAATATGGATAAGATAGTTGAATTAGCCGAAGAGTTCTACACAAATCTATACAGTAGCGAATGTAATCATCAAGTTACTGAGGGAGGCAGTCGAGCACAGCAATGGGACATCCCGCCAGTAACGAAGGAGGAAGTAAAGAAAGCCTTAGGTGGAATGCAGAGAGGGAAAGCAGCTGGTGGGGATCAGGTAGCAGCAGATTTGCTGAAGGACGGAGGAGAGATTGTGCTACAAAAACTAGCCACCCTGTATACGCAATGCCTTGTGACCTCGAGAGTACCAGAAGCTTGGAAGAACGCTAACATTATCTTAATTCATAAGAAAGGAGACGTCGAGGACTTGAAGAATTACAGACTGATCAGCTTATTGTCCGTTGCCTACAAGGTATTTACTAAGTTAATCGCTAATAGAGTCAAGACAACCTTGGACTTTAGTCAACCAAATGATCAGGCAGGCTTTCGTAAAGGATACTCCACAATAGACCACATTCACACTATCAATCAGGTGATAGAGAAATGCGCAGAATATAACCAGCCCCTATATATAGCCTTCATTGATTACGAGAACGCATTCGACTCAGTGGAAACCTCAGCTGTCATGCAGGCATTGCGGAATCAGGGTGTGGAAGAGTGCTATGTGAAAATATTGGAAGATATTTATAACGATTGCACAGCTACTATAGTTCTCCATAAAGTCAGCAATAAAATTCCAATACGGAAAGGTGTCAGGCAGGGAGACACGATCTCGCCCATGCTCTTCACTGCCTGCTTACAGGAGGTATTCCGGGGACTGGAATGGGAAGAGTTGGGGATAAGAGTTAATGGAGAATACCTGAGTAATTTGCGATTCGCTGATGACATTGCCTTGCTAAGCCACTCAGGACAAGAACGGCAAAGCATGATCAATCAGCTAGACAGGCATAGTAGAACGGTGGGGCTAAGAATTAACATGCAGAAAACCAAAGTAATGTTCAACAGCCTAGCAAGGGAACAGCAGTTCGCAATTGGTAGCGAGGTGCTGGAAGTAGTAAGAGAATATGTCTACTTAGGGCAGGTAGTGACCGGAGATCCGGATCATGAGAGGGAAATAACGAGAAGAACAAGAATGGGGTGGAGCGAATATGGCAGGTTCTCTCAGATCATGAATGGTAGCTTACCAATATCCCTGAAGAGAAAAGTATACAACAGCTGTATCCTACCGGTACTCACCTATGGGGCAGAAACGTGGAGGCTAACAAAGGGTTCAGCTTAAGTTAAGAACAACGCAGCGAGCTATGGAAAGGAAAATGATAGGTGTAACGTGAAGAGATCGGAAGAGGGCAGAGTGGGTGAGGGAACAAAAGCAGGTTAATGACATCCTAGTTGAAATCAAGAGGAAGAAGTGGGCTTGGGCAGGGCATGTAATGCGAAGGCAAGATAACCGCTGGTCCTTAAGGGTAACGGAGTGGATTCCAAGAGAAAGCAAACGTAGCAGGGGACGGCAGAAAGTTAGGTGGGCGGATGAGATAAAGAAGTTTGCGAGGATACAGTGGTGGCAACTAGCAAATGAGAGGGTTAATTGGAGAGACATGGGAGAGGATTTGCCCTGCAGTGGGTGTAGTCAGGCTGATGATGATGATGATGAATCTTTGTAGCGTTTGTTTGTTGTGTTTATTTGTTCATTCTTCAAGCCTGCCGGCAAGCCGCTTTATCGCTTCGTTTGTGACGCAAGACGCGCCTAGAATTCGATTGATCGCATCTAGGCGGAGCCGATTATACTTTGTGCCATAATGTTCTAGTAACTTCCCAAGCTTTATCTCGAATGTTCGCTATCAGCTTTAAAAAGAGCACGGCCGACAGCGGCGGTCATTCTGTCCGACGACCGGCGAGCATGCTTGTTGATATATGCCGCCGCCGAGTGATTCAGTTCTTTGCGGGCGCCAGTCAGCCCGAATAAAGAGTTTCGTTTCGAAGACGTCCTCGTTGTTTTCATGCTCGCCGTACTGCAGTCACCACTACGTGACAATATCATCATCAGCCTTGGTGCCGTATATATAGATATTTCACTCATCGGCGTTACGCGCTCGTTGCTGCTGTGCGGAGTCAGCGCCACTGCCAGCAGCTGCAAAAACCTCGACGCCGAACCGTCAGCGGAGAGCTCTGCGCAGCTGGCAGAAGGTGAGGCACAGAAACCAGATGCCGCGTCCAAGGATTTTGAGGCCGACTCTCCTGCGGTAGGAAGGCTGACCCATAGAATATATTTCCTTCAGTGATGGCTTGGGGCACATGAGGGACGCCGCAGTGGAGGGTTGTGGATACATTTCGTCCACTTGGGGTTCCTTAACGTGCACTGATATGCATTTCGCCGCCGATGCGCCTGGGATCGAACCCGTGTCCTCGGTACCAGCAGTCGAACACCATAATCACCGAGCGACCACGGCGGATATTTCCAGCAATAAAAGTTTCCATCCAAAGCGCGTTCTCTTTTTAGAATCCTTAATGACATTGTTCCCGCTTCATTGCACGCCCAGTTGTCAAACCATGAGTTCTAGTTTTGTTTCTGACGTGAGTTGTGTTTTCCCGTTTGCGTGTGGAGTCGATTTGGGTGGTGGAATATTTAATTGAATTTCAGGAATACAGACATATTCTACGTCATCTGCGACCGTCTTAGCTGTGAATGTGCAAAGCTGAAGGAGAGAGTGTCTGCCCTGAGCGGAATGAAGAGGACGCTGAAGTAGAAAAAGGGCGAGGAGGCAGACGTGGTTGAGGCCAAGGTTGCATTTTACACCGGTATGCGCAAAGTTCGTTGCCTTAGTAAACGAGTGATTTTGCCGTGCAGCCTGACATCTTTATTTTGGAAGAGTCTTTCAGACACAATTGGTCTTGGACAGCAGGGCACGGCCTCACGAGGCCCCATCGCCCATGCACCGGTCGGCAAATGCAGGTGATGGATTAAATCGCTATACAAATGGTAATGTAAATACACAGTTAAAAAAAAAACACCTGCAGCAGGAAACCGAAGTTTTCCACACGCATACAAATTTGGACCCGAAAGAAGACAGAAAATACTAATGACATTGAATAAGACAGCATGTCAGTTTTTAAGGCTTCTTTAAAGCTCCAAAGCGATATAAATTGCTGTATGATAACTTAGGAAAGATGCATGGGTGTTCAGAAAACTAGGAATTAATTACATCATTTTCTGGGTATTATAACTTGTTCTCACAGCGGGAAGTTTGAAGAAGCTGTGTCTCATGTTGTACCGTGTATGGGCAAGCGAAGGTCGGATATTCTAAATGAATTTCGTATAGTTTGATTTCTAATATGTGCTGCAAGTTTCAACTCGTATAACTGCTCAAGAGCATAGGGTAAAGCAAAATTAGAAAAAAAATCGTTTTTTTTCTTTTGCAATTTGAGAAGTTCAATTCTTTCCACACATGTTCCATTACCGCACTTTCCTCAGAAAGCCATATTTTGGGATGAAAAACGCTTTTTTCGAAACCAAGTAGTGAGCAGCCGCGCCCTCTTTCCGGATACCCTCCGCATTTATCGTCAATTTTTTCAACCAAAAAGTCCACCACCCGATTTCAAAGCTTGTCTGGAATCAGCTACATATAAAAAATTGTCTTTCAACTATTGTACAGCTGTTTCTTTTTAGCCAAGACAATCCTGAGACGCTGCGCACGTTTTGTCCACGCCGCGGTGGCTCAGTGGTTATGGTGCTCGGCTGCTGACCCGAAAGACGCGGGCTCGATACCGGCCGCGGCGGCTGAATTTCTTTGGAGGAGAAATTCTAGAGGCCCGTGCACTGTGCGATGTCAGTGCACGTTAAAGAATCCCAGGTGATAGAAATTTCCGGAGCCCTCCACTACGGCGTCCCTCATAGCCTTGGTCGCTTTGGGACGTTAAACCCCATAAACCAAACCGTTTCTGCAACCTTCATGCAGCTGCGTCCGAGTGCTTTCCCTTCCGATGAGTGTTGTACTTTGTGCCGGTGTTGGTTGTAGTTGATGAGTTGAGATGCCCAGGGCAAAGAAGGCCTTCGTCAGGCGTGAATTTCACGGAAACCGTTACACTCATCGTGAAAAAGCAAAAGGATGCCCGCGACCTATTGAGACGCCGAACGCGGCATGTCCTCGACATCGAAGCTTTCATGATTTTCTGTGCGCTTCCAGGAGGAGGATGTGCTGCAGAGCGGCAGCGAATATGCCTTAATGGACATGGTCAGCATTTATGCTGCAATTACGCAGAGTTGTGTGTGTAGACAGTGCGGTGGAAGCGTTGAGCTCATCGAAATTGTGACAAAGCGCGCGTGTTTGTTAGGCTTCGGATCCTAAGGATGGCAGCATCAGACGCTGTTCTTTCATTTAATTATGGTAGCCTCACACGGGCCAACATTTTGAAGGCGTGTGGATTGAACCCAGGGCGCGACACCTTCAAGTGCCTGAGGGGAGCTGACCACAAACGTATGTACTTTGCGGACCGAGCAACACGACAACTCACAAAAGAGTCAACAGGAAAATGGCGCAAAAGACGTGGACAAAAGAGACAAACACGACAGGACCAGCGCCAACTTACAACTGAATTTTATTTCGCACCAAACCCGCCTTTATGTAGGCCAACACGCCCTAACAACCGTGTAATCACGCACAGGCAGTAGAAAAGATCACAGTAAGATATCTAGCACATGAAGCGCAAAAGCAACCACGTAACATACTATCATGGCTAAAAAAACCCCCCCGAAAAAACCAACAAAAGTATAGCAAACAACACTAAAACGGTCATGGCCAAGCAACTCTTCAACACCAAAAACGATACACACTCATGAGTGATACCAGATGACCAACAATAAACGTGGAAAAAAGGTGAAGAATGAAGCGTTAAGACCAAAGCAGTGTCAAAGGTAAAAAAAGGTTGAAATGGACGAAGAGTGCAAACCTTAAAAATTGGAAACCTAAAACCAGCAGCCACATGAATGATAACCGATGACCAACCAGAAAAAAGATGGACACGAAGCTGAGACCAAAGTCGGCGTCAAAGGTATAAAAACGAGAAAAAAATTGGAAACGAACAACCAGCAGCCATATGAATGATAACCGATGACCAACAAGAAACATGAAAAAGGATGAATGCGGAGCTCAGACCAAGGTCAGCGTCAAAGGTGTAAAAAACGAGAACAAAAACCGCGCAAAAACCGCACATCGTCAAAAAAATCGTCAATAATTGCAACCAATGCCAAAGGAAAGAGCGTGCACAACAAAACAAAACGAAGAGCCTACAGAAAACTTTCTAGAAAAGTGTACTCTTCGCTGCTAAGCGTAATGGATGGCTTGCTGACGCATCTGCTCCCTTCTTTCCTGATGTAAAAGGCTTCGACCACCTCTCTCTCAAATCTGTCCTTCCCACTCCTCAAAAAAATCGTTTTCTCGAACTCCGGACGGCAACCCCTGCAGGCTTTGCAATGATCCACTAGAAAGCTTCCTTCGTTATTCCGCAGATTCCGGCAGTGCTCGCTGGCTCGCTCATTAAAACATCGACCAGTTTGGCCAATGTAGCTGAGCCCGCAACTTAAGGGAATCTGGTAAACAACCCGCGTCCTGCACCGTGTGAACTTGTTTTGATGTTTCACAGTACAAGCCGGTTGTTTTTTCCCGTTAGTCATTGCACAAAGCTTAGAAAGTTTGCAGGGGGCTGAGAATGCGACCTGAACATTATGTCTGCCTGCTACTTTTTTAAGGTTGTGTGAAACCTTGTGGATATACGGTATTACTGCCACACGGTTGCGTGAAACCGGATCTTTGCTTTTAGGACCTTGCTTCAGCTTCTGCAGTATGGCTTCACACATGGAAGTAACCATACAAGAGGGGTATCCTGCTACTTTTAACCGCTGAACTTGAGCACTGAAACTGGACGAGACCATATGGGGGCATGATCTGTTCAAAGACGCTTGCAAGGAGTTCGAAACAATTGCCCGCTTCACAAGCTTCGAATGAGCACTGTCAAAGGGGAGCAAACCTTTCTTCGAACGCGGATTGTACATCCAACACAAGCCATCTTTGCAAAACCGTACCCTAAGGTCCAAGAACTGGAGTTCGCCATTTGTCGGGACCTCCTTAGTAAAACTGAGGCCTTGGCTGTGTTCTGAAAACACGGACATAATCCTTGCGACCGCAGCGTCTAGCTCATGCTCAGAAGTGTCTTTAAGGATAACTAAGAAATCGTCAACATACCTATGTACAGAGACTACGTGCGGATCAACAAGGTGGCATCTGATGTCAGCTCCTACAATGGAGAGAAAAATATCACAAAGGGCGGGAGCTACAGACGAGCCAATGCAGATTCCCTTCTTCTGAACAAAGAATTTTCCATCAAACAAAACAGCAGTCGAACTTAGGTAAAATTCTAACAAAGAAATGAAATTGTCAACGCTTACTCCTGCTGCATTTTGAAAAGGGACTTCGCCGTTGGACTGGATGGTTTCCCTGACAGCCTTTAAAAGTCCTTGATGGGGAACGGAATAAAACAGCTCTTCAATGTCGATGGAAAACCCTGTGTAGTGCTTGGGGGGCAAAGACTCCAGATGGTTTTGCACCTCGCACGAACTGCGCACAAGAAACGGGTCCTTGCCTACCAGGCGTCCAAGGTGGGTTTGAAGGTAGCTACTGACAAGACGTTGCCACGTCCCCCTTTCCGAAACGATGGTGCGTAGCGGTAAACCAGGCTTGTGGGTCTTCACGGTGAAGAAAACTTCCAGAGACCTTCCTTTTTCTTCCTGGGCCAGCTTTTTTATGCCCTCTAGGTGCATGTCTTCTAGGATCTGAAGAGCCTTAGTTTTTTGCTTCCGCACTTTGAACGGTACCTGCTTGAAGTTCTTATGTATTGCAGCTAAAGCCTTGTCACGAAATAAACCGGACGGCATAACTGCAAAGCCACCCTCCTTGTCAGCCTGCAGCACAACGAGGTCCTTGTCTTTGAGAATGCTTGATATCTTCTGTAGATGCAGTTTTTCTTTTGGAAGACTGCGATTAACGCTCGTCTTCAAGAAGGCAACACCGTCGCTTATGATCCTGTCTTTTTCTTGGTCCGCGGCATGGCTAGCCACCCGTCTAACGAGGCCTAAAAGTTCCTGACGCTGTGCAGAAGGTGCGAGGCTGAACTTTGGTCCTTTTTCTAAAACCCGCTCGACCTCTTCTGGCAGCTCTGCTCCTCCTAGCACCGTCACCCGTTGAGGGCTTTCAACAGAGGGCTCCTTTGAACGATGAAGCAGGTTCGAAAGCGCGCGTTGCCAAAGAAACTCAGTAGAATTCGCTGCCAACCGCTTGAGCTCCTGAAAGCGCCTGTTTTCTTTCACAGGTTCCTTACCAAGTACAACAAGGAGTCGAAGCCAGTCTTGATACGTTCGGACTTGCCGCCAATACTCAGACTTGAGTATTCTGCAAACACGCCTGACGTGGCCCCAGGATGGCTCCAAAACACCAAAGAGAGAGTGGACTTCCAAGGGAACCAGTTTCCTTTTCAAGCAGTAGGAAACGACTCGGGCCTGGCATGTAGACACGGCGATGAGGTGCTAGATATCTTACTGTGATCTTTTCTACTGCCTGTGCGTGATTACACGGTTGTTAGGGCGTGTTGGCCTACATAAAGGCGGGTTTGGTGCGAAATAAAATTCAGTTGTAAGTTGGCGCTGGTCCTGTCGTGTTTGTCTCTTTTGTCCACGTCTTTTGCGCCATTTTCCTGTTGAATCATGAACCAACTAGCCCAAACTAGAGTTCTTCTTCACAAAAGAGGCCCGGCAAGCAAAACGACAAGACCAAAAGCGAAAAAATGACTGCGACAGTGACTGCGAAGCAGGAGGCTATTAAACCAATGGCCATGAATGTGTTTATGCGAATAAAAACTTTGGTTTTCACATCTTTCTTTCACTTTAGGTTGAATTATCATAAAACAGTGTTTTTTTCTTACAACGGTACCATTATTTCCAATGTCTTTGAAAACAGACTGCTGATTTTTTTTTGCAACCATCTACATAAGTCTCAGGAACTACTGAACTAGAATTAAGCAATTTCACTCAGCAGTTTGTCCGTTATGAATTTTAAAATGTGCAAAGAAAGCCGAAATTTATGCACCAAAGATAGAAATTTCATTAAAAATGAAATTTCTACACATTTAAATTATCCTAGTTTAGTAAAAAGTGCACAAAATTTGGAACAAAATGGTACATATATATAAGTAGGGTACTCCAATTAGTTGGTGAGAAACATGTACCTCAACATGGCCTAAAATGCATGGCAAGTATAAGGCTTACCCTGCGCCCTTAACGTTAAGCACGTTGTGCCTTTTAAGCACCGGGACCGTGTGATCCCGCCGCTGAAGGTTTTCAATGCAGCGCATGGCTCGTTTACGGAGAATAATCAGTCTGTCAATGTTGGCCGCAGTGGTAGAGCCCCAGGCCGGTAAGCAGTAGTTAAGTTGAGACTGGATGAGGGCGAAGTACTGCTGTCGCTTTAACCAAACAGGGATTAAGTGCCTAATTTTGTGCAACATGCCAACGGATCGAGATGCGCTAGCCTGTATCCTATTTATGTGAACCTTCCAACTCAAGTCAGTATTGATTAATGCATCATCAGATTTATTTCTAGGCTTAAAAATGAGTTTGGAAACAAACCGGCGCAGTTCATGCCTTCCCTGCATGGTTTATCTCAGAATTTGAAAAAAAAAATTTGGCTTCCAGACACGGTGTGCAGTTGATTTTTTTCAGCTCCGTGCAAGCTGGCCAAATTGTTCCCTGTGGTGCCAGGAAAGCAGATAAGAAAGGCCTGTAGTATCAATCATGAAAACATGTTCATGGAATGCACTACTAATGCCGTCTATGAGATTACTTTGACGTGCGGCAAAGTTTACGTGGGCCAAACGCGAAAGAGTTTCAATGAACGCGCTAGAAAGCACAACGTTACCCTGAAGAACAAGTCGCAAAGCAACCTAGCTGTATAATTCAGCCGATGTAAGGACTGCTGTCCCAAGATTCAGAAGACAAGATTTCCAGCCAGGACACAGGGCAAGATTTAGGTTTTGAGGCGAGAGACGTGGACAAGGTGACGGTGAGGTTGGCGGGAGTTGGCGTACGGGAAGGCCAGAACGATTTCGGAGGTTGCCTGGTGACGGAGGTTGTCTGGCGCAGTACACGGTACGGGCTGTTGGGTCGCCCAGGGGGCTCGTCCGGGATGAGGGAAGACTGAAGCTTCGGAGTTTGGGAAAACGAAAAACAGGTGGGTTTAAGGTTTAGCGGCACTTTTAAGAAACTTAATTACATATTGTACAAGGAGCAAACGGAAAAGAATTAAAAGCTCATAGCGTCGACCGACTGGATGAGCCTTGTCGCCATTCCCAGAGCGACCTTTCACACTCAGCACCATCCTTAAATCTCCTAAGGTACCGCCCCTCCATCAGGCGGGGGCCAATCAAACACGAGGCACATTTCCCCAACTTGGGCACCAATCAAATTTGCACAGCACTGTAGCAAGTGGAGACTCGTTGCAGAGTCAACCCGTGGGAACGGAAGAGGAGAATTGCAAGTCCGCTGCGAATTCCGGCAGTGCAGCAACATGGTTGCAAGCGGCTCCGTGTCACTGAAAACACATGTCGTCCTTGCGACGCCCCGGGCCTCAACTGCGGCGACGAGCTGTCTACGGTGTGGTCGGCTCTTGACGGAAGCGGCTAATCCCTTCGGCTCAGTCCCTTTGTTTCCCCGAACGGGCGCTCTTGGTTCCGTCCGTCGTCGGTCGCTGCCCCCGGGCGCCCTTCGCCGGGAATGCTCATCCCCACCCAGCGAAGCGTGAGAAAATACCGCAGCCACTTTCCCAGCGCGCGGTATCCTTCTTTGGGGTCCTCGTCTGGTCAAACGCGGGTTGCAAGCTCAGTCATGACAGGGCCAACATAACGGGACAACAGTTTTTCCAAGAGGCCGACGCGGCGAGAAAACGAAGTTTGAGGGCGACTTGTGACACATAAATGAATTAGCGATTCCCTTCGTAGTGCTATTCGCATTGGTAAGTGGATAATGTTGGTACAGTGGAAAGATTTAATGTCATCAAGGAACAGCAGTGTTTAAGAGATTGGTACTACTAACTATCAATTAGTCATTTAGTCAATAAGTACAATGATATAATCATGCAATCCCTTTCGGAGGGTGGAGTACGGGAAGTGCACTCGGGGAAGGCAGGCTCAATCTCGTATGTGACGGCTGTGACTTGGCGCAGCACACGATACGGGCCCACATATCGCGAAAGAAGCTTTTCCGAGAGCCCTACACGGCGAGAAGGCACCCAGAGCAATACAAGGGACCCAGGCAAGAAGGCACTGTCCAGGTGGCGGCGGTTATAGTGCTGTTGCTGAGAATGGTATGTAGAAAACCAGCGAAAAGGACGCATTCACAAGGATGAGAAGTACACAGGACAACGCTGGTTTTCTACATACCATGCACCAACTGGCCCAACAAGCTACGCTTCTTCAATACTGTTGCTGAGAAGCTTGGGAGGCTTGCAAGCGGGAACGGGCGACTTGGCGAGCATGGTCAGCATGGGCAATGGCTTCACGGGCGTATTCAGAATGTGGAGGAGGAGATGTTCGATACAATGTGTCAAGCGGCAGTTGAGGCTCGCGGCCGTACAGGAGGTAAAACGGAGAGTAGCCGGCAGTGTCGTGGCGGGATGAATTATATGCAAATGTAACGTATGGGAGTGCGACGTCCCAGTCTCGGTGATCAGAGGAGACGTACATGGCGAGCATGTCGGTAAGTGGTGACTGCAGTCCGGCGAACAAGAAAACAGCGAGAATGGCTTCTAAATGAAGCTTTTTATTTGGGCTGACTAGCGCCCGCAAAGAACTGAATGACTCGCGGCGGCGTAGCAACAAGCGAGCTTGATGGTCGTCGAACAGAATACCTGCCGCACTCGGCCATGCCTTTTTTAAAGCTGATAGCGAACTTGCGAGATAAAGCTTGGAAAGTTACTAGAACATTTTGGAACAACCTAGAATCAGCTCCGCCTGGATGCGATCAATTGAGATAAATTTGGGCGCGTCTTGCATCACAAACAAAGCGATAAAGCGGTGTGTCGGCACCTTTGAAAAATGAACAAACACTACAAAGATTCGCGGCATTACTCTCATCTCAAAGAAACATCGACCCGATGCTTTAGAATATAAGGCGACTATGAACAATTAAAAACGAATTGTGAAAAAATATACAGAGAGTGAGGAAACACAGCGTCCTTTAGCGCGCATAATATGGCTTTAAGACGGACGACATATGGACAACTTCTGGTCGTACGCGGCGTCGCTGGGAAGGAGTCATTTGGTCAGGGACGACTTAATAGTCCAGTTCACCTAGCCGACGAAGACCCTTGTACGGGCCGAAATAGCGGCGCAGAAGCTTTTTACTCAATCCGGGGCGGCGAATGGGCGTCCAAACCCAGGTCTCCTGGCTTGTATTCGGCGTTGCGTCTTCGTAGGTTGTAACGTCTGGCGTCGCTCCGCTGCTGGTCTATGATCCTTAATCGGGCAAGTCTGACGGTGACGTCGACGTTATCTTCTTCGGTAACGTTGAGCAGCATTGCGTCCAGCGTGGTCGTAGCCTCCCTGCCATGGACGAGCCTAAAAGGCGTCATCTGAGTGGTCTTCAGCTCTGCGGTGTTGTAGGCAAAGACGATGTCAGGCAGGATGACGTCCCAGGTCTTGTGTTCGGCATCGACGTACTACATGTCGAGCATATCGGCGATGGTTTTGTTCAGACGCTCGGTCAGTCCGTTGGTGGGAAGAAGGCATGCAGTAGTCCTCCGGTGGCTTGTTTGACTGTACCGAAGGATGGCTTGCGTCAGTTCCGCTGTGAACACTGTTCCTCTGTCCGTGATGAGCAGTTCGGGGGCCCCGTGTCGCAGAAGTATGCATTGCCCTCAAAATTGGGCGACTTCTGCTGCTGTTCCGTTCGGCAGGGCTTTTGCCTCGGCGTAGTGGTTAAAGTTGTTGGTGGCTACGATGATGCACTTGTTTTTCAGATGTTGACTTCGGGAAAGGGCGAAGCAGATCCATGCCGATCTGCTGGAAGGGCCTTGGCGGGGGTTCAGGAATCCTGTTCGTCGGGTGTGGGGCGTCTTTCGTTGCTGTCAATCTCGGCGCGTTTTTACATAACGCGCGAAATCAGCAGAGAGTACTGGATAGCAATAGTTTCCTTGAATGCGGCGGAGGGTGCGAGAAAACCCGAGATGCCCAGCTGTTGTTGTTGTTAGCCTTTGAAAAGATGGCACGTACCCACAATGGGGGATCGGCCAAGAATCGGGAGGTAAAGGTTGCTATTCACCTGCACATAGTAAAGGCAAAAGAAAAGCACACGGGAGAGCAACACCAGGGGAGTCTACCACAAGGAGGGCAGGGAGTGAACAAAGGTAGGAGTTTGGATTGGAGAGAGAGAGAGGGAAAAAAAGAGATTAATTCGAAATATAATAAAGCATAAAAAAGAAAATACTGTAAGCTTTAGCAAGGCAGTCGATGAGATTCCAGCAAGAAATTTTGAACAGCGTCACAAACAGACCTGCGGCTGAACCCAAGCGTGGTGGCGCCAAATGATAGCAAGAGTGGGCTGCTCAAACTAAGGCCATGATGTACGAGGTCTGTTAGAAAAGTATCCTACTTTATTTTTTTTTACGAACACCTGATGGATTTGAAACAAGCACGCTTGCATCAGCCTACCTTGAACTTTCGTGCGCATGCACAAATTTTTTCTCGCCTGCCGATAGCGTCAGTCACTGGCACGCAGCGTTTGAGTGAGGCAGTGCGCAGTGCTCTCGTCGGTTTTTTATTGCAGGGAAAATGGCGGAGCGACAGGAGCAGCGCTGCTGCATCAAATTTTGCCAGAAACTGGGCGACAGCCAAGTGGAAACCATTCGGAATATTCAGACGGCTTTCGGTGACAATGCTATGAGCAGCACACAGATTAAGCAGTGGTACAATTGGTTTAAAGACGGCGGCACATCGGTGCAGAGAGAGCCACGCTCCGGTCGGCCGTCAACATGCCGAAATGACCAGGTCATTGCCGAAGTGAACGCCGTGGTGATGAGGGACCGTCGTGTGACTGTCCGAGAAATTGTGGAAGAGGTGGACATCACCAATTTTTCTGCGCATTCCATTATCACCGAAAATTTGGCCATGGAGAAAGATGCGGCGAAATTTGCGCCGAAGCTGCGCACGGTGGAGCAAAAGCAGCTTCGTGTTGAAGTCTCAGAGGATATGCTGGTTTCCGCAAACAGTGACCCCGACTTCATCAACACCATAATCGCTGATGACGAGTCTTGGGTGAACAGGTCCGACCCGGAAACCCAACCCCAGTCGTCACAATGGCAGCATTCCACGTCACGAAGACCAAAGAAGGCCCGCCAAGTGCGCAGAAATGTCAGAGTGATGCTGACTGCTTTCTTTGACTTCCTCTGTGTGGCACACCACGCGTACGCACCCCACAAAGTAAACATTGACCAAAAGAATATTACAGGGATGTCCTCCGTCGCCTGCGTGGTGCTGTGCAGCGCAACAGGCCGAAGTTGAGGTCAACAGGAAATTGGCGCATCCATCATGGCAATGCTCCTGCACATTCCTCGCACTAAATTCGCACTTGTTTCGCGAAAAACCAGACTGCTGTAGTTCAACAGACTCCTTCCTCTCCTGATATGACCTCCTGTGAGTCTTGGCTGTTTCCCAAAATCAAGAGGCCATTGAAAGGAGCGCGATTTCAGACAAGAGAGGACATTATGGCTGCAACGACAGCTGAGCTAAACTCCATTCCGAAAGGGGCCTTTTCGGAATACTTGCAACAATGGCAGCACCACTGGGAGAAGTATGTGGAGTCCCAAGGAGACTGCTTTGAAGGTGATTAGGTTTCCAACGCTGAAGTTGTGCCAGTTCTTTTCCCTCGGCAAAAGGTCGGATACTTTTCTAACAGACCTCGTATATGGGCAACTCCAGCAGTATTCTTCTCAAAGAGGTGAAACGACGACAATGGAGCCAAAAATTATCGATAGATTCAGGCTCACGGCAAAATGCACAGAGGGGAGATCACGCCAAACCAGATCTGGGCAGATAGAAATTTAGAGGGGGGATGCGGCAGCGCAACCTCGTCAGAGATACTTCTAGCTGCCGAGATTGAAGAATTTTCCTGCACCAGGAATATTGCAGATGTCGGCTCGTCGTGTGATGTCTGTGCAACTTTATTCTCTTTCTTTCTTTACTGATACTGTCAGCCCTGTTAAAAGGACATTAGAGGAGTGGAAACCACAACATAAAAGGAAAAACAAGCAATTCTGGCAAATCAAATGAGGCTAACCGCAATGCATACAAACAACTCATCCCACTGGACTTGACCGCGAAGACTGGCGTATACAACAAGGAGGCAAGCGGTTTTCTTCGGTGCGAAATTTTAGAGCCAAAGCTCTCTACGCTAGTCCGAACCAAATTTTCGCTGCGTGTTGCCGGAGCTCTCTCCTTTTTTTTTACTAAAGAGCTTTCTCTCTCTCTATTGCCGGTGCAACGAGCGAAGTACCAGGCGGTTAGCAACGGCGCGCCTAGCAAAGGAATCGGCGTCTAGAAACAGGTGGCCGCTGCGCCGAGCTCCGCGCTTCACCGCGGCGTATCTTCGCTGCAGACTGAAGGCCTGTTCACATCTGACCGAAAATCCGGCGAGCGAAGCGGATTGGGCCGCTTTTGACGCCGACCGGGGCGGAAAGCGGCGCGGCGAGGGCGACCGGTCCAGACCGATTTTCGAGCCGCCGGAAAAAAAAATCCGCGGCGACAGAAATGGCGGCGCCCTTGGAAGCAGGACCCTTGTTGTTGCTGCCTCTTTCAGTGCGCCTACTGGCCATAAATGGGGCAGCAGTCTTTCGCTTCATCTCACCTCGCCTATAAGAAAACGCAGGAGGGATAAATTTGCTTTATTTTTGTTTGTTAATTATCTCTTCTTCGGATATGTCAATTCTCTCTTCTAGTCAGTTCCCAGTGACACCAGCCGACCTGGGTGGCTCGTCTCACGGCGAGGAGCTGGATGTCCGGTTCTAAGCTGAGCAATGCAGCAAAAGAGCGGCTTCCTCCTCTCTTGCCAGATAAATCTGTTACCCTGCAGCGACACTTGTCGCCAGCGCAAGCCATGTGCCGTAGACGACGAGGCAGTTTACACAAGACGCCACGTGTGGGAGAAAGCGCAGGGACCAGCTTGATTAATTCATTGAAAACTTTATTGAAAGAATGGCAATTACAGGAGATTTGGGTGGTCCGCCTATTGCGGCAGCCCACTGGCCTTCGCCGCAGCGTGGGACCTGCGAACCAGTCCTCGCTGCTCGTCGTGGTCCTCGCTGTGCAGAATGGCCTGCCGCTGCTCCAAATTGGTATTCGGAAGTCTGTCTATGGCAGGATTGAATTCGCATGCCCTGGCCATGTGAAAAGCTGTAAGTATTTCTCCGCTGTGGTTTGTAGAGTGAGGGATACCACTGGTGGAGCTTAAGTGGAGGGACCAGCTTAATTGCCCCTCCTTTTGGACATACGTACACAATGCGTGACCTCACCGAATACAAACAGAAAGCACGGCGGCCATCGTTCACGCTGCACTTGGATCCACATTTGTCACTGATGGCAGGTCTCTCGGTTTATAAAACGAGCTGAGCCGAAAACAAATTGTCACCGGAGAGGCCTGGCCGCGTAAACTATACAAATCAGGCTGCCGCTCAAAATAGCCAAGATAGGTGATACGGGGGTTGGGTGGTGTAACATTACGTTGGTGAAGGCGCTGCTTAAAAAAGTGTGGTTCCTGAGGTAAGAGAATGGCGTACTAACTCTGTCGCTACTCGTCGGACACCTCCACTGTGCTGTAAGGAGAAGGGAAGAACTTGAGAGTGAAAGAAGAAAGAGGCGCCGTAGTGGAGGCTGCGGAAAAGTTACGGAGCGCGCTTGACTACTGACGTCCTGTGAATGCGAAATCATGCACGCGGGATGCTCCAAGGCGGCAGTGGTTTAGTAGTTGAGAGCCCGATTTGCAATCTTTTGAGTAGGCTGAATTAGATACCATTTTACAATATAAGTACGCTGTTGACTGAAAGAGTGCCTGCAGCGCGAGACACTGACTCACGCATGTACAGTCTTTGTAAAAAGTTTGGAGCCCAGGGGGTCTGCTTCTGAAGCGCACTGTCTGGTTCGTAATGCATCTCCAGCGCTCCAAATTTTCTGAAGGTAAGAGGACTTTTCGTCCTGCCTCCTCCAATGGATAGGACTTCCACGAATGATACAGGAGTCCCACTGCGAGGCTTAGAAGCAAACCCCCTGGGCTCTAAACTTTTGACAAAGACTGTACACAAGCAAAGGAGAAAAAATAATGCTGAGTAGTTATGCATGGTTGGTTTCCTACTTTCCTTCGCCATCCTTGTTTCCCATTTTGAGTACGGCACAGAACACAACATTACGTCAGCATTATCGGTGTTAACTAGCATTAGCCTAGCGGCCAACACAACCTCCCGTCCTGCGCTTGCTGCAGCTCTGTGCTATCCTTATACATAGCGAAAACGAGCACGACGGTCGCTAGCTGGCAGAAGTTTTGCATAAGGTATATGGACGTGCTGGATCAATAGGAGCGGCATTAAAATAGGCGGAAAGAAACTATTTGTCGCGTGCGTTTTTTGAAGCCCTGAGGAAAGAGGAAGTGAAAGTGCAGAAGAAGAAAAAGAAAGATTCCAGTGCATGGAGACATGTTGCTTCCACTGCGCAGCGCAATCTTCATTACGGTGGGGCTTCACGTAGCCTTGTGCTATTCAGACCTGTTCACTTCCACGCAGGACATGCAAGAGTCCATCGACACCGAAAACACTTCGCTTGAGGACGGCCGATTCTTTCTCCTTCTGCAAGAGCACCACCTGTACGAGGCAGAGGATCTCCATGAAAAGCTCCAGGCCATTGTGCGGCGACGATATGGGCCCGAGGTCTTGGGAACATTCCTTTGCATCAGCCGCCTTGCAACCTTCGCCATGTACTCTTCGGTCTGGAAGCAACATCCCGCCTTAAGACGCCTTCGCGCGGCTTTCAGCTCGCCTTCCTTGCGGAAGTGGTGGCCTGCGAACAGTGACGTCACCGGAGCGGCCGCCGGGATTTGCAAGCTCCAGCAGGTCTACGACATACCGGCGACAAAGATGGCGGCCATGAAGTCTCGTCTGCTACCCGCCGCTTCGCCCGAAGACCTCAAGGAAGTGGCAAGGGGTTGCTCCACGGTGGCTCCGTTCGGAAACACGTCAGCCTGGTCCCGTGCTGCACAGATAGCTTCCATTCTCGACAGCGGCAGATCCCGTAAACTGCAGCTGGGTCTTCGCTGGCTGCAGGACAACGACAAGCGGTGGCCGCTGCTGCGAAGGTCGAGAAGGTCTAAGCGGCCGCTTCACTACCCTGCACCGCCGGAGTCTGACGTTGGTGAATATAAGTCCGTGTGCGTTCAGGGGGGAGATCTGAGGCCATCTGACGGACGATTGTTCTGCACAATGTCTACGAACTACGGAGACCCCCGTCTGATCCTGCAGCCGCACAAGATCGAAGTGCTGTCGTTGCAACCACGCATCGTATTCTTTCCAGGCTTTCTCACTTCGGCGGAAGCGAATTACATCCGAGCTGCAGCGCGCGAGGGATTCACACGGGCCGGCATCTACTCACCCACGAATGCGGCGGGTTATCCCAGTTGGAAACGTATCGGCAAGGTGAGGGCGCTTTTGTGTGCTGGGAATTGAACTGAGCGTGGTAACTTGGGTTGTAACTCTATATTGTAACTGGCATATAGCAATACTTTAATTCTTTGTCGTGATGGACGGACGGAATGGGTAAAAGATAGGAGTGTGCCCTTTCAAACGGGGTGATGGCAGTTGCCACAATGCTCGGCCCTTTTTTTCTTAACTGCAGAGCCACCTAGCCACTGCATGTGCAGTAGTAGTATGGTAACAAAATTCACTATTGTCGTGAGAGCGTCTTCGACGGCATTCAGCTGCCGACAATAAGGACGCCGAATAAAATCGCAGCTTTGGCGGTGTTGTTCTGATAGAGGTGAAGCAAAACACGCCCGTGCGCTGTGCGAGGCCAGTGCACACCCGGTCTATCCCTACTTTGTTTACTGTCCTCT